>NW_018397259.1:9309653-9323513 GCF_002168275.2 Theobroma umbraticum | reverse complement strand
ATATATATAAATTGAAGTGGCTCAGATATGCATGAAGCAAAATTTGACATTTACTAAAAGTTGGAAAAGGAAGGTACCTGTACAATAGCTGCAACTTGAAGGCCAGGGGTACCTGATAAACCTTTTGCAAACAAGAAGTTCTATTGTCACTTTTTCTAATACCACTAAAATTTTATTGTATTGGTTACAAGAAAGTCACTGCTACTGATATGATTATAGGAACCAATAGAAGAACTAAATTTACCAGCTTCAACAAAAATGCGGCTACAAGAATATGCCATTGCACTCTTTCCCGAGCTGTTGCAATAGCATCAGGCCAACTCCAACCTGCCACATCCAAGAAATTATGTATACATAGAATGATCAGGCAAGTCTCCCAGATGAATTGATTAAAATTATTCCAAGAATGTTCATGACAATCTGCAGTAAGGATATGTACAGTGCTTAGATACCCTGTCAAGCATATTGTCAGTCCTTTACAACAATGCAGTTTTTAAGTTATTTGGAGCATTTTTTTTTACTATAATTTACTAGCTAAATCAAATATACTGTTAACATGCAAATCCTTTGTTTCCTTTGTAAACTTCATGAAATCATTTCCACAGATTCACTTAAATTTATTAATCATTTCCCACTTACAATTTAGGAAGAAAATATAATTTGTAGAAGAGAATCTAATGGGTAGGCAATCCTGGACCATTTATCTTGTCATAATGCAAACTATCCCTTCTAAAAATTTGTAAAATTCGTAGTGAAGGTAGTTACTAGACAATATCCATCACAATGCAAGGGGCACATAAAGAAAAGTATGATATAAATGCACTTACAAGGCACAACCAGCCTAACTATAGATTTAATTCACATGAAAAGCTTTCTGAAACTCAGGAGATTAGAGTAGTTTTCACTTAAGAACTATCTGCATGTATTAACTGCAAATCCAATGCCATAGAGAGGTGAGGAAACAATACACTCATCCTGAAACTTGGTCCATAAAATTTGAAATCAATAAATACTGGAAATTACCTCATATGAATTAGTTTAAAGACCATGAAACAATTAGCACCAGGTGTAAAACGGCTCCACTTTATATTTTCTGCAAACAAGAATAGCAAACCACTACAACCTAGTAACAACACCACAACAAATGACAAAACTTAATTATGGTTACTGAATTCTTTGTAGCATACAAAAACTTTTAGAATACAATTTAATAAACAAAGATTGATGCATAACAAGTCATTTGATGTTGACATTTTGATCATCTTCACAGTTTCTATGAAGCAGCTCGAAAATAGATTGATCTCCTCCATCTCTACACAATATATCCAGTAGCATTCTTGCAGTTGAAGAGTCTGCAGAAAATCCTTTATCAACCATTTCATGTAAAATTTGCATTGCCCTTGACACATCATTGTTTTGAAAAAATCCTTTGATCATTACATTGTAAGAACAACTATCTTGCAAGCAGCCATTCAGTTCCATTTTCTTAAATAATTCATATGCTTCATTTGGTAACCCTTCTTTACAAAGTCCTTTGATCATGATACTCCAAGTGTAAATACTGGGATGTAACCCTTTGACCGGTAGTGCACAAAATAATTTCCTTGCAACATTAAGTTGCCCAACTTGAAACAAGCCATCAATTAAGATATTATAGTGGACTATATACGGTTCTATACCATTGTGCTGGATAACACGAAAAATGTCCAATGCCTCATGAACATGACCATGCTTGCATAAGCCATGTAACAAAGTAGAGTAAGTAATCGCGTCTGGAACCAGGCCACGAGAACTCATTTCTTTAAAAATTTCTAGTGCAGTCGAAAGTCTCCCTAGTTGGCACATCGCATTTAGAAGCTCATTATTCATAACAATGTTAGGGACTAATCCATTTCAAGACATTTCATGAAAGAGATCTATGGCCTCATCTATTTTTAGAAGTTTACAATATCCATTGGCCAAGATGCTGTAACCATAAACATTAGGTACACAACCTTAGTGATCATCAAATTTAAAACTTTTATAGCCTCATCCATTTTTCCTTGCAAGCAATATCCATCCATCAATGTACTATATGAAATGGTATTGGGGTCAACACCTTGTTGAATCATTCCTTCAACGATGCCATGAGCCTCTGAAACCCTCCCTTCTTTACAAAATGCATCAACCAATATATTATAGGAAACAACATTTAATTTGCAATTGTTAGCAACCATTTCAGTCAATAATCTTTTAACCGCCTTCCACTGACCCGAAATACACACAGCATAAATAAAGCAATTGCAAGTCCCAACATCTGGCGTAATGCCTCTGCTTGTCATTTCAAAGAAAAGGTTTAAAGCCTCACGTACAAGCTTGCCCTTACAAAGACTGTCGATGATTGTGTTGTATGTCACAATGTCAGGCAGCCAGCCACTTTGTTTCATGGTATTCAACAATCTAATAGCCCCACCAGTGTATCCTGCTTTACAAAGACCATTTATTATTATATTATAACTGATCAAATTAGGTTGGTAACCATTGCAGACAATCTCATCAAACAACACCACTGCTTCAGCTATTCTACCTTCAACGCACAACCCATTGACCAGGGTACCAAATGTGATAATATCAGGTTGAATGCCCAGCTTCAACATTTTTCCCAGAAGCGAAAGCCCACAACCCGTACGATGCAAGCGAGAGAAACAATTAAGCGAGATGCTGAAAGTATGAGCATCATGTCTGAGTCCCAGTAATTCCAATTGTCCCAACAGAGAAATAGCAGTTCATAATGCTTCATTCTAACAATGGCACCTACTAATTGATTGTATTCAACAATAGAAGGTGCGATTGAACAAATCCAAAGCATCATCAATTTTGTGAAAGACATACCAGGATTTCTTGAAACGGGAGGAAGAGGAAGAGGAAAATAGGGATTGGAAAGAAGAAAAGAAACGAGGAGGAGAAACAGAAAAGAAGAGAGAGTGGCAGTTACCAAGTAGGAGACGACGCAATTGCGAAGCAAAAGAAGAAGAAGTGCATTTCCAGGCACTCATCATCGTCATCTCTTCTTCACTTGAGAACGATGGCTAACGGTTATGGCGGGCGGTCATCACTTGGCTTCAATTTTCGGACCACGAGAGACAGGTCAAAGAGATTTTTTTTCAGAATAGGAGAAAAATATTAAAAAAATTATAATTTATATAATTTGATAATTTTTAAAATTAATAAAAATAAAATTATTTTAAAAAAATATTATTAAGTCATTAAATTAATAAAAATATTAACAGTAACAGTTGATCGGCGAAAAATAGTTTTTTGGACAGAAGGTGCATTTTGAAAATTAATTAATCACATGAAATTATGATTAAAATTTAAAAATAGTACTGTATTTTTTTTTATTTTTTGAATTTTTATTTTTAATATTTCTAATATCAATATATATTTATTTAATTTACTAAAAATAATAAAAAGAATTACTATTTTTTTTCACAGGTTCAATAATGAAACTTGTTTTGAATTTTTGATGTTTTTAATTTTAATAAATAAACTTATACCGTTAATAAATTATATTTATCATACCAAAAATTTAAAAAAATAATATGAAAAGGTCAAAAAATAAAAATAAAGATTATAATACATTGAAAGATTAGACCCAGAAGCTGAGATGACCTGATCCGAACCCGTCCATTGGTGGACTAGCACTACAGGCAGAAAAGCTCGACCAATATGAAGCATGGCAGGAGAGTTAGCCATAACTTCTAACACTCTTCCTCTCCATTGCCATGATGATCAGGCTCTCCTTTCCATGGCCATGACGACCAGACTCTTCCTTTCTATTGCCATGATGATCAGGCTCTTCCTTTCCTTTGCCATGATCAGGCTTGTCAGCGTACCCAATCCCTTTTCGTTTGGTTGGGAAAAGCATGAACAACCCGCTGGCCAAAATCCCAGCTGCTAATGGCAAATTTGCCACGAGTGCATCAACATTTGGCCACGGTTCAGGAAGGAAACAACCTTGAACGTCGAAGCTGCTGCAAGCAATGACTAAACATAAAGTTAAGGAGCAACATGCATGAACAAAGTCTACAGCCGTCAGTTTATACTTCTTTCCTTGGCTTCCGGCTTGTTCTCCAAGTCAAGACCATCATGGTACTTAACTCATCGTTGAAAACGTAATGTCCATTCAAAGTGGCAACACCGCAGTAAAGCTTGCCGTCTTCGCCGATGAAGCTGTCAGTGAAGGAAGATAAGGAGCAAGTAAGTGAACATAGTATAATTGCACCTAAGGCTAAGGTCATGCACATGTGAGCCATTTCACAGTTTCCATTGTTGGAGAATGAAATTATCAGGGCTTGGAACTCGAAGACCGTGCCTGTTGGAAGCAAGTTTGCTAGGTTGGCCGAGCCTGGTAGGGCCTTTTGGGCAGATTGTTGAAGACCAGGTCTGATTGTTGCCATGGAGAGTTTTTTGTTGTTTGCTCTTGTTTTATGGGGGGAGGTTGGTTTTATTTGTAAAGGGAATTAGGCCAGTGAAACATCACCAAATGACATGTGAAGGTACATTTTGCTTATTCCAATGTGCAACTTAATATTGCTAGCTTGACTGAATCAAAATGAATTATCATGTTGGAGTACTATGCTGATACAACAAAATAGGATGTGACAGACCCCATCTACTACCAGTTTACTAGCATTAGTAAAGGTAGATTATCATCTGCCAAAGTTCTTTCTTCTCTTTATTTGGGGACAGAGGCTACTTCATCTGTTAAAGTTGTACACCCTAGAAAATTAATTTTAACCACCAGTTCACTTGGGGAACCAAGAATCCCATGTTTTATGAGATATATAGTAATTTGAAAAGAACAGAAACCTTCCCATATCTCAGTCTTTGCCCTTAAATACATTTCTGTTTCCAATCAACAGGAGTCATTTAACAGGCTATCCAATGATTCATACCAGACTAATCTCTACTGCTAAACAGAGGGCTGCTCAAATGTCCGTCCTTGTTTCCCTTTTTTTTTTTAAAGGCAGGAATATTATTGCTCATAATTTCTCACAAAGGAGAATAACAAAAAACAAAGTCCCAATAGGACTTGCAGAGAAACATAAAATTCCTCGAGATCAAGAGTGAGAGATTTTATGACCCAAAACAAAACAAAAAGCAAAATTCCTACCCTTTTAAGTATAATCAATAAAACCCACAACATTATATGTTGCATAACTCCACCATAATCCTTAGAGGGCTGCTCAAATGTCTTTCTGTACATATCTTTCTCATGAAACAAGCACATAATCTCACAGTCTTTGCGTGAACATAAATTTTATATGATTAAAATAATACTTTTAGCAGGTTGAGTTACAAAATTCCACATCAAAAAAAAACTTTTAACAAAAAATAAAGAAATATGTTATGATCTTAAAAAAAAGAATCATAAATCTCACATCAATTATGTACTAAAGTGATATTAAAAATATAAAAATTTACATCGATTTTAACTTTTGAAGTATCTTTTACGAGACAAAAACGTAAAATCATACTAAAGTAAATTATATCTCACAAAAGTTAGTTTGAACCATGACAATTGGAATAAGAGTAGACTTTGAGTGCTAGCAATGTGTACGATCCTCGCTTCCCACATCGAACGTCAAAGAGAAACTTTCAATGAAAAGTAAAAGAGGATGTCATGCCAAAAGAAAACTATGACTTTTTGTGAGACATAGCCGTGAGGAGAGGGAAACCATGACTTTTTGTGAGCCATAGCTGTGAGGTCACACTGTTTCTTTCAATAGTGAATTGCTTTAATGAAAAAGACATGGATTTTTTACTAAAACTGTTGGGGTCAGGTTTCCGAGGCCTATTAACTGCCCCAGTAATAGAGCTTATCATGGGTATATTTCCCATATGTATATTGTGTTTAGATATTGGTGAACTTATGCTTATTACAGAAAAGGAGTAAGTGATGCTTGTATTTCCTCAAGTGTTCTTCCCTTCGTCTCTGGAACCAACTTGGCAGCGAATAGAACAGTTAAGCCCCCAACTCCAGCGAAAAAGAAGAATGTTCCTGCAATAATGATGTTTGCCAATACATTTTAGTTCAGTAGTCATGTCGTTTTGGTTACTGATCTGTTAGAGAGGGAGAGAGGGATGACCTGCTGAGCTCCATTCCATCACGAAATTGAAAGTGTAAGTCATAATCCAGGAAATGGACCAATTGACTAAAGTCACCAGGCTTCCAGCTTGAGCTTTGACATTTATAGGGAATATCTGACAAAGATTATGGTTATGTTTTAGTCAAATGGATGTCTTGTCTCCAGCTATTGGACAACCTTGATATGTTATATTCATGTATGTAATAATTGTAAGCAAGGATGCAGCCATTCGATGCTGAAATGTTACATACCTCAGACATTATAATCCATGGTATTCCTCCCAAACCTATTGTGTAAGCTGTAGCAGCAACCTGGGTTTGCAGTATGGATCAATTTATACATGGTTTGGCCAAAGTTAGAAGAATATACAGGGAAACAAACATCTTTTGGTTAGACTGAAGTACCACAAAGCCAGTAAGTCCTAGAATGGGAGTAAGTGCCTTCAGGTGGGGGAGTTCCTGACATAAAACAACAGAAAAGTTTTTAGAAAGAGAAACTATAAACATTTAGAAAAGAAAAAACATATCGATTTGAAGAAATAATCTAAACTTGTTATACCTTAAAGCAGAATGACAGTCCTACAAGGAAGCAGGAGAAGCACGCTCCACTTGCAGATACCTGCTTAAATTGGAATGCTACATTTCTGACTTCTTGTTCAACAGTTTCACTACATTAGAATGAATGCTTTACAATACTAACCATTAGAAGTGGTCGTCTACCAGATCTATCCATCAAAAATAAACCTAAAATAGCTACTGGAATCTGCAAAAAAAGTTTGTTGATGTGTCTCAGAAATGTTTGAAGCAAAATTTGACATTCACTACAAGTTGAAAGAGGAAGGTACCTGTAAAATAGCTACGACTTGAATTCCAATGGTACCTGATATACCTGTTGCAAACAAGAATTTCCTTTGTCACTTTTTTCTAATACCGTTAAAATTTTATTGCTTACAAGAAAGTCACTGCTACTGAAATAATTATAGGAACCAACATAGAAGGACTAAATTTACCAGCATCTACAAATATGCTGCCAGCATAATATACCATTGCACTGTTTCCTCCGAGTTGTTGCAATAGCATTAGGCCAACTCCAACCTGCCAATTCCAAGAAATCATATATTATAGAATGGTCAGGCAAGTCACAAAAGGTGATTGCAGTTTATTAATCTATTGTTATTCTGAGCTCACAATGAGTGAATTAGCATATCTCCTCTGGAACAATTCCAGGAAACTAGCTTCTGTGTGTTGCTGAAGAGTTTCCATATAATCCTACAAGAGAATGGAAGCATGTAACATTTCTTTTTATTATGAGAAAACCAAGTCGTTACTTGGTTTTATAGCAGAAAATGAAAAGAATAATTAAAAAAAAGATATGACGCTGAAAGGCTACTATGATGTCAGCTGCTTCTTCTGAAATATCAGCATCCTCTCCTCTAAGTCGCTTCAAAGCAGCTTCAAACTCTTTTTCTCTACCAAATTTTGCCTGTAGAAACGGTCATCTTTTGGGCATTACTTTGCATCAACTCAAAGAAAAATGAAGAACAAAGTGCATTATTTCTTTTAGATCAGGGCTCTATCATGTTATGGACTTAAAAAGCATGCTACGATTGGCCACACAAATGAGTCAGACTAACCAGCCATCTAGGGGACTCTGGAATGAAAAACAAGCCTATTATCTGTGCTACACAGGGCACAGCACCTGAAGAAAACAGAATTTGTTAGAAACAGAACTACAGGAACACTACCTTTGGCTTAAGTTAATAGAAAAACAGAAGGGCATAAGGATATACTGATCATAGCCAGGACACGCCATGAAATGAGGGTCCCAATGAAAAATACAATTGCAAAACCAGAAGTAGTCATCAACTGCACGCTTGCGAAAACACAGATCCTTAAGTGATATGTTGAAACATCATATTGTTAAAAAAGGTTTAGTATTACTTGATTTGTTGATGCAAATGAACCCCGGAGACTTTTAGGTGTTATTTCTGCTATGTAAACAGGTACCTGCTTGTTGTGGAAAGTTCAGGTATCATCATACATCTCATTGTGTAAGTAACTTACAAACTGCATGTAGGTTTTAATGAAATATGATTGAACTCGGTACAATTACCACATAAGAAAGCATCGCGACTCCAAATCCGATTAACAGCCTCCCAATGTCCAGCCACAAAGCGTTCTTCCAACAAGAATTGAACATTTACTATTTAAGATCGTCTTACAAATGAGCAAACATTGAACTTTAGAACCCAGAAGTTTCATAAGCAAGACCTTAGGGCCTCACTAATGGATGTAGCAGGAGATTTTTGCAAGAAACTCTACGATCAAATAGTGCAAACTTTGGGAAGGAAAGAATTCAAAGTGGAAGCTAACCTGTCCAAATGCTATTGCAAGCCAACCGGCAGTGCAGAATACTTCAGAGAACCACATTGTCTGTCTCAAACCATCAACACAGAGGAATGAACCATTATGCATTCACTTCAAGTTGAAATCTTATGATATCACCAAAAATAAAAACACTTACACGTCTACGACCAATAAGATCTGCTAGCCTCCCACTTAAAATTGCACCCACCATTCCTCCGACTGTCATGATTGAACCAAAAACGGAGTACTGCAGATTGATGGTGTTGCCATCATGAATATTTTTTTGCAGCACATCCAATTGTTAAAAAAGATTACAAACTGAACTTGAGCTTAATCTTGCTTGTGTTGTAAGCAAGTTGAAGCTTGATACATGAATTTGCTCTTTCCAAAGAAAAAAAAAAAGACAGAAAGAAAAGATTGGGGGTGTACTAACTGCTGCCACAGAGAGGCCCAAATCTTCCATGATCCCAAACTCCGCGGGTGATGAATAACCAAGCTGGTGTCAATAAAGCATAATTAGTTTTTTATATCAATTCAATCATAGTTGCCAAATATAATCAAAGTTATCTCGATTCTTCATCTTTTTGGGCTTGTGAACAGATCATATGTGGTTGGCCTTGCTCAAATATTGTTTCATTGTAACCCAACAACTACCCGACATCATCTTTCACAGTAAGAAGTTGGAACAAAGTTTGTTTTGACTGTTAGATTCTACCAAAAACTTGTTGGAAAAGACAAGAACCCATTCTTGGGATTCGTGTTCCATGCTCTGGCTATCCAAATTATTGGATCGCACACCAAACCCTTCTATCACATTTTAATTTTTCCTACAGCTAACATTCCAATTATTGCTTCAACTCAAACCATAAGTGATAAAATGCATAATCAAAATGGTTACATCTAAGTCTTAAATCATAGTCTTCTCACTTAGAACTTTATGTGGAATTTTGGGTAGATTCATATCTTTAAGTTCAAGGCAAAATGAAACCTAGTCACAAAAGACCGATCAAATATATCAAAAAGGAGTCCTAAATGCAATATATAGTATCTATATATAGTTCATAATCTTAATTTTTAAAATATATATATATGTAGTTCATAATCTCAAAATCAAATCGGTTAATACTAACAAAGTGTACATTTCAATAACTAAAATATATGTATTATCCAGCAAAGAAGTTAATTCACATTTTTAAGTAGTTGGTAGAGTAAAGCAATAGCATGGTCTAAATTATGAAATTGCTTCTTTTTAGCACTTTCTCTTTGACATTGAATGTTCATATATTTGGCTCATAATAATATAATACATACATATATATATATATATATATGTATGTATATATAGATATATATAATAAGTAAAAAGGTTTGACTTTAAACTTTTTTTCTGTAATGTAAATGTTTCAATGGTTTTCAATTTCCAAATGAAAATAAAACTGAAAACACAGCTTAAAACATTTCCAAATTTAGAATACTTCATCAAACTGATGCTACTCTTATTTTTGGAAAAAGGAAAAAAACCTTACAGAATGAAGAAGAAGAAGAACTTACAGCACAGCCATAACAGAAAGAGCCACAGACAGCAACAAACGTGCTGAAGACAAGAACAGGCGTGAGCGAGGAAGCTGTCGATGGTGGCAATGGCATGGCAAGGTTGTCGGTTCCATTGCTAGAAGGGTTTGCTTCATTTGGTAGATACCCTGTTAACAGCCCTTCCTCCATGCTTTCCCCCTCCATTTTCCTACTCTGTAGCAAACTATGCATAGAGATAAGTGCTTGAAAATAAACAAACTTAAAGTAGAATTTGACTTGTTTTCCATGGAAAAAGTGTATGATTAGCACTATTGTAAAAAAAATGGC
The DNA here is from genome assembly GCF_002168275.2 of Theobroma umbraticum. NCBI lineage: Eukaryota > Viridiplantae > Streptophyta > Magnoliopsida > Malvales > Malvaceae > Theobroma > Theobroma umbraticum. The sequence goes on along the minus strand of NW_018397259.1, from coordinate 9,313,156 downwards.
CCACGTACTCTTTTTATTTTGTCAATTTGTTAGGTATCATGTAATCTATATGTTTTGATAAATGACTTAAATTAATTTTTTTGTTTATTTATTATCGACTTATTTCATGAAAGACACGTTTTCTTTAAAAAAATAAAAAAATACGTAATATTTGCATTTTCTTGGATTTATTTATTTTTTAAAAAAATTACACTTTTAATTTTGATCAAATTTAAATATATATGTAAATTCAGATCACATAACTGACACGGGCCAAGTAACTTAGCAAGACAAACATAAAAATGTAATTTGATTGGATTGGATTAAAATTTAGACTTAATCAACTCAACTCAAATCTCATAACATTATATTTATCTTGTAAATTCTATTTTGATAAAGGTAATTAACCTATAAATAGACTTCTTAGTTTATTTGTAAATACATATATTTTAATAAAATATTTTTCTTTTATTAATACTTTTCTCTCATAGATGTCCTTTTAGGTTATATATTACAACATGTTATCAGTTTGATTTTCTAATTTCTTAAGTTTTGATATATATCATCATCATCTCAAAGTCAAAGTTTCATTTTTTCAAGCTTTAAAAAAATTTTAATCTTTGGTTTTTGATTTTTTGTTTTAGTAAATTAGGTAAGTGACTTGATATCTCTTTGATGTTTTCATTTTTTAAAACTCAACCTTAATGTAAATTTTATTATCATGTAGTGTTTATCATATTTTGTTTCTTAATTTATTAAATCATGTTAAGCATGAAAATATATATATTTATATATAATATATTTGTTCTAGTTTTAAAATATTATTTTCTCAATATTTATTCTTTTGTTGAATTTCAATCATAATTTTCTCAACATACGTAAATCTATTTTTGATATCATAATATTTTGTATAACACATTTTGAATTGAACTTATAAAATTGATTGTGTATGATATCTATTTTTTTAACATATGAAAAATACTATACTTTGAATAATCTGAAATATATTTTGTTTTAATTTTCATGTTTTTTGTGATTAAGCAAAATAACGAGTTATTAATAAAAAATCATTAACTTCATCTATTTCTATAAGTAAATGCAATACAATTTAATAATTATGGTTATAAGCATGAAAGAAGTTGCCACAATAATTGATGGTTACACTAATCATTATTCTAAAAATACATCAGAAATGGATAGATACTTTTATCTAACAGAAGTAGATGGATACCTTTACCTACCAAAGGTGGATGGATATTTTTACCTACCAGAAGTAGATGGATATCTTTATCCATCAGAAGTAGATGGATACTTTTATCCATCAGAAGTAGATGGATACTTTTATCCACCAGAAGTGGATGGATACCTTTACCTACCAAAGGTAGATGGATATCTTTATCCACCAAAAATAAATGGATACTTTTATTCATAAAAAATGGACCCATCAGAAGTAAATAGATATCTTTACTCACCAAAAGTGGATAAATATCTTTACCCACTAAAAGTGAATAAATACTTTTATTCACTAAAAATAGATAGATAATGAAGAGATATAAGAAAAAAACAAAAGTGGACAAAATAAAAGAAATATAGAAAATGTCTATCATCATCGATGTGGAATAAAAGGTCATTGATTACGTATCTGTGATACGTTGAAATATCTTGTTGAACTTTATCAAGCATTATTGAAAGCTAAAAAAAAAAATATCAAAACAAATTTGTCCAAAATGATTTTAATCATAACCAAGTTGAAATTACATATCTAGATGTTGTTGTTTTTTTATCCACCCTAAAGGAAGAATTGATCATGTGATTGGTGATTAAAATATATAAGAATGAAATTTTTTAAATAATTTGTTAGTATGTTTTAATATAATTTCATCATGAAGATGTTTTTATATGTTCTCATTATATTTAAATGATATATTTTTAATATATATTTTAATAGTAAATTATATATATAATGTTATCTTATATTAACTTATAAGTTTTTTATTATATATGTATCTTATTTTTTAAAAGAAAAATATGAATATTCATCAAGATTGTACCACACAAATATTAGAATGATTGAAATTCATGTTATAATAAACTAAAAGTTTACTAATGATTTTAATATTTGGCATAATTGGTTAAACTACCTCGGATCAATAATAATGTAAAAAATTATTAAAAATTCATGTAATCATCTATTGAAAAACTAAAAGACTTTTTAATATAAAGAATTCTCATGTGTTTCTTGCTCTCACAATAAATTAATTATAAGATTATCACCAATTAAACTTGAGATTGAATTTTTTATATTTTTTAAACGTATTTAGAGTGATATTTGTGGACTCATACATCCACTATGTAAACAATTTAAATATTTTATGATTTTAATCAATGTATTAACTAGATGGTCACACGTGTACTTATTATTAACTTGTTTTTTGACATTAGCAATATTATTTGTCCAAATCATTTATTTGCAAACATAGTTTCCTAATTATGTAATCAAGACTATTCTCTTGATGATACTAATGAATTTACATCTCAAACCTTTAATGAATATTGCATATTAGTTGAAAAAATGGTTGAACAATCTATTGCTCATGTTCATATACAAAATGGTCCAACAAAATTGTGTATTAAACATTTCCAACTAATTGTAGCATGGGGCATACCATGGTAACAGTTCTTGTACGCATCAGGCTAATAAATTATCGTAAATTCTTCTCTAAATAATTGGTTTATGGTTAAGAACTAAATATTTCTCATCTAAAAATTTTTGGATACATAGTGTATGTCTCAAATGCTCCATCACAATGTACAAAGATGAGTTTTCAAAGGAGATTAGGAATATATGTTTGATACAAATCATCATTTATAATTAAATATCTAAAATCATTATCAAAAGATTTATTTGTAGTAAGATTAGTCAGTTGTTATTTTGATGAAATAGATTTTTAAACATCAGGGAGAGAAAATAAATAATTAAAAAAAGAAATTTCTTGGAATGTATTATTAATATTTAGTTTTAATCCTCTTACTAATTAATGTGAATTTAAAATTTAAAAAATAATTTATTTACAAAATAGAGCAAATACGTTACTAGAGATATTTACTAACCTAAAGTTGATCCACACAAAACCCAATATCAGATAGAATAGTTATTCACATATGAAGGTATGACTATTTCATGACATTCTGTAAAATAAATTATAGTTTATTAATACTTCATTAATACATACTTTTGAATAAGATTTTCTTACTTTATTAATACTTTTTTTTCATAAATATTCTTTCAGATTATATTTCAAAACACTACAAATAATTTTAACTTAAAAATTTATTGAGTTTTGAATTTGGATCGATATATTAATATTAATCATAGATATGCATATGATTTTTTTTTTGTACATATAGATGGGCATATGATTACAAGTCAAATAAGCCATCGATTAGTGCTAATGCAACATCTATACATTATTTGTCTCATAACAAAAACATGCTAATATTTTAAAGCCAACTTTTAGCCAAGA
>NW_018397259.1:9309266-9309643 GCF_002168275.2 Theobroma umbraticum | reverse complement strand
GGACCCCTTTTTTTCATTTATTTAATTCTTGTTCCCCATTGAAGAAATATTGAATGAGTTGCCTGTTGCTTGCGGAAGCAACTTTGACTTCATAGTTTGGTTTCATATAAGCAAACAGAAAATGTAGGCATAGGGGTAGCATTTAGGATAATGAAAGATGGGACCAGCCCCTTCAATAAAGTTGAGTGCAATTATTGGAGAAATTATTCATAAAAAATCCATATAATATTTGATTAGATACTCCAACAACCCTAATCTTGGTGAATGAGTTAAAGTATTATAACAAATCTTGTTGATGGATCGACAGCCCTTTCTTTAATCCAAACCCAAAATCTAATTTTCACTTTATTTTTAGTAATGAAGATTATGGATAATAC
>NW_018397259.1:9279906-9309256 GCF_002168275.2 Theobroma umbraticum | reverse complement strand
AATTTTTTTAATTAAAAAAAAAAAAGCAATCTATTCATCTTAATTTCTTCCAGCTGTGAGATTAGATATTGTTACCAAGCTACTCCCTGATTTGTCAATGGAGTTCTACAGGTCCTGGAGGCGGTTAAGGGGTTGAAGTTTTTAGTTCATAAGACAGTAAGACAGTACCGAAAGGGGTCATGCGTCTCCACCAAATTCTAAGCAAAACATCATGTCTTGAAACATTTGAACAATAATTTGTGACAAGTGTGATTCAACTGTAATTCCATTTTCCTAGGAGTGGAAAGTTGAGCTGCGTGAAATCTGTGACCGGTTGACTTTAATCTTTAGTTTCCCAGCCTGATATTTTGGACCAGGCCCGTCTTGGTGTCCATCAAGCTTTAACATGTTTTTTGCCAAGCCTGAAAGCAAGGCAGACTGGCTTGAAAGATGGATTTTCTCCTATTTGATCTTGCCTTCATTTGATGTACTCATGAAAAAACCATAAAGGTAGATGCAAATTAAAACAAGGTCAAGAACAAGCATCCTGCTGAGCCTAAGGCATAGATGAATGCTAGAATATGTCTTGATCAATGCAGTTGAATCCCCCACAAGGATTAAATTTGTCAGTCTGCCTGTATTTCTTATCATACACTGTGAGTCATTGATGCTTGAATTTCTTCTAGTGTTCGTCCCTTGGTCTCCTGCACTAGCTTTGCAATGAATATTATGGCTAGCCCAGAAATGCTTGAAAATATGAAGAATGTTCCAGGAATAGTGTAATGATAAATGGTTTAGTGTGATAACCCCAGTGGAAGTAATGACACAGAGAGAAGAATCAGGGAAAGAGTGGCATTAGGCATAACCAGCAGAGCTCCATTGGAGTAAGAAGTTGAAAGTGTAAGAAACAACCAAAGAACAAAACCAGTTCACCAGGTTGCAAAGGCTTCCAGCTGAGCCTTTATATTTACAGGATATATCTGGGAAAAGAAAAGACCATCTATTAGCTATACATTAAATGAATGAAGAAATCAAGACAGAAGTTGTTGACTAGCCTCTGACATTATAATCCATGGAATTCCTGACATGCCAAAGGAATAAAATCCTATTACATCTGATTGCAGAATTATACAAATAAAGCTTATGTATCTGATAATAGACTTCAGCTAAAAATGTGACAAAGGAATCAATATGGTTGATGGAAGTCATGGGATATTTTTGATGTGATTAGAATTTTATTGATCTACAATACATGTGAGAACCTGCACCAGTGTGCTCCTGACATAAGTTTGGACTATTATCAGAAAAGGAGACACAAGATAATTTTTCATTTGAATTTTTCACAACAAATATTGGAAATGACCTCATACGAAATCTACCATTGTTCACGGCATCTGAAATAATTTAAAGACCATGTAACAATTAGCACTAGGCATAAAAGGGCCACTCTTTCTATTTTCTGCAAATGGGAATTGCAAACCACCACAACCTGGTAACAACACCAAAACAAATGACAAAACTTAATTATGGTTACTTGAATTCTTTGCAGCATACAAAAATTTTTAGAATAGAATTTAACAAACAAAGGTTGACGGATATCAGGTCATTTCATGCTGACATTTTGATCATCTTCGCAGTTTCTACGAAGCAGCTCAAAAATAGATTGATCTCCTCCGTCTCTACATAATAGATCCAGTAGCATTGTCGCTGTTGAAGAATCTGCAGAAAATCCTTTATCAACCATCTCATGTAAAATTTGCATTGCCCTTGACACATCGTTGTTTTGAAAAAATCCTTTGATCATTACATTGTAAGAACAACTATTTTGCAAGCAGCCATTCAGTTCCATTTTCTTAAATAATTCATATGCTTCATTTGGTAACCCTTCTTTACAAAGTCCTTTGATCATGATACTACAAGAGTAAACATCAGGGCGTAACCCTTTGACTGGCAGTGCACAAAACAATTGCCTTGCAACATTAGGTTGCCCAACTTGAAATAAGCCATCAATTAAGATATTATAGTGGACTAAGTAAGGTTCTATCCCATTTTTCTGGATAACATGAAAAATGTCGAATGCCTCATCAACATGACCGTGCTTGCATAAGCCATGTAACAAAGTAGAGTAAGTGATTGCATCTGGAACTAGGCCACAAACACTCATTTCTTCAAAATGTTGTCGTGCAGCTGAAAGTCTCCCTAGTTGGCACATGCCATTTATAAGAGCATTGTACGTAACAGTGTCATGGACTAATCCATTTTGAGACATTTCCTGAAAGAGAGCCATGGCCTCATCTATATTTTGAACTTTACAACATCCATTGATCAAGATGTTGTAACCATAAACATCAGGTACACAACCCTTAGTAATCATCAAATTAAAAACTTTTCTAGCCTCATCCATTTTGCCTTGCAAGCAATATCCATCCATCAATGTATTATATGTAATAGTATCAGGGTCAACAGCTTGTTGAATCATTCCTTCAACAATGTCATGAGCCTCTGAAACCCTCCCTTCTTTACAAAATGCATCAACCAATATAGTATAAGAGACAATATCTAATTTGCAATTGCTAGCAACCATTTCAGTCAATAAGCTTTTAGCTTCCTTCCACTGACCTGAATTACACATAGCATGAATTAAGGAACTATAAGTCACAACATTTGGCAGAATGCCTTTACCTTTCATCTCAGCGAAAAGGTTTAAAGCCTCAGATACAAGCTTGTCCTTACAAAGACTATCAATGATCGTGCTGTATATCACAATGCCAATTAGGAAGCTATTTTTTTCCATCTTCCTTAGCAATCTAATAGCCGCACTAGTGTATCCTGCTTTACAAAGACCATTTACTATCGTACCATAAGTAATCAAATTAGTTTGGTAACCATTCCTGACAATCTCATCAAAGAACACCACTGCTTCAGCTATTTTACCTTCAATACACAACCCATTGGCGAGGGTGGTAAATGTAACGGTAGTTGGTTGAATTCCCAGCTTCAACATTTTTCCCAGAAGCGAAAACCCAAAATCCGTTCGATGCAAGCGACAAAAACAATTAAGCAAGATGCTGAAACTATAAACATTATGTCTGATTCCAATTAATTCCATTTGTCCAAACAGAGAAATAGCAGTTTCATAATGCTTCATTCTAGCAATGGCACTAACTAATGGGGTAAATTCAGAAATAGAAGGGCGGGGACGGGTGCGAAGCATGTGATTGAACAAATCCAAGGCATCATCAATCCTGTGAAACACATACCTGGATTTCTTGAAACAGGAGGAAGAGGTAGAGAAAAAAGGGGATTGGAAAGAAGAAAAGCAAAGAGGAGAGAAACTGGAAAGGAGAAGAAAGGAAGAGAAGAGATAGAATGGGAGTTACCAAGTAGAAGGAGACGCAACTGCAAAGCAGAACAAGGAGAAGAAGTGCATTTCCAGGTCCTCATCATCATCTGCTCTTCGCTAGACAATAATGGCTAAGGGTGGGTGGTCATCAGTTGCCTTCAGCTTTCGGACCACTAGCCTTTCCTTTTCCCTTTTAATGCGTTGGTTTTTAATTTTTTGGTCCTATTTTTATTTTATTATATTTTTAATGTTTCTAATTTAAGATTCCTTCCTCAAAGATCTATATATTTATTTATTTTTCTCAAAATAATAAAAAAAAAGAAATTGCTAACTTGTTTTTTCAAAACTTCAATAATGAAATTTGTTCCCAACTTTAATATTTTTTATTTTTATAAATAAAAATTATACCATCATAAATTATATTTGTAATACAAAAAATTAAAAAAATAAAATTTAATGTCAAAATATAAAAAATAAAAATAAAGATATGATACATTGAAAGAATAAGAACTATAAATCTATATTTTATATATATATATATATATATAAAAGGAAATTCAAAAGAATTTCTACTCTTAACATACATATTTACTTTTAGTATTTTATGAAAGAAAGGAATATATAAGTTGTGAGATTATAATCCCAAAATCTAGTCATCTTAATTTCTTACAGCTGTGAGATTATGAATTCAAAGTTGTGAGATTAGATATTGTTTGCCAAGCTACTTTCTGATTTGTCAATGGAGTTCTCTAGGTCCTGGTGGTGGTTAGGTGGTTGGATTTTTTAATTCATAAGACAGTAAAATAGTACCAAAAGAATTCATGCCTTTCCACCAAATTTTAAGGAAGTTTGTTGGATATTTTTAAATAAATACGAGACACAATCTTATATTGGAATTCAAAAAAATTATTTTTATTGGAATTAAAAAAAATTATGTCTGTTGGATATAAAAAAATAAAAGAGGAATTATTTATGTTGGAAAGAAACTTGAAATAAGATCCGTTGAAAATAGATACTTAAACTTATTGAAACCACTATTTTTTAAATAATAAAACATACAATAGAATAACTATTTTTTCTTTTTTTTTTATATTGTTCAAGTTTTCTTTTATACCATTTTACTGTAAAAAAATCTTATGAAAATTTAATAATCTTGTTATAGTTTAGTGAATTAATTTCATCAATGTAAAACGCCGTCAATTATTGAATTTCATTCTATCTTCAGATTTGTATGTCAATAACTTTTTTATACACTATAAATGAAGTGAATAAAACAACAATCTTTCCTTTTTGTCTATATCCTTCAAAGTTTTCTTCTATACTGTTTCATTGCAAAAAAACTTTATGAAAATTTAATAATTTTATCGTATTCCGATGAATGCTCAATGAATTGATTTCGTCAATGTAAAAAACCATCAATTACTAAACTTCATTGTTTTTTCGAATTTATATGTCAATAACTCTTTAGAATACTACTTGTAAAACGAATAAAACCTTAAAGAAAGTAACATTGTTACACACAGTTATTTGTGACAAAGTGAGATTTCAACTGTAATTTCCTTTTCGTAGAAGTGGTAAGTTAAGCTGCGTGAAAGTTGTGAGTGGTTGACTTAATCTTTAGTTTTTCCCGGTCTGAGTTTCTGGTCCAGGCCTGTCCTGCTGTCCATGAAGCATTAACATGTTTTTTGCCAAGCCTGAAAACTTGGCAGATGGCTTGAAAGATGAAGTTGGATCTTACTTCATGATCTTAACTTCATTTGATGTACTCATGGGAAAAACCTTAAAGGCCAATGCAAAATAAAACAAGGTCAACAGCAAGCATCCTGCTGAGCCTAAAGCATATATCAATGCTGGAATATGTTTTGATCTATGCAGTTGAATTCCCCACCATGATTGTATTTGCCAGTATGCCTGTATTTCTTATCGTGCACCGCCAGTCATTGATGCTTGAATTTCTTCCAGTGTTCGTCCCTTGGTCTCTGGCACCAGCTTTACAATGAATATGATGGCTAGCCCAGAAATGCTTGAAAATATGAAGAATGTTCCTGGAATAGTGTAATGATAAGTAGTTTAGTATGATAACACCAGTGGAAGGAGCGACAGAGAGAAGAATGAGGGAAAGAGAGGCATTAGGGATCACCAGCAGAGCTCCATTGGAGTAAGAAGTTGAATGTATAAGAAACAACCCAAGAACAAAACCAGTTCACCATGTTGCAAAGGCTTCCAGCTGAGCCCTTTATATTAACAGGAAATATCTGTGGAAAAAAAAAACAAACCATTTGTTTCTATTAGCTATGCACTAAATGAATGAAGAAATCAAGAAAGAAGTTGTCGACTAACCTCAGACATTATAATCCATGGAATTCCTGACTAAATGAATGAAGAAATCAAGAAAGAAGTTGCCGACTAACCTCAGACATTATAATCCATGGAATTCCTGACATGCCTAATGAATAAAATGCCATGTACATCTGAATGCAGAAATATACAAATAAAGCTTATATATCAGATAATAAACCTCAGCTCAAAATGTGACAAATAAATAAATAAGGAAGTCATGGGCAATTTGGATTTGAACTTTATTGATCTACGGTACATGAAAGAACCCGAACCACTATGATCCTGATGTAAATTCTGCACTACTATCAGAAAAGGAGACACAAGATAGTTTTTGATTGAATTTTTCACAACAATTTTCATGCTAGAGTTAAAAGCATCTGATTTGTTTCTCAATTGTTAAATAAGAAGAAAATGGACGAAAATGCTCGATACAGATGTAATCAACAGTAAAATATTTTTGAGGAAAAGAACACAGAGAGTGTTAGTGTAATTTGAATTACCAGGATGCCAATAAGTGCTATAAATGGAGTGATTTTCTCCAACCAATGAAGATCCTGCTCATGACATTTCATATCTTTCAGGAAATAGAAGATAAAAGGAAATTAAGATGTGGAAAAGAAAATTTTTAGATGGTGTAGTTAAAATTTTATGTTTTGTTTTTGAGAAACCTGCAAGAGGAATGACACTCCTGTAAGGAAGCACCCAAAGAATGTTCCAACAGCAGAAACCTGCAAAAATATTTGGATTTCAGTACTAGTTTCTCAATTTAGTTGAGATAAAGGTCATTTGATTATTCTATGTTCTAACCATTAGAAGAGGTCGTCTCCCAGATGAATCAATTAAAAGTATACCGAGAATGTTCATGACAATCTGCATAAGGATATGTACAGTATCAGAGAAGCACCCCATGATGAATTCTGAATTAATATTACCATTCAAATAGATTGACACCTGAGTTACAGCTACTGCTATAATTCCTATAGTGCTTGGAAACCCTGTCAAACAAATTGTCAGTCCCTCCACAGCCATAGTTTTTAAGTTATTTGGAGCATTTTTTTACTATAATTTACCGGCTAAATCAAAAATGCTGTTAGCATAATATGCAAATCCTTTGTATCCTCCAAGTTGTTGTAGTAGCATCAAGCCAACTCCTACCTGTGGCGAAAATCTCGTTATATCTTTGGATCAAGCATGTCATTTACAGACAAGAGAGGAACTATGAATCAATTAATGTAACTCACGATGACTGAATGAGTATATTTTGAACTGAACACATCCAGAATTTTATCTTCAGAGCTGTGTTGCAAGTTTTGGGTATAATCCTGCAAGATTTTAGAACAGATCAAAATTGCGCTATTAGTTGGAGGTCAAAAAAGTTCAGGCTTCCAGATTTAGTCCAAGGAATGACTACTCTTTAAAGGATATTATATTCAAAATTTACTTGGATTTCTGCCGCTTCTTGAGAAATATCAGCACTCATTCCTCTGAGGCACTGCAGAGAAGTTTTGAACTCATTGTCTCGACCATTCTTAGCCTGCAGGCATGTATATCCATAATTGAGTACTTTGGTGTATTCTGTTGGCATTTCTATTTTGTTAAGCCGACACCAACTGTTTTAACCGTGTAATGTTTCTATGACCGAAAAAAGAGCCAGGCCATATGATTATGCGGCAATCAAAATAGACAGAATTCAAAGGATTCTGACTAAGGTGAGATTTCACGACAGAAAAAAATAAAGCAAACACAATTCTGATAGAACTCATGGAACTGAAGATTCTACTCACCAGCCATCTAGGAGATTCCGGAACAAAGAACAAACATAGGACCTGTATTAGACAAGGAATGACACCTGCAAAATTGCAATGGTCGGAAAATCATTAATGCATTCCTTGTGTGTTGTAAAACTACAATGCAGCAAAGCAGCATGGAGAGAAAAGACTGAAAGATGCTACCTATCAGAGCCAAGATGCGCCAATAGGTGATAGAACCAACAAAATATGCGACTGAAATGCTACAAATTGTCATTGCCTGTAGATTAAGCAAAAATGGAAACTAAATCATAGACCCTTTTAGTCCAGAATTTACAAAAGTCAAATACCTACAATGCTCAAATTTACCTGAACTAGTGATGAAAATCCTCCCCTAAGATTCTTAGGAGTTATGTCTGCTACATAAACAGGTCCCTACTTGGCATTAAATAAGACATCGTTATCAATCACATGGTGAACTGCATTCAGTAGATAGATGAAGTCTTACAGCAATTACCACATAATTAAATACTGCAGTTCCAAATCCCAGTGAAAGCCTTCCAAGATACAGTGACCAAGCTTTCTGTCAAAAATCATTGCAACTTTCAGGATTATGATATGAGAACAAGCCAATGATGTTATAACTAATAAAAAGAAAGCCTTGTAGAAAATGGAGTAAGAGGAAAGCTGAGGATACAAGACCTTGGAAAACGCTATAGCTAGCCATCCCATGATGTAGAATATATTCAATATCCAGAAGGTCTGCCTCATGAAAGCAACCAAAAATCATTAGCTGAGAACTTGATAAAGCTTTAATGATGTAGAATAGATGCTCATGTATGCAAAAAACTCACAATTTTGTGACCAAAGAAATCTGATATTCTTCCACTAGCTATTGCACCTGCCATTCCTCCTATTGTCAATATTGAACCAAAAACTGAGTACTGCACAAATTATGGGGAAAAAAGAGGGAAAGTGAGGGTCAGTTAAACAAAAAAAACTCAGAAAAACTAGCTTTAAGCACGTCCCAAAACAGTGCAGGGCATTCTTCTTTGACCATATAAAGGCACTTTTTAAAATATCATCTATGATTCCCCAATGATCCCCACGAAAATGTGGTGAGCTACACAACAACCGTTTGGGGGGAGGGAAAAACTCTGCAAGTTGAAACTCCTTTCTGACATTAACATCAAGTTAATTATGTCTTAATGTTTTTAAGCCTGGCACCTACCTCTGCCACAGAGAGACCTAGTTCATCTATGATTCCAGACTCCGCAGGTGATGAATAGCCACCCTGGAAAGCAATCATGTAAAATAAGTATAATCATGAGCATGATCATTAATGCCTCAAAGATAGAGAGAAAACAATCATGGATGTTGACTCTAGGATCCAACTATTCAACCAAACTAAAGTCTGGTTTCGCTCTTGCTTTCCTCAGTCTGTTCTAACAAGAAAATGTGACTGGGAAATCTTATCCTCTTGTGGCCGAGTGATTATTGCAGTAAAAATAAACGGTCATAATCACATAAGCAATTGGTTCCAAGATGCAACAACTAGAACAACACAGTAATCCTAACCATACAGCTGATAATATGCTAGGAATTAGTAAAAGAATAGGAGAATTTGAAGGTGTCACTAAGTACAAATTTATTCATGTTTGTCCTGGAAAGATCTGAAAAGAAAAATTGTTTTACATTGTCTGCATAAAGTACAATCTAGAGTTCAAATCTATCAGACGAAGTGATCAAACTGCTATAGTCAAGGCAAGGAATTAAAAAGTAGGAAAAGATCAATGCATCTAGTTTGGGCCAAAGCTATGGTCCTAGCAAAAGCAGAACCCAAGATACATAAACAGAAGAAGATTCCCGATGTTACAAGGCAAAAACATATGCAGATCGAGAAGAGAGAGAGAGAGAGAGAGAGAGATGAATCATGTTTGGATCACTCCATTGGATACTCACAGAGTACCCACAATTACTAGAAGCACAGGCTGCGACAGTGATCCCCAGAACAAGAGATATTGTTATAGCACTGGACTTTCTTGATGGTACACCATCACCATTGCAGCTACTGACAATCAAAGGTTCAGTTGCTGATCCCCCCTCTATGCCTTCTCCCTCCATATCTTTTGTCCCCCTGGAAAGCAGAACGAAGAAAAAGGGTAAAAAAGTTGAGACAGAAATCTAGACAGCAAAAGACAATGACTTTATGGTAATTCTTTAATAAAAAACGTGTTGTTTTCTCATGCAGAAATTAATGTAGTTGTTTATTGAATGGTCATCCACGTAGCAGGTTCTCTGCCGCTACCATTTTCTGTCCTTTTTTTTTCCAAAATAATTGCACTGTATGATTTTGCCAGTTCCAACGTGATAACCCATCAGCAATTTTCAATCTTGATGGCCCCTCGCACCCTGTAATGCTCATATCTTAGAAGCCAAAGCTCATATCTAGAGTTCATCTTGGGTCTCTCTTCACTGATTTGTATGGATTTTGCATGATCCTGTTTCAGATTTCCTGGTGAAATCAAATTTTTCAGTAACAAATCAACCTCCTTAATGATCTAATGGCCTGTGTCTAGTCTGATTCAGTCCATTCTTTACTTAAACAATGAATTACTAACAGTAAAAGAATTTTCCATCACTAATAACCTGAACATCCACTGTTCTTAATTGTTCATATAAGAGGATCAAGTACTAATGTTCCTTGTATTTGCTGATGGGAACATGCCTTCAAAGGAAAGCAAAGGGGCGTGGCCCATGAGCCTTCCGTTTTTGTATATCTACCATTAAATCTTATCCACTTGTCTTATCAGCATTCCTTTTCTGTTCCAGATCATTGCATGGCCCCTTGAGACTAAAATGATAACTAAGATACTTGGTAACCAAAGCCAACCATTTTTACCTGCTACTTCCTCTTGCCAGCTACTGTTTCAGATTTTTAGAGGTTGGGATCAATCAACAATCCCACATTTAATAACAAACCTGATGAACACTCCAACACATTGATGTATTAATTGGAAATATAAAAACATTCACGATTAGATAATGAAAGCAGATTCAGACTTCCTTCTTTTCCTACTTGAATAAAACAAAACTTGAAACGTGGTCACCTTTAGACCATTAGTATAAAGTGGACTGTCAATTAATTAATACATGATGGGCCCAGTGTACCAAAATCTGGGGTCATGCATGAGATATGGGAACATCTATACTTTTCAGTTACCTACACTTCCATGACATTTGATAAGAAAGGCTTTCAGTAAAGAATTGGAATGCATAAGGAAAATATTATTTTATAATAATTTTTATAAAATTTAGAGTGTAAATAGATGAAAAGTAAAATATAAAAAAAATGATAAGCTTGAACAAAAAATTGATAATAATAAAATAATTACAAAACACCCTTCCTTAGGGTGATAAGTAAAGCAATTTATTCAAAGCGCCAGTATTCATATACATTGTGACACACTTATTCATATACTAGTAACTGATGCTTGTATTTCTTCAAGTGTTCTTCCCTTAGTCTCCGGTACCATTTTCGCGGCAAATATGGCATTCAGACCACAAATAGCTGAAAATATGAAGAATGTGCCTAGAACATATTGCAGTTGGAGAAGTCATTTCTGAGATCAAAAGCTAAAGAATGTTACCATTGACAAAGTTGTTTTGGGGGGGGGAGACTGAACTTACCTGCTGAGCTCCATTGAAATAAGAAGTTAAAGTTGTATGAAACAATCCAAGAACACACATGCCCAATTAAACTGGAAATGCTTCCAGCTGCACCTTTTATGTTTATGGGAAATATCTGAAATCGAAGTCTTTCACTGTTGAATTGTGCAGTAAAACATATTTACGTTGGACTGTGGGTGAACTTCTGAAACAGGTGATAGGAAACTAACCTCTGCCACTATAATCCACAGAATTCCTTCCATTCCTACTTGGTATGACCCCATATAAAGCTGAAAGCAGAATCAAATAGTTAAGTATTTATCTCTTAATCTCTTGCATATGAAGCTTACGTATAAGTACAGACTAAGTAATTAAACCAGAGAGGACAAAAAGGGCAGTAGTTTACCGGTTTTTATTTATCTCCAAATTTGCAATGCCAAAAGTATACAACTTACCCATATGCTAATGAGTGCCAAAATAGGAGTTCCGTCACCCCACCAGTTATAGTCCTGCTTGTGGTAACTGAAGTTTCAGTACATTGTTACATGCACAAAGGACACTGAAAGGATAAAACAATATAGGTTTTTTTTTTATTATTTCTATAAAGAAACCTGTAAAAGGAATGATATTCCAGTGAGGAAGCTGCCAAAGCATAATCCACATGAAGAAACCTGTAACATAATACATATCAGCCAACTGTTTAGCCAGAAACACTTTCCAAATCTAGAAGTTCTCAGTTTTCTGACCAGTAGAAGTGATCGTCTTCCAAACTTATCGATCAAGCTGGTACCAAGAAGGCTCATTAATATCTGTAGACATGTATGAATATACGAATCTTCAGTCTCTGAGATGTGCACTTCACATCAAAAGTTAACTTAAAACAGCACAGCACCTCGACAACAGCCAATGTACTAAGCCCGATATATTTTGACAAGCCTATCAGAAAAAGGAATTACAGTGAGTTAAATGCTGAAATTTTTTTCATTCTAATGTGATACAGACATTTGTAGGGTACATAATTTACCTGCTGAGACAAAAATAACACCAGAGTAATATGCATATGCATTGGCCCCTCCTGAGTGTTGCAGTGCCATCAGCCCTATTCCAATCTATGTGCAGTGTGAGGAGAATCATGAATCAAAGAAGACTTACAAAGAGAAATTAGAAAATTTGAAACTGCTTTACAAGGCTTACAATTAGGGGATGAGCATATTTTCGCTGAAACAAATCTAAAATTCCTCCCCATGAGAAACTTTTCAGGGATTCCGTATAATCCTGAAAAAGCCATTCTTATTTATTTTCTCCAAGCAACATGTTATCTATTTTCTTTAAGAAAAAGCTATGCTATGAAGAAATAAGTTAAGTGTTACTTTGATAGCGGTTGCTTCTGCAAAAATATTGACTTTCTCTCCCCTGAGGGACAGCAGAGCTTTTTCAAACTCCTTTTCTCGGCCAACTTTTGCCTACAGAGAATTACTTGGCGGTGAGGGGTCAGAGTTAAGAGAGCAAAACTAAATTCTTGTTGCATTGTTTTGCAAAACAGTATCAAGTGCCAGTATCTAAAATAATGTTTAATTAAGACATTTTTGAAAATGTTTCTGGCTTAATGCCTAACAAGTAACAAGACCAGGCAATCAAAAGTTGAATTCGTTTAGTTTTTGGTAAAGCACTTCATCTCAAATGAAACTGCAAACAGAACCTTAAAATCTGACGCACCAGCCATCTAGGAGACTCTGGAATGAAGAATAGAAGTGGGAGTTGTAGTAGACTTGGAATAATACCTATATGTAAAACCATTCCAAACTTAAGCAAACTTCAGATTGCAATACTAATACAGTTTACATGGAAAAGTATCAGAAGTTACCTATCAGAGCCAAGATACGCCAATTGATAAAAGGACCGATAATATACATCATGGAAAGGCCTATTACACCCATCGTCTGTAGAATCAGCTGCAGTAAGAACATGATGCAGCAAGTAATTGGCGACCTGAATTTAATTGAGTGTAAGGTTTACCTGTACTAGACCTGAAAATCGTCCCCTAAGATTCTTGGGTGTTATCTCTGCAACATATACAGGTACCTGTTTGAGATCGAAATATGAATACCATAATTGATTGACATATGATTAATAGTATCAAATTCGAAATGAAATCTTTGCAAGAGTTACCAAATAACCAGCAATTCCATTTCTGAATCCCAGTAATAGTCTTCCTAGATCAAGCAACCATGGAACCTTTCCAACACATGAAAATCCACCATTATTAGGTCATGGAAAACCACAGGCACTAATTCAGTTAAGACTCCAGGATGTAATCTTCTCGGCAAAGGAACAGAGTGCATGACATAAAGTAAAAGTTGGCAGAGAATGGAAGCCAGAAGAGCTGAAACCTTTGCGAATGCTATCGCGAACCATCCCACAACGTAAAATAAGTTCAAAACCCACATAGTCTGTTTCAAGACATTGAGGAAATTAGACATGATTTTGCAACTAAAACTCAACAAATGGCTTAGAGGTGTTCGGTAAGCTCAGTAGTAATGTAGAATTTAGAAGCTTACACATTTACGACCAAGGAGATCTGTTGCCCTCCCACTTACTAATGCACCTAGAATTGATCCAATATTTAACATTGAACCAAAAAGTGAAAACTGCATAGCAAGAGAGTAGTTAAAACTTCAAAATAGTTTTTCTCTTTACTCCTAAATAGGTAACAAAAAAGAATGATCCGCAACCAAATATACTTACCTCTGCAACAGAGAGATCCAAGTCCTCCATGATTGCAGACTGAGTAGGTGATGAATATCCCATCTGTGAAAGAACTCATGAGAAAAGAAAGGGTAAACAAAAGGCACAAGCAATGATTTTTATAGAGTCAGATGCTAATTAGATAATCTAGCTATTTCAACATGAAAATTGGGTCAAATTCGTAGAATAGATTGTCAACCACATGGAAAATGCACATTGAGATGCATGGAAGCTGGAAAATAGGTTTGAGAAGTAAATTTTGCTTGCCATAGAATATGGTGATTAATCTACTTACAACACATCCAAAACCAAAGGAAATGCAAGCTGCAACAAAGGTGCTAAGAACAAGAGTAGTAGTGACACTTGAACCAGTCTGCAGCTGACCACCACCATGTCCTCGTCTAACAAGCAAAGATTGTGTCACTGTTGCCCCTTCTTCCTCCATCTATTCCTGTCTGTGAAGAAAAAGAATGGGAATGATCAAGAACTCACATTAAATTTGGGTTGCTTTGTATCCCTTTTGGCTAACCAACCACAAATGTCACGAAAGCAAAAAGTTAAAAAGGAGAGAAAACAGGAATATTTTTGGGTCTATAAAGCACTATCACTACTTGCTTCCTGAAGTGAAGAAGCAGAGGAAATAAGCATGCACTTTGTTTATGACCCCACACGTGACCCAAGAAGATAATACTGGTGATGGCACGCATTCGTACAGTATTTGTCGTCTAGTTATTCAGTCACTGATGTATCAATATGGGACCAGGGCTGAGCCCAAGTCATCCCAGTGACTGGAATTTAACCAAGGAAAAGACACTATGCTTCATGATCATTGGGGTCCAGGGTCAGGCAATTGCTGATGGAAAGATTCTTGAAGTTCAAAGATAAAAAGGGCTGTTATTGTGTATTTGATGAATTTGTAATGTTTACTCAGAAAATAGCGGTATAAATCCTTGTTAAAAAGTTCTTCCCCTCCCTCGTCCCTTCTTTTCTCTTCAAAAATTTATTTATTAGTTTCTTTGACTTAAGCCTCCAGGATCTCTTCTGTGCCATAAAGAAGCCAATCTCCATTGATTATTGTACTTTGGCTTAGAACAAGCTTAAGGGGAAAAAAACAAGAGATGATACAGTACAGTATCCTTTTAATCATGGAGACAAAATCCTATTGGAAAAAATATCTGGACACGGGCATGGAGATGGTGTGACAGATTGCACAGTAGTCTTCAATGCCACCTGCTCTGATCAGATATTTCTTTCATTTAATTGCATTTTCAACTTTTCAGATTTTGGATTCCTACCCCATTGTGTCCTGTGGCTGAAAATTGAATAATCGTCTACAAAGTTATGATCCACAAAAGGGATGGTGCCGTAAGTTTTCTGACAGACTATTAGAATATACATTATATGGAATAACTTGCAAGAATATCCTTCATTGTGAAGAATGAGTAATTGATGCTTGTATTTCTTCTAGTGTTCGACCTTTAGTCTCCGGCACCATTGTTGCTGCTAGGATGAAATTTGCACAGCAAAAGGCTGAAAATATAAAGAATGTCCCTGAAAGAATGCCCAAAAACAGTCATTTTCTAAGGTTAAAAAGCTTGAGAAATATAAGGTAATCAGTGAATAAAGAAGGCACCCATGCACCTGCTGAGCTCCATTTAGTTAGTAAGTTAAAGTAGTATGCAACAGCCCAACCAGTAATCCCACTGATGAAATTACAGATGCTTCCAGCTGAACCTTTTACATTTACTGGAAATAGCTGTGACAGAACCCGAGATGGTTGAATATGCATAATGAGTTCCTTCTGTAAACTCTTGATGAATATTGCAGAAAAAGAGATGAATGAATGAGTAAATAAAGGAGTAAACAGTTTGCAGACCTCTGCTACTAAAAGCCATGGTATCCCTGAGGCTACTACGTATGATCCCGTGTACATCTGAAAGCGTAATCAAACATTTAGATTGTAAAAAGAGAAAAAAAAAAGATAGAAAAGTAAAATGACAGGGAACAAATCTGCATTACCAATAAGCCAATGAGTGCCAAAATAGGAGTACCTTCACCCCACCAATTATATTCCTGCTAATTGGCCATTGTAACTGTGATGTCAGGACATGGTGAAATGCACAAAAAACATCGAAGGGGTACTAATTAAGGTACCATTTTTCTAACCTTTAACAAGAATGATAATCCTGTGAGGAAGCTACTGAAGCACAATCCAGCTGAAGCAACCTGCAAACAGATTCCACAATCATCATTTTGTTCAGCCAAGCAATTGACTTACAGACCATTGGAAAATATATATCCTTTTTCTAACCAGTAGAAGTGGTCGCCTTCCAGATTTATCGATCAAGATTGTACCTAGAAAGCCAAGTAATGTCTGCAAAAAAGAAAAAGCAAATCATGATTTAGTTTCTGAGACATGCATTACTCAGAAATTTGCTGCCCAAGTTGACTTAAAGGTGCAGAAAACCTGAGCAGCAGCCAACGCAATGAGTCCAATTGTGCTGGATATACCTGTCAATAGTCAGAGACTAGAACTTGTTATGGTTAAATTTTCGCAAGTGTTCTTGAAGTTGTATGAAGATTGTTAAGACCGGTGATTTACCAGCTGAGACAAAAATAACACCAGAATAATATGCAAATGCATTGACTCCTCCCAAACTCAACAGAGCCATCATGCCGGCTACAACCTACAAGGAATGCAAGAGATTCTCAATGGAAATAATAACACAGATAGAGCAAATGGTGAATTTCAACCTAGTTACATGTCTTACAAGCAAGGGTTGGACATACTTCTTCTGAAAAACATCTAAAATTCCTTCCTTCGAGATACTTTTAAGAGAGTCCACATAATCCTATTTATCACATCAATGGAAAATAAGCAACAGATAAAATAAACTGTAATTTTTGAAAAAAAAAAAAGAAGGGAGGGGGGGAGGGTTTACTTTGATGTCAGTTGCTTCATCAGAAATATAGGCTTTCTCTCCCCTGAGGCACAACAGAGTAGATTCAAGCTCTTTGTCATGACCAACGTTTGCCTGCAGAGATATATTCTCAGTATCTGAAGACCAAAGTGGAGATTAATAACAGAATCTCAAATTGGACTCACCAGCCATCGAGGAGATTCTGGAATGAAGAAGAGGAGTGGGAGTTGGAGTATACCAGGAATGATGGCTGTAATGTAAACATCATTCCAGAACTGTTACAACCTTCAGATTGCACAACCAATTTTCTGTGCATGAGAGGAAATAGAAGTTACCTATTAGAGCCAAGGTGCGCCAACTGACAAAGGAACCGACCACATACATGGATGACATGCCCCAACAAACCATCAACTGCAGATATAAATAGGGTAAGAACCATGAGGCAGAAAGTGCATTGCAGCCTATTTTTGATTAATGGTAAAGTTTACCGGTACTATGGCTGTAAATCTTCCCCTGAGGTTCTTGGGTGTTATCTCTGCAATGTAGATGGGCACCTATTTTGGATTGAAATGCTAATACTATCATCCATCTTCAGACATTCAAGAAGACATGGCTGAAATTGTATAAAGAAAAACTTCACAAAAGTTACCAGATAACCGGAAATTCCATTTGTGAATCCCAGTGATAGTCTTCCCAGATCAAGCAGCCAAGGAACCTTTTGAAAACACATGATAATTTTCGTGTGAATCATGAACTTGAAGCAAGAAATGAAAAAACTGAAAATAACAGCTTAAACAATATTGAACATCCTCTGGTTATTCCAGCCTAGAAAATCAAACTTTTTCTGATACCTTTGCCTATCACGTTACACAGTCTATTTCCAGTAGCCTAGTGAAAGTTTGGATCCATCTTGGTAAGTAAATCAAACATGTCAAAAAAGAAACCTTATGAGAGAATGAGCAGAAGAGCTGAAACCTTTGAAAATGCTATGGCAAGCCACCCGCTGATGTAGAATATATTCAGAATCCACATGGTCTGATTCAAGACATGGGGTTAGACAGTTTGTAGAGTTCTAGCAATTTATATTCAACAGTTTGGCTTAAAGATTCCTAGCAAAGCTTACCAATTTGCGACCAAGCAAATCTGTAATCTTCCCACTTATTACTGCACCTAGAATTGCTCCAATACTAAGTATTGAACCAAAAAGTGAAAACTGCAAAACGGAGTATTGACTGTGAAATCAGAAACGCTTGAAGGACTACTAATTGCAATTAAATTCACAAAGCAGAACATTCCATGTAAATTTGTTGCTTCATAGATCCTCTCAGTAACCAAAAGAGGCCTTCTTGAGTTGAAACTATGCCACTGTTAATGAGGTTCAAAAGATTTACAGAAAAGAAGGCAGGAAAACCACATTGAAGCAAGGATTCACACAAAGTAGATTCATATGCCAAAGTTTCAATAAATTAAGAAGAGGGGCAATTGGCTTGTTTAGTTCTGCAGTAGCCTTTTTGACTTGCTAACTTGGAGGGAGACGATGCCTCTGAACCAGATACTCTATGTTCAGAATTTTAAACAGCAATGCCTATGTTTCACAATTTTTCCAGGTGAAAACTTTCACTAATCAGATTCTGAAGCCTTAACATCAATACCCCTACTAGTATTTAGCATTTTTCCAGGCAAGCAATGAAAATTGTCCGTCAGCAAAGCAGATAAAAATCTAAATATGGTTAGTGGTTACGTCCGCCATGGAAAGTCCCAAATCTTCCATGATTGAGGACTGAGTAGGTGATGAATATCCTAGCTGCAAAGCAAACCAAAGAAACAAGTTCAGCCTTGCAAGAGTCACAGAAACTTTTAACTGGTTAACCTTCAATGAAAACGGCACTTACAGCACATCCAAAACCAAAGGCAATGCAAGCTGCCACAAAGGTGCTAAGAGCAAGTATGGTGGTGACACTGGAAGCAGCCACCAACCCTCCACCCCCAACACCAACGCCACCATTTTCTTCACCGTGAGCAAGGTCGCCATGTCCATGTCTGACAAGTAAAGACTCAGTTACTTCTCTGCTTTGCTGCCCCATAGCTCGTTTCTCTGAATCAAAACAGAAGTTTTTGTTTACATTTAGTAAAATTTTTGACAGATTTTTTCTCTGGCGCTCCACCAGCTGATAATTTATTAATGTAATAGAAATAATTTAATACCTATGGCCAGGCCAACTGCTCTAAAATGTAGATCTCCTATCCATTAAATTATTGGCAGAACATCGTTTTGGATCCACAAAAACGTTTCAGGATGGGACCGTCAATCATTGCATGCTGAAAATAAAATTAAACCACGAGGGATTTTCTTGCATACTTCAATGCGAATTAGATACTCATTGGTCCTTTCATCTGTATGCATGTAATAAAAGGAAAAGATTAGGCCTCAATTAATACTAAAATTAATGTTGAACAAAGGGCTAGGTAGGTTGTCTGCTTTCCATTTCTATCAACCATAGAAGTGTATAAAGCAAAGCCTTGCATATTTTTTGGGTACATTGTGTGGATGGCAGAGGTAAATTTCTGTGTCTTTGCCCAAGGGAAACAGCTGTTTATTAATAGAAAAGGAAAATGGACATCTTCCTCTGTTGCTTGACTTGATATTGACAAACTTCAATTTTCTTTTCCTGGAAAATTTCAGAAATGCAACCATGAAATGAAGTCACCTCCTTTCTAGAAGTTCACATTGATGGCAGAAATGCATATAGAATGTTTTATCTTATTTGGATATGCAATACCATTAAAAAATAGTAAGTTCAAGAAATTTCCAGGGAACTAATTGCTGTGGTCCATGATCTATTGAATTATGTTACATGTTACTTTATATATATATATATATATATACACATTTGATGATACTTTATATATATATATGATGAGTCACATTGTATGTACTATGCTTATATAATTTTTTTATCACCAAGATTTAACAGATTTATTATTTTGAAATTACGAATTTGAATCTCGAAATGAAAAGACATGTGAAACAAAATTAATGAACAAAACTTGTATTTCTTTCTATGTTTGTCCTTGAATCTCTGGTATTAGGATTTGCAATGAACACACTTCTGGTACCACCAATGGAGGCAAAAATGAAGAATGATCCTAGAGTAATAAAATAAGCCAAATCAAGACTTAAGAGGATCATGTATGAGAACCCAGAATCAACATTGCAACATAGAGAAGAGAAGAGAGAGAGAGTTGAGTAGAAATTGGTAATAAGGACATTAATGAATTCTCTTAATTGCCCTATCCTATCTAACTATGTCTATAATTATTCATAAAAATAATTAATTCTTAATAGCATCCATTACTTTATTTTTGTTTGGTACAGTGGAGTGAGGGGATTTGAGACTTTGGACCTATAATTTCTAATTAAGAAAGTGATAACGTATCCATAGTTTTTAATTAGTAAAAATATCATGAGTATGCATTGTGATATAATATTAATTAAAGTATTAATAACAAGCTTTTAAGTATTAATTAAATATGCATATGTGTATACAGAATATAAAACATGCAAAATTGATCAAATTTTTATCTTGCTAAAACTTCATATTGATCCTCAGGAAAAGACAATCTGTAACTAAGTTCTACTTTCTAATCAAAATTCTTGACATTATACAGACTATTTTCCTGAAGTCAGAAGGTATCATCAGGATTTTTCCTGTTCTCTAATCTATGGAAGCCTGAATCTCTTCCAAGGTACGGCCCTTTGTCTCAGGTACAAACTTGAAGATGAACACAATAGCTACTGCACAGAATGTGGCGAACACGAAAAATGCACCTGGAAGGGAAAAAGAAACAAGATTCAGTTGGATTTGATCTTCAGAGGTTCATATGTGGCCTAATCTTGGAAAGATACGAAAAAAGGGAAGAACCCAAGAAAGTTGTTTGGAGACATTGTAAACTGTTAAAGAACACAATCCAGGTTCAAGTTTTAACCAGCTTGCAGCAATGGAGGACTTACCATGTGAACTCCAGCTCATGAGAAAGTTAAAGCTGTAGGAAACAACCCATGAACCGCCCCAGCTCACCAATGTTACAAGGCTTCCTGCAATGCCTTTGATGTGGATAGGGAATATCTGGACCAGAACAAAAAATTTCCATCAGGCCACAATCAAATCTATATTTTCTCAGTTTGTTTCTGTTTTCACAGTAAGTGCAAGCTAATCAAAAATCCAAATTGTACCTCAGACATTACAATCCAAGGAATTCCGCCCAATCCAAAACAATATGAGCCCATGTCAACCTGAAAATTTGGCAAAGAAAAGGTAAGCAAAGTAAACCTTCCAACTTTTTGACAGTATGCAGTGTTTCTTCCAGATAGAACAGATAATCTAGAGATGGTTTCAAATGGAATTTAGTGATGTCTCTGAATTCTGGTGTTTGTTAAAAGAGTATGTACTCTTTTCTTTGCTTCAGGTTCCAGAACTCTGTTGCAGCCTAGGATATACTCTGCCAAAAACAATTGAACTAGTTCAGGAATGTTGTCAGGTTACCATGATGGCAGTTATTGTGAGGACTGGAGCGAGATCAGAAGCCATGTGATGTTCCTGTTGAAGAAAATACAATGTGTTTAGAGATAACAAGCTGATCAAACAAATAGTATTGCATAAAATCTTATAAGTTTGATAATTACCTTCAAATAGAAGGAAGCACCAGTAAGTAGACTGCCAAGGAGCATTCCACTTGCAGAAATCTAAGAAAGAAATAAACATTTTGATATGATATGAGAATTCTTAAACTATCTTGTAATTTATCTTATGAAAAAATTTGATAATGGATGTTCTTATCTGGTGCCTACCATCAGAAGAGGCCTTCTCCCAGCGTTATCGATTATGACAACACCAAATGCTAGAATAATTATCTGAAGGGAAACAACAATGTTTGTTGATAATTGATCAAAAGAAGAAAAACCAGAGAGAAAGAGAGTAAAAGATGAAAACCTGCAGACAAGCATAGAGTATGCTTCCAACATTTGGGGGAACTCCTGAAATAAAAAATTAACACGTCAAACTGGCAGAAAAAAAAACTAATAAAAGACTCAAAATGTATGATAAATTTGGGGTTTACCTGCAGAGGTAAAAATTTGGTCAGCATAGTAAACAATTCCATTGTACCCAGAAAATTGTTGGAAAACCATCAGTCCAACACCAATCTGCTTATCATTCGATGAGGATACAAGTAAGAAGGAAAATAGATTAACAGAAGTGAAACAATGATTCATAGTGGGAAATTATCTCAAGGAGAGAATGATACTTACAATGACCAAACGTACGTTTCTTTCGAGAAACAAATCCTTTGCAGTGGCTTTTGGAAGACGTTGAAGAATTGCCAAAGAATCCTATGAAGTGAAAACAAAATTTACCTTCAAATTAATCCCCAAAAAAAGGGTAAATCTGTGCAAGATAAGGATGTAAAAAGGAAAATGCAATGAAGTAAATACTTGAATTTCAGCCTCTTCTCCTGAAACATCAGCATTATGTCCACGAAGCTTCTGAAGTGCAACATGGAACTCATTCTGGTAGCCAACCATTGCCTGTTGCACAGAACATACTTACTTTACCCGATACTTTTGATCTTCCTAGCTTCATGTGGAACTCCAATTGATGATCTTTGTACTGAATTTTAACCATAGCTTGAAACCTCTAGTTTTGGAATTTATCATCCTTTAAGTAATTACAAAAGCTTCTCTCATCAGTTATTTCTGAAACTTGTAGTATGAGGAGAATACTTATGATGATTTTGAAGCCATGAACTTCTGAATAGAAAAGAATGTTCAAAATTCTGAAGTTATATCATTTATTAAGAAATGATCTTACCAGCCATCGCGGGGACTCTGGGATGAAATAAAGCCCGATAATCATAACTGCACATGGGATCATTCCTGCAACCAAGAACCAACTTCAGGTAAGCTTCTTGAAATAAGTTTCAAGACTGATACACTGAACACAATAACTGATACACTGACTTACCAGTTAGAGCCATTGTTCTCCATGTAACCAATGCACCTACTGCATATGCCACCAAAAGACCAGTGGCAAGGGAAACCTGTAAAGTAGATTGAAGGTAAGCAGAGGACTAATCAGTTAAGTTATAGGCTTTATAAGTTATAAAATCATGAAGTCAAGAAAGAATGACTTCTGAAAATGCAGATGAGCATAATTCTAATCCAATGAGTTTGAATCAATCTTGTTACCTGATGTAATGTTAATAAAGCCCCCCTCAGGTGTGTTGGGGTTATCTCAGCAATGAATATTGGCACCTATGAAATCAGGGAGTTCAAGAGGATGCAATTACAAAATCTCTGTCAGCATATCAAAAAAAAATCATTACTTATCTGTTCATAAGCAAAACTTTTGAAATAAAATTGAAAGCATACCACATAGGAGTTAACACCAATGCCAAATCCTGTTAAAAATCTTCCAAAATTCAGAGTTAGAGTTCCCTGCAGAAGGAAGGAGTTCATCAGCATTTTAATGAGATAAGATTATATCAGAAATTGTTCGAGAACTGAACACAGCACAAACCAGAGCCAAGTAGATTACAAGCCATCCTGTGATGCAGATGATTGATGATATCCTCATAGTCTGACAGGAAGAGAGCAAGTTTAGGCAGAGAATTTAATGTAAATATTTGAATAGAAAGCTGCTTCATGACATGATGATATATAACAGGTTATCTCCATCTGTTCGTACCTCTATTCGGCCAATCAGATCAGCGGCACGCCCACTAGTGATTGCACCAACCATTGCACCAATAGTCAGTATGGATCCAAAGACTGAAAACTGCAATTAAAAAACATGCATTAACTTGTACTTCAATATGTTCCTCTCCACAGCCAGATAACAACAGAAAGATAAAGCGATGCATTAATTAGCTGTTCAGGTACCTCTGAAGAGGACATTTCAAGTTCCTCTATTATAGCTTGCTGTGTAGGCGAAGAGTATCCAATCTGCATAACCAAAAAATTAGTTTAGTTACAACAATAATCGGAAATCCTGTTGCTTGCACATACAGAAAATCAGACCAACACTAAGATAATAGCGAAACTTACACTTGAGCCAAACTCAAAAGAGCCCATAACTGCAACAAATGTGCTGAGAAGAACCATAAACAGACTTCCATTGCCGCGCAAATTCTGTTGTTTTTCCTCCTTTTGGATAAATGGCTGCAACAAGCTGGCACTTCCATTCTCAATGTCCTGTGAGGTGGCCATATCTTTCTTCTGTTGATATAATCACCCTGCAGCAAGCCCAAAAATGCAAACAAAGAGATGAATTAAGCAAGAAGCTGAATGAAAACCAAAGGAACACATTAAACCCCTCCTTACCTGCAATTTTCTGCTCCTTTTCTTCTCTTCTTTCCTTCCGCCTCGTGGACCCCCAAGATCAAATGTCTAAGCACTTAACCTTCAGGAAATCAAGGGGTTATACTCCTGTTTTTGGAACTCATTTATTATAGCATTTGCATATACCAGAAAGTGAGAAGTTAACATGGTAAGTCCATTTGCTTCAGCTGTGCATGCTTCACCATCCATGTCATGCACTTACAAAGAGTAAAACAGTCTGGCAAAACTAAAGCAATAGCAAAGCAATAAACTGATAAAATAAGAAAACTATACATGGTATGCTGATAAAATCCAGCTAAAATATCTATAGTCAGGGTCAGATGCAGCAATTTGTCTAGTTTCCATAACTATCAATGGGAGATAGGTTTACTGACGTAGATATGAGTCAAAGTGCTATCAACTTGATTCATTACATAATTGTTAAAGGTCCATAGATGGTAAGTTGTATGAAACAGGAATGATTGGAACAGATTTTGCTTTGGAGGATTTGGACCCACTAGAAGAGTCCAGGTGAACCTAGTTTTGACAATGGTGATGGTTTTGTTCTTTGCCCACAGATTATTTGCCACCTTCACCAATCTTATCTCTTCTCAAAATCAAATGAAAGCATCTAAATTCCATGCATTTGAACAACCTCATGAGATGTATTTTGATAAACATGAAACATTATCATAAGGACTCCTCTCCACTAAAAAGGTATCTAAAATTTAAAATCCTAATGTCTTAAATTGTCATTATCATCATAATGTATGCAGAGCAGCTCCAAACACAACCTTGGCATCCAAAAATCAGGGACTACTACATTATTGAAGCTGTCGATTACAACCGTTCCAACTATGGTGATATAACAGAAACAAGGAAATATGACTGATCAATTATATACCAAAAATAAAACCAAAGATTTAAGACATAAGACGTCACATACTAATGAGATAAATCCCATAAGCATGTAAGATAACAATATCATACTAAAATAAATGTAATATTTTTAATGTTTTTTCGAAATTTATACCTTACAAAACTTCCAATATCCAAATATGATTGTAATATATTGTTCTCTAAAAATACAAAATTCTTGTCCAACTAACATTTCTTTACTCGAAACTAGACACTTACCTCAAAGCTTATAAATGTTCAAGAGTGATGTTAATCTTCCTAACGAAAAACCATTAGAAAAACTACTATCTCCCTAACTACAATCCTAAATGAGATGCTACAAAAACCATTAGAAAAACTTTTTCAAAACCTTTCTATTAGTGCCCATCATGCTATCAAAAATTCACCAAAATAACACCGGATTTGAACGGAAGTTAAATAAATATAAATTAATCTTAGGGTTTTTTTATTTCAAATTATGTAAAAATACAATTTTCATAAATTAAAACTTAATCATACCTTAAGCACTGTTTTCTTGAACAAACTTTTTCTTTTTCTGCCTTTTTCTTTTTAAACCTGATTTAAACTTCTGCTTAAACACGATGTTATAAAATTATCTTTTTAAATGATAATATAAACTGATACTAACTAAAATAAAACTACTCTATTTGATAAAAATCCTTCTTCTATTCTCTCTTTATCAATAAACCACAACTTCATATATGTAAATTTAAAAAAAAAAAATTATATTATATTATATTTATTTAATATAGACTATAACTTAGTGATTACTAATTTTTTATAACAAAATTAATTAAGTAGAATATTTTTTAAGGGGTATTACAAAACACAAGGAATTCTTTATGCAGAGAACTTCTTTATATCTTTTTTGAAAAAAAAAAAAACCCCCTCTAATTTACCTATTCTTTTGTCTACAAGAAATAAGAAATTAGTAGTACAATTTAATTCACCAAAATTTTCTCCATACCAAAGAGCTAGTTATTCACTGATAACGTCAATGTTACAGGGAACAAGGCCAGCCCCAGGAACCCAGAGAGCTGGAAAACCAGTCTCTAAAATTTTCACAATCTGATCCATTGTTGGCGTAACATGTAATACCGGATGAGAGCAAAGGACAGCAATTAGCACATACTGCTCCATCGCTTCTGGCGATTTGATCTCTGGCATGCCTTGGTCAATAACATCCAATGCCTTCCCTTGTTGGACAAGCTCCCAAGCCCAATCTGTCAGCCGGAAAATCTTTCCCTCATTGTTTGAGTATGCCTTTTTGCCACTCAAAAGCTCCAGAAGCACCACCCCAAAGCTGTAAACTTCACTTTTCTGGGTTAACTTGCCATACAAGGCATACTCCGGAGCAACATAGCCTAGAGTTCCAGCAACCCTTGTGCTTAAATGTGTCATTCCCTCTGAATTGATCTTCGCCAGGCCGAAATCTGCAACTTTTGGCCCAAATGTCTCATCTAGAAGTATATTACTAGCCTTGATGTCTCTGTGAATAATAGCAGGATGCAGACCATGATGCAAGTAAGCTAAACCTCTTGCAGTTCCGAGGGCAATCTTCTGACGAACAGGCCAGCTAAGTTTCTTCTTTCCTGATCCGAAAAGATGATCATGGAGGCTTCCGTTATGCATCAAATCGCAAATAATGATTCTCTGATGACCTCCCAAAGGAACTGCCGCGGTACAGAAGCCTCCTAAAGCAACAAGATTGACATGTTTTACACTTGCAATGACTTCTACTTCATGTACACAGTTTGCATCTCCAGCAACAGAACAATTTTTGACTCTTTTTATTGCAACTTCAGAACCATCTGGTAATATCCCTTTATAAACATTCCCATATCCTCCCATTCCAATTATATTTTTCCTGGAGAAATTCATTGTCGCATTCTTTATTTCCTCAATTTTGAACTTTATTAAACTAGTGCTTTTGCTATACAGTCCAAATCCAAAAACCAAACTAGTCTCATCTTTAACAGAGTCATTCTTCTCTATAACTGGATTGATCTTCTCCTTTTTATTTTTCTTCGGTCGTCTCATCCGGAGGAATAAAATTACAGCAAGGGCCCCAAGTAAACCAGCAAGAGAACCAACTGTAACCCCTGCAATTATACTTTGGTGTCGCCTGCTGCTGAATTTCTCTGGTTTTAATTCCAGGAAAAACAAACACTTAGCAGTAGCTCTATCAGTTGGCCCAAACTGGTTGACATATGCAGCTGTGTACATATTAGGATACCATGAACAAGCTGAGATATTCCCGGCTGTGCCATCAATGTCATCAAGGTATATTTTCCTAAGTCTGATCAACTTACGAGTACACATTCCACAAGCAAATCTTTTATCCAGAGACTGAGCACAGTAATATCGTAATTTGTTCAATTTGGTATCAGGAATTATGCTCTCAAACTGTGCTCTAGATGTTACATTCATGCAGGTTTTTGAAATCCATTCTGCATGGTATCCACAAGAAGTTTTGATATCAAAATCATTCACAAACTCACCTATTAACTTCTGGTAGGACTCCCAGCATGCCTCAGAAGTGATGGGAGGGGGAACAAAGTACCCATTCATCTGGAGATACTTAGATTGAACCAAATGGATTCCTCCAAGAATGTTTTGACACTGTGTGGTAATGCTACCAAATTCAGTCCTTGCAGGGTCTTCACTGACCAAATTCCGGAGGATGTCAAAGTTCAATGGACAAGAGGCTTTCACAAGGGTTTCATTTGAGATCTTTTGGCAATATGCAGTTGAAATGCTGATCTCAAAAAAGGTTAAGACTGCTACTAACGTGAAGAAAGTGGATAGAGATAGGCACATTGCAGATCTAAGGAGTTATAGACATTGAACAGCATAACTTAAATCTTAACTTTTCACAGGAATTGTTCAAATATAATAATTTTAGCAGTTCAGCCTTAACCAGCCTTAGCTTCAGTGGCCGGTTTTGGCAGTTAGTAACAGGCGGCAACTGAGAGCTGGAATCATTCTTTACTGAATTTTAAATGGCAAAGTATCTTGAACATGTGAGTATGTGACTATTAATAATCCTTAACCTGTGATCATTTCTACTCAAACTAATAAAATACTTAGATATTCTTAACCATCTGATTAGAATCAGATGGCTCAGAATCATCTAAAGGTTTCTCAAGAGGGTCCATTTCCTGTTACTATGCAGTTGAATATGTACTGTTTGCTGAGATATACATAGGAATGGTTCCCTGGTTCAAGAAAATATACCACTTATATCTATGCCGTGCATGTGAATATTTAGGTTGAGACTTGGAAAAATCCCACAATATGACAAAATTAGATTACTATATTTAAGAGGTAACTTTGGCCTTATCCTAAAGCAGACTAAATCATAGATAGGAAATGTTACCAGTTAAATAACAAAGAAAATTGAGTTGATATTGTTCATATGGTGATAAAAAAATCTCACATCTATTAAGTTGAGGTTTCTTGGGCACATAAATGTAGTAAGGATCAACAATTGGTTTCGCATGTTCGTCTTAAAAATTCAACATAATATCAGAGCAGACATTGTTCCTTCCGTTGTTGTCCCTTCATATCTGGTTCCCTCGGATTTGTTAAGTTAGAGGCTTCCTGGCATATGTTCATGGTCAACCTACCTATACAGGAGCAACTTATAGGACTAGTATGAAAGGAATGAATCCTCGCGATAAAGAAGACATCTTCAAGCCCGGAGGTAACTTCCATTCATTTTTGTTTTCTGATATATATTTTGGCATGACCAGCTGGCCATTTCTATGCTTTGAATTAGGAAAACATATAATATTGTTGGCAGAAGGTCAAATAAGAAAGAAAACAAAACAAAATGACAAGAAGAAAAGATCAACAATCTACATGGAAGACATGGAATTTGCCTTATCATGCTTATATTAGAGGGAAGAAAACAGAAGCAAATGACTAAATGGAGTATAAAAATGTCCATAAAAGTCAGAAGATATATGATAAAAGATGAGGTCAGATGTGGTTGCTCTTAATAAAGTATGAATACTGTTATGCCTCCTAAAGAATTCAATACCTATAGCACAAGCTCTGGCTTTTTATAATTTATTAAAGAGTGAACCTATAGTTTTATCTTGTAAAGAACTGAACAGAAAGCATGGCCTAACAAAACCATACATACCAGAAGCAGAAGCAACCTCAGAATGTTAAATTATCTACATTACATGTCTTAAATGTGAAACTTCTCTCAATTTCCCTATGATCTAGAATGGGCTGATCACTCTTACAGTCAAATGGCTGTTCAGCACTGGCGCTGGACATGCTGTCCAATTGACTAAAGTTG
>NW_018397259.1:9239183-9279806 GCF_002168275.2 Theobroma umbraticum | reverse complement strand
ATAATATAGTCATTAGTCATTGCTTATACAATGAGTTTACCAAAGAAGCAAGGGACAAGTAAGATTTACAATTTCTTTCCAAACCCGAAAAATAAATATTACAATAAATTTGAGTTTTAATTACATAATTATAATTTTATTTACTTTAAAAAATTATTAATGATAATTCGATTATTTTGGGTTAAATATAAACCCAATTAAGAGTAAATTGGGCCTTGTCCAATCCAGCCCAATTTACCTTTCAAGAATCTTTAAGCCACAAGCCTATTTGAGGTTCAAATTTAGGTCCCTTGATGGGAAAAGCATTGCTCTTAACGGCCCAAAAATGCTCGGGTCCTCTGCCTCCATATAATTACCATGGTTTCCATTTTCCTTGTAATTGCAGAGATGATCATTCAAATACTAACACTTTATTGATCTTTATTGCTTATAAATTTTGCTCATGAATATACAGTTTATGATATGATAGTTCACATCATTTGTACATAGAGCCATGTTAGCCACATGCTCCCATTTAAAGTGTCTTTATTGTTCTTATTTCTTCATGCCTGATATACATTAAACTTAGCCATAAACTAGCACACATATAATTTTGCCATAAATTCTATTATTTTCTCAAGTTCAAAGCATTGAGATATCATGCATGTCATCTTTGTAAAATATTAAATGTAAAAAGTTAATAGTTAATAGTTAAATATAATAATTTTGAACATAATTTACTAATATAATAAAAAATAATACAAAATTAAAAGAGTTTGAATTTCGTGTTTTAAACGTGTTAGACACGTTAAAGATATGACAATTTCATATGTTAAAACTCATTTAAGTCACATATGACATATATCAAAGATGAAATTTCTATCCAAATCTCATTTTATTTCTATCCGTTTTATATTTTATTAACAATTAAAACTTACGCATGCAAATAATTTTTTTTTGGTATTAAAAAAGTATATATTTTCCAAACTTTTCCATGGGCTACAAGGAAAGGAGAAAAGGTTAGTACCATAAATGTTCATTAATGTCATCTTTACTTGCTTTTGTCTTGTTCTTAAGGGAAAGAGCAAAGAGGAATCATCATCTTTTGCATGTATGAATTCACATTTCCCTCACTTAAAAATTGATGGGCAATTTGGAAATCAAAGATGTCAAAATGTTTCAGCAATGGTAGCTCAATTATTAAAGGGAAAAAGTTGGGTTTTAATTGTACAACTCAGAGTGTTCCAAATGCTAAATTTATGGCACATGAACATATTAGTAAATGCCCAAACCTGCAAAAGAGAAGTAAATGCATATGCCACATATACATTGATTAATTACCAAATAGTAAAAAGTACATTAATCTTTTAAGCCTCATTCACTTGGCGTCAATGCTGCAAAGGAAGTGTGGTCAGCATCATAACATGATGATAGCAACATCTAAGTAATACTATTTAGAAAATTGAGTTCAAATTTCTTTCTATAGGTATTTATGATTTGATTAAGGCATGGAATACGATAAAATTTAATTTAAATCCGTTTAATTTCTTTGGTTTTTGGATATCGTGCTGTATACAAAATAATCATGTATGCAAAAACATAAGATTGAGAAGTTTGTCTGTCTCTCTGTTATGGGGTGCAACAGGAAGACATCTAAAAATTTCTAGTCCTGATTTCAAACATGAAGATTTGATCGAAGAAGTGAAGAACCCAAGGTTTGAATTTTGAAACCAAGAAAAAAAAAAAAACAGGGTTCGCTTTCTGTCCTTCTAGCTGTCTGTTTACACAGATTTGAGCGTTTAAGGTTGAGAGCAGAAGTCGCTGCAGAGCTTTAAACACATGTCACCGACCCAACAAAGCAGACCAGCGATTCTTGCGGACTCGTCTAATAAAAGAGAGAGAAACAAACAAACAAACAAAAAGTTAATGTCAAAGTTTCTTTTGTGAAAAATCTTACTCCCTCTGGACAAAGAAGTAATGAAAAGTTTTCCATATATAGCTAATGTTTAAGTTTCAGATGGCCTTTTTCAGGGTCTTGGAAAGAACACAAAAAACAAATGGTCTTATCTTTTTTGGGGGTCAAAATTTATGCACTAAAGAACAGGGCTTTAATGTCATAGTAACCTCTACTAACTTTTTTCCTTTTGTTTGGGGTCTCTGTCTTCCTCTTGCCTGCTTTGCTTTGCTTTCAATCTATCACATTGTTGTTGGGTTTGGTTTATTTGCTTGTTTTGAGAGTGTTCATGGCTGATGTTATTGACCATCAAGGTGCTACTTCAAGGTATGCGTGTGTTCTTTCTCCATCTTATCCCATTTGGCTATGTCTTTTTTTTTTTTCGTAAAGATGTTTTACTTTTGGGTTGATTGATTGCAAGCAAATGAGTTTTTTGGTGTTCTCCTTCATGTTATTTTTATTTGGGTATGTCTTTTTGTGTTCTCCTTCATGTTATCATTTTGAAAGTTAGCAAATTGGTTGTTTTTGTTCTACTTCATGTTACCTCATTTGGCTATGTCTTTGTTTTATTAAAAGCTTTTCCTCTTTCTTCATCAAATGTTTGTTGAGTGGTAGCCAATGGTTTGTTCCATTTTGCATTAGCAGTAAAGAGGATATGAACGTTGTAGAGATTTTTCCCTTTCATTCCTTCCTTTTTTTTGTTCCCTTCGTGCTGTTCTTCCGTGTAGGATTTGTTGGTTCTGATGCCACTTAATGTTGTGATTTCTAGTTTCCACATAACCATTTTTGGTAGTTTTGAGTTTCAGCTTATCAATTTTCGGGATTTTCTACCCATACCATATATGATAGACTAGAATTTTTGGTGGTTGTTCTTCTTTATGATGTTTCTTACTTTTCATGTACC
Source organism: Theobroma umbraticum (assembly GCF_002168275.2). Classification (NCBI taxonomy): domain Eukaryota; kingdom Viridiplantae; phylum Streptophyta; class Magnoliopsida; order Malvales; family Malvaceae; genus Theobroma; species Theobroma umbraticum. Next base: position 9,276,969 of record NW_018397259.1, on the reverse strand, counting down.
CTTTTATGGTTTTTATGCTTTTCTTTTATGAGTTAATGTTTTTTACTCTCCTCTCTTTTGTTTGGGATTAATCTTGTTTAGTTTCAAGTTTTCACTGGTCTGTTTTCATAGGTCTGATGGATGATTTTCATTTTGGTTGTATTTTGTTTTCTGTCATCAAATCTTTCAGCACTTCTAAGTTTATAATTGTCTCCCCCAGAACAAACTTACTAATACTCATGCTGAAACAAGAACGGATTCTGATTTCTGCTTTTATTTGGCTTTGAATGATTATTGATCTGTTATGGCCATTGATTTGTTCCAGCGAGAACTCTAAGGATTCTGGTGATAGGCCAGAGAAGAACTCGGAAAATGAGGTTGTTCAAGCAAGACATAGAAGACAAGGGGCTATAATTTCTTCTTATGCATCAGCCTGTGGTAGTTATCTCCAACTCTATGTGTTCTGTGGCATCTCCCTTTCATGTCTGATGCATGTGTTTCTGTAGTCCATGTTCTTACCACTCTTTGGTTCTTATTTTATTGAAGAATTGAGGGTCCTAAACAAGGAAAACGAGAAAAAAGATGGATCATCTCCTAAAGGAGTTTTAGAAGCCTGCTTAGAAAGCTTGGAATCCAACATAATTTCTCCTGTTGACAGCCCCAAGGCAGAAATTCGTTGTACAAATGGAGGAGCACTAGCTAACTGGAGAAAATTCTTCAAATTATGGAAAAGAAGATCACGGAAGCACTTAGCTGCCTTCACTCCTCTTGCTGTACCAAAGCTATCAAAAAAGAACAGCAGAAGCACAAAAGAGAATCATGTGCTGAGAGATTTGTATAATTTTAAGTCTTCTTTGGAGAACTTCAGCCTACCTGAGCTCCGAGCTGCAACAGACAACTTTAGCCAAGGTATGCAATTAATTTCAAGACTTAGACTACTCGCAGAAACCGTTTGTATATTTGGTCCACTTATAGTTTGGAATTTGGCAGAACTATTATTCCTTATTTCCATTATTAACCACGAGAAATATGAAGTTACATATAAGGTTGCTTAATGAAACTTTTGTTACATTCAAATATAATGACATTCATTTAGTGATGTAGACCTGTGGTTCTATTTCTTGTAGAGAACTTAATTGGCAAAGGTGGTTATGCTGAAGTCTACAAAGGTTGTTTGAAAGATGGAAAGCTTTTGGCAATAAAGCGGCTTATTAAAGGGACACCAGATGAGAGGACAGCTGGTTTCCTATCTGAGCTTGGCATTATAGCCCATGTAAACCATCCAAACACTGCTAAGTTGATTGGGTGTGGCATTGACGGCGGAATGCACCTTGTTTTTCAGTTATCTCCATTGGGAAGTTTGGGATCAGTTCTGCATGGTTTGTTCCTAATCTGCATTGTTTTCCTCAAGTTCTTATTACTGTTGCTTTATGAGAACTTTATGATGCTCTTGCATTATCTAGGTTCAAAAGGTGTGCTAGATTGGAGTAAAAGATATAAGATTGCTTTGGGTACAGCAGATGGCCTCACATATCTTCATGAGACTTGTGAAAGACGAATTATTCATAGAGATATCAAGGCGGATAATATTCTGCTTACAGAGAACTTTGAGCCCCAGGTACTTCTCAAGTTTTAAAATTCAAAGGATTCACCAAATGAGATGTTTAAAAACTATGGGTTGTGTACGATTTGGAAGAATCCAGTGTACAGAATGGCAAGCATGCATCTGTATATTTCATGATACTAAGAAATCATGAAATTGACATGCAGAGACAAGCACAGAATGCCTTTCCTTGTGGAGTGCTAGAACTAATATTCTGTAATCTGGCTACTTAATTATTGGTTTGCCATGTGCACTAGGTGCTACAACTTTATGGGAAGATTTATGCATATTCCAAGGTCTCCATCTATATGACTATTCTTACCTTTGCTCAATTTATTTTGGTAGAACATGATTGCACTTCACCTTGCCATTAACTTACCATTTTGAAAGAATGGATAGTTTGGAGAAATCAAAAAGAGTAGCTCTGATCTTTAAACCTACAGAATGCTCCCCATGCATAGTTCTACTGAGTCTTAGTCTTCACTTAGTAGTATGTCAACAAAATCTCTAACTATCGATAACAGCTCAAAATGAGAAAAATGCAAATTTTAACCAAGACATGTAGGAATGAATTTCATTGCATGCAGAGACATACACAATCACTATGTTAATTTTCAAGAAGCTACAGTTAGGTTTAGAGTCTCTCAACTGTAATATGGAAAAAAAATGTCAGTATAAATATTTCTATGCACTAAACTCTGTAATTTTTCAAAGCCATAAAGAAGCCAATTTAAGCACCTAGTATTAGCCCTTGTTTTGCCTTGGGGTCATAATTTCTAGCACTTGCCTTGAGCACGAGGTGAGCCATACAAGGTATGAGCCTTGTGCAAGCTTTAATCTTGGGGGCATAAATTTGGCACTTTGGATTGAGCCAATGGAGGATGGATCAATAAGCCTCAAATTGAGGAGGGTTGAAGCTATGCAAGAGATCGATTGCTTTCTTCCTTTGTGCTGCGCTCAGCAGTTGCCTGCATTATGGTGAAAGATTTAGAATGTTACACATCATGTTTGGTTACGAAAATAAAGTATTCTGACTCAATTCCCACCAAGAAGGATGCATTGTTGTAGTTTTGTGGTTTCCTTTCTAATGAGAAAACAATTCATGTATGAGAATTAGTTTCATTGCATTTTCTGTCTGAAAATTGTTTCCATTATTTTCTTTCTGATTTGCTCCTTACATGGCGCAATCTTATTTTTGTCAACATAGGTGAGCAGGGTCTGCCAATATTGGTGGTGATCTTTCTGTCCTATTTTTTGAAAGTTTATGACAGTTATTTTATAAAGCTCCTAATGATCTATTGTCATGAATGTCAACTGGCGTTTTACATTTGTATTATCATTTTCTTTGTTTGTCCTAGTTATTGATAAGGTCAGCTGATTTGCCATCCAGATTTGCGATTTCGGCCTTGCCAAGTGGCTACCTAAACAATGGACTCACCACAACGTATCAAAATTTGAAGGAACTTTCGGGTTTGTAAGCCTAAAGTATCTGTCATCGAGTTAATAAATACTTTTGTCGTAATGCTGACTCATTTGTTTCTTGAGATGCAGCTACTTTGCTCCGGAATACTTCATGCACGGAATAGTTGATGAGAAAACTGATGTCTATGCATTTGGAGTTCTACTTTTGGAGCTCATAACAGGACGAAGAGCTTTAGATGATCAACAACAAAGCGTCGTACTATGGGTACATTTCCTTGTGAAGAATTTGATCACTCCAACTATATCATACTTGCATAAGAATCCGTACTTACCCTTCTAATTCCTGTAGGCAAAGCCTCTACTTGATGAGAATGATATTAAAGAGCTTGTAGATCCTTCCCTGGGTGATGATTATGATGCAGAGGAGGTGGATCGCATGGTTTTGGCTGCCTCTTTGTGCATCGAGCAGTCTCCTATTCTTCGTCCTCAAATGAGTCAGGTTAGGATTAGATTTAGAAGTTGTTGAATATCTGTTCGCTCTGTTAAGAAATTAATTAATTGGAGTAATAAATACAGCATACCCTTCTAGAAATATGATGAGTGACACGCTATTGGTTAATATATACTGAACAGAAGTTAGAGAAAACAAAGTAAGATTAGGAAATGAAAATGTGAATTCTGATCTGATATTGACTTTGCTCCGTTGAGAGGTGCATCACCTCATTTCATTAGAAAAGCATTGGGTGCTTTGTGATTTTAATTCTTGTTCGTGCTATTGAATCATTGATATCACAAAATGCTGAATGACATTTATGAATTACATATTTGTCTGAGTTCAAGGGTAGCATTCTCTCAACAATATCTTGCTCAGCAGTAAAATGAACCATTAAGTAGCAGCTAAAAAGAATGAAACCTTGTTGTAGAAGTAAGGGACAATAACCTCTTCTTTATGCGCTCTTGATTTAGGATTATTCTCGAAGTTGGTGTGGAACCACAGAGAATTAAGAGGTTATAACTGGTGGCAAGGTGGTCTATTTGTTTGATGGGGTAGCGTCTAATTAAATTGCTTAACTGAATCTTGAAGTTCCTTTTGAAGATTAGCAGGCCTTGTTTTCTATTTGGGTACATGGAACCTTGAGTAGGAAGTGCCTGTTACACTGTACACCACCAAGGAAATTCATCCACCTTCACTTGCTTGTAGCATCTGTTCTTTTATGGTTGCTTCTAATTCCTCGGAATCATCTTCAATGGAAATGGAGTACCTTTTTTCTTCTTTAGGACATCCCTTCCGAAGCTCAACAAATATAGAATCAAGAAGATCTGAATCACAAGCAACTAAGCCTGCAAACATTTAGGACTACTACTTTTGTGCATAAAAGCTAAAATCACTTTCTGCTCCCAGAAGCAAGAAAGCATCAAAGCAATGAATTGGTCTTTGATTCATGCTTTCTATCTGTTCTTAACTCATTAATGGCCAACCATATGTTCAACTTTTCCTTTGCTTTTTCATTCTTATCCTTTCTAATATCCCCCACTTCTCCTTTTGGACCTCTGTGTATGGATATGGCGAATGGGCATTATGTCTGGATTGGGGGGGAAGACCAAATCCAAAATGAAATGTCATCAAGTTAACCAAGGTCTTTTTTGATGCAGGTTGTGATATTGCTGAGGGGTGATGAATGTGCAGCAGCTGACCGTGCTAAAGAACCCTACAAGCGGTCCATCCAAAGAACATACTCAAACGAACTCTTGGATGCGCAAGAATACAACTCAACGAAACATCTAAACAATATCAATCGACTAAGGGAGATTGCTTTGGGTTCTTAAAACAGAGATGAAAAGCATTTGATGCTACTGTTTTCCATGGCATTTGGAAGCTTTGGTTCCTATGGAAGTTCTTCCAAATTTCACGTGAAACAGTACCAACATCAAATGATTTCTGGTGTGTCCCAATCCCTTCTTTTGGCTTGTAATGTATATAACAGGTTTGGAGTGAAAGTTGAAGGAACCTTAGAGCTAAATGCAACAAAGTAGAATCTTCAATTTGGACCGGCTTAAGTTTTAGATGATTTGAGGTTGTGGATAGGAAAGAAAACCAATGAAGACATCCCCCATAAGAAACATGGTATACTATTTCAAGGGTGTTCTTGACCAAGTTTATAAAATGGATTGCTTTGGTTGCTAATATTAAGTAAATTAAGGATTTTCCATAAAGGTACTTTGGTTAAAAAATGGAAAGAAACCAAAAAAGAAAAAAAAGAATTGAAGATAAAATTAAATGTTGGATTAAGCAATTTTTATTTTTTATTTCTTACTAAAACACTATACTATTTAATATTTAATATATCATGAATTTTAAAATCTTTTACTTATTAAACGTATTTTTGGCTTGAAAGTATAAGCTTGTGATAAATAATAAAAGAAGTTTACTCAAGTGAAAGAATTAATGTAACAAGGATTTTATACAATCGAGTAAGAAAAATATCATGTATCTTTAATAAAAAAATAAAATAAATTTTAATTTTATAGGTAAGTTGAAAATATGATACAAGTATAAGTCATAAATGTTTGAAATTTTATTTTTTTATTTTAAAAATGATAATAATAATTAAACTTTTTCATTCAAATTTTAATTAAAAAATACAAACTATAAAAGCATATAGCATCTTCAAAATCAAAATTCCAACCAAACAACTCAAAATCCTAAAAAAAAATGTGATAGAAATAAGAAAAAATACAAAAGAAAAAACAAAAATTGAAAAACAAGTTCAAAATGACACGTCAGATGAACGTGGTGGCATGGAGGAAGCGAAGCTGACACGTCAAGTTAGCCTAATGTCTTTGAGCTGCCAGGCCGGATTCCTGTACGGTTTGCCAGTTTATTTAATTTTATTTAATTTTAATTTTTCTCTCTCCAAATATGCAAACGAGAGTTCACGGTTGACAACGGTGCAAATCTACCCCCGGGTTTTGTGGTTCGGCATCTCCCTTCAAGATATGCTCGTCCCCTGTCGTAACGTAACCGATCTCCCCCTCCTACTTCCCTTTATTTCCCCTCTCCGCCCCCTAACTTTTTTCTTTTCTCCATTTTCGTCCTTGCGGTTTCCCGAAATTTTTTAAATTGATTACCCCCACGAGTTTCATAATTTCGACATGCTGTGCTCATTGTTGCAATGTCAACAAAATGGGGCTTCACTTACGTGTGTCAGTAAGCAGCCACCATTAATTGGTCGATAACGTCGATAGTAAATTCCTTCTTTTTAAATAAACGTTTAATTTGTGTATATCTACGTTATCAATAAATTAAATTTTATCTTCGGTAAGTTTTAAATCTTTATTGTTAAACAATTATAAGATAATAGTGATTAAATAATAATATATAAATATTATTTATAAAGCAAAACAAAACAAAAGAATTCTTTATCAAAAAGAGAATTTAATTTTTAACTTTGGGTTTAATTTGCTTGATAAATGGTAAGTGATTTTGGATTGTATATTTTTTTTAACTTTAATATTTATATCATGAAATTATTAAATTTTCTCGATTAAAGAAAATCATATAATTAGTTGAGAAAATTTAATAATTAATTAATTTTTATTTATTTTAAATATTTTATATGATGAATTTAGATCAATATGTAAAAATAAGTAAATATTCGACGAATCTAAATTCCTATATAATTAAAGTTATGATTAATACAAGAGATTAGTTACTACAAAAATCAATCAATCATTTACCCAATTTTGGGTTAGGAATCCCAAGAAGTTTCCCATAATCCCATGGAAGGACAATTATGTAATTTCACAATCTCAGCCCTTCAAAGTCCATGAAACAACCCCAACTAGCAGATAACCTGTCAACCAAAACCATTTGACCAGAAAGGACCCAATTGAACTATCCTAAAACTACGAAGGGCTCATCTTCAATTCCTCCATTTCTTGCTTACACTGCAATGTAACATTTAACAAAAAGCAAAGAACCGTCTTTTCTCTCCCTCTATTGTGTTCTCTCTGTTAAAGGTCAAACCCAACCACCGCAAAACCAAAAAAAAAAAGAACCGAGAACTTTTTGTGGCCGGTGACCGCCGAACCCGTAGAACGCCGCCGTATTGTTAGTTTCCTCTTATGCTATTGCTGATCGTTTTTCCTTTCCCGGTAACGCCCCGGTGGCCGGTTGAAGAAATTAAATCTGGGATTATATCTTGACTATGAAGAGCAACGGCGACAACGGAAACAACAAAGGCTCCAATATCAATAACAATAACAAAAGTAACAGTCATTTCTTGCCGAATTCTCTGAAATTCATATCTTCTTGCATAAAGACAGCCTCTTCCGGTGTCCGGTCAGCTAGTGCCTCCGTCGCCGCTTCCATTTCTGGAGACTCCGTCGAACACAATAAAGACCAGGTTTTCTGTTTTTAATATTTTTAATTATTGATTATTAGCTGTTGATTATTTAATTACAACCTTGATTAATTTAGATATTTTTAAAAAAATATTGTTGATTGTAGGGTTCTTTTTGTTTTGAAAAAGTAAGCTCTTTTTTTACTTTCACTTGCTGTTTGGTTGCTCAGAAAGAAGAAAGAGAAATTCAAATGTGGTGATTTTATAGGTTTTTCCCTTTTAATTTAGATTAAAGTAAAAATTAGTTCTTCTAGTGAATTAGGGCGTAGTTAACTGAATGTTGTAATGTAGAGCAAAAAAGTTAACTTGTTTACGAACTTTATTTTTTAACTTAATTTTTTGGTTAATATTTGCTGAAATTCAAGTTTTTTTTGTTGAAAATGATTTTTTTTTTCAAAAAGAAAAAAGAAAATTAAAAGGTGCATAGGAATCTCTTTTTTTTTTTTTTTTCTTAAATTTTTGTATATCTGTTGTCTTTTAGTGGCTACGGAATGGACAATGCATTGTTTTTGTTGAAAATGATGTTAATTTTTGGAGTTTTTATTAAAATGATTGAAATCGTAAATAATTTACTTAAGGAAGGCAAATGAAAGATAGTTGATCATATAATCGGCTGATTTAGTTTTTTAATTTTGACTATATTTTTGTAATAACCAAACCAATGTTTAGATGATATTTGTTGGAAATGATGTCTTAGGGAGTTAAGGAACGAGATACTTAGTCTGTATAATGTGCGAGTCATGTTTTTAAGGTCAAAATCACAATCGAAGCTCAGGACATTGATGCTATTATTTTGCACAAAAATAATTGATCATTTTCTTGGCCTATTTACAATTGTAGCTTTGTGAAAAAGATGAGGTTATAAATTTGGAATGATGACTACGGGGAGTTTAGTTATTTTTATGTGAACCATATTGAGTTCTGGACAGAGTAACAGAGACTGTTGTTTATAAGATTTCCTTGTGCCAATCATTTGATTCTTGTTCGCTTTTTCCAGTACGGGCCATTCTGTTCTATTAATTCTAGTTTAATGCTGTGATTTGAGTTCCTTTAAGGTCAAAAATGCCAAAATGGAAACTCAACTGCTCAATGCCATTTATTGCATGCAAGTTTTTTATCAGTTGCTCAACTTTTAATGGCAGTAGCTCCTTGTAAAGGATGAGGGAAATAGTTTACCCCTTATCATAAGAAGGTGGTGGTGAATGTGAGATGTAGATATATAAATTTATTTGCGTCTCATTGCTGGCAATGGTTTTTTTTTGTTACATTCCTATTTGGTGGCTTGCATAACTTCTATGTGCATTTGCCTTGAACCTTGTTGCTCACTCTATCTGCTTTCACATTGAAATCTTTTGTAAAACAGGTCCTCTGGGCTTCCTTTGACAGACTAGAGCTCAGTCTGTCATCTTTTAAACATGTTCTCTTACTTGGATACTCCAATGGTTTTCAAGTTCTTGATGTCGAAGATGCCTCTAATGTCAGTGAACTTGTTTCAAGGCGTGATGATCCAGTTACATTTTTACAAATGCAGCCGCTCCCTGAAAAGTCTGATGGCCGTGAAGGATTTAGAGCATCACATCCTTTACTTCTGGTTGTTGCGTGTGATGAGTCAAAGGGCTCAGGTTTGATGCTTAGTGGAAGAGATGGATTGGCTAGAGATGGTTTTGATGAGCCTCAAAACGGAAATGTCCTTATCTCGCCTACTGCTGTTCGATTCTATTCCCTAAGGTCTCATAATTATGTTCATGTACTGAGATTCCGGTCAACTGTATATATGGTTAGATGCAGTCCTCGAATAGTTGCTGTGGGGCTTGCAACACAAGTAAGACTTAGCTAATTCTTTTTCTTTTTACTCCTCAAACTTAGTTTTGGTTACAACTAGTATTTTGCATTTTTCGTAAACAGGATCAGACAGATTAAGGGATTTGTTATCCTCCTTTTTTATTTTGTTTGGAATCTCCAGTTCAACGTAAAACTGATATAATCAGATTTGATGGTCCCTGGACTGCTTGTGTTTAATCCAGATGTTGATTGAAGGATGGTTTAGTTTAGATACATTTTTTAGTTTCTTTTATTTGACCAATTATTTAGATGAAGTGAAACAACTGAAACTGTGCTCATTTCTTTTATTGGCTTGCAGATATACTGCCTCGATGCTCTCACTCTTGAAAATAAATTTAGTGTCCTCACCTATCCTGTCCCTCAGGCAGTAGGCCAAGGAATGGGTGGGATTAATATCGGATATGGTCCCATGGCAGTGGGTCCCAGGTGGTTAGCTTATGCTTCCAACAATCCTTTGCAGTCAAATACAGGTCGCCTGAGTCCACAGAACCTTACTCCTTCTCCTGGTGTTAGCCCATCAACTTCACCCAGCAGTGGGAGTCTTGTGGCTCGATATGCGATGGAATCTAGTAAGCAGTTAGCTGCTGGGTTGATTAATCTGGGTGACATGGGCTACAAAACTTTGTCGAAATACTATCAAGATCTTATTCCTGATGGTACTGGTTCTCCTGGATCTTCAAATTCAGGCTGGAAAGTTGGTCGGGGTGGATCACATTCTGCAGAGACTGATATTGCTGGGACGGTTAGTCCTTGATGTATCTGAGAAGCGAACTTTAATCTTATTTTAAAATGCCTGATTGTAAAACACATGATCTTTGCACTTTAATTCTATCTTGATGTAGAAGGCTATTGTCCATATCTTTGCCTATATTCTTGAATTTTTATGTCAAACACATGTTTGAGTTCAACTTTCTCAGAGAGGTACTAGATGAGATAATATTCAGCTCATTAGTCCTTACAAAAACTAAATGTCAGAGTCATGAAAATTTTGACCTATTAATTTTCAACCATGAAATTTTAAGATTTTCTTGTTTATACGGTTCATTGCAGGTTGTTGTCAAAGATTTTGTTTCCAGAGCTGTTGTATCACAGTTCAGGGCTCATGCAAGTCCAATTTCTGCCCTTTGTTTTGATCCCAGTGGAACTCTTCTGGTTACAGCCTCAATACATGGGAACAATATAAATATTTTTCGGATTATGCCATCCTCAGCAAAGAATGGATCTGGCACTCAAAATTCTGATTGGAGCTCTTCACATGTACACCTTTACAAGCTCCATCGTGGCATGACATCAGCCGTATGCTCCTGCACCTCCTATTTTTTAAAAAAATTGTGATGCTTTATCTATCTATAATTTCTCATCTATTTTTGTTTTGTTTTTGCAGGTGATACAAGATATCTGTTTTAGTGCTTACAGTCAGTGGATTGCCATTGTTTCATCTCGGGGTACTTGCCATATTTTTGTTCTTTCCCCATTTGGTGGTGAGAATGTTCTCCAGATTCAGAATTCTCATGTAGATGGGGCTACCTTATCACCAGCTGTATCTCTCCCTTGGTGGTCCACTCTATCTTTCATGACAAACTATCAAACCTTTTCTTCACCAGCACCACCAACTGTCACCCTCTCTGTTGTTAGCAGAATAAAAAATGGTAACTCCGGATGGCTTAATACTGTTACCAATGCTGCATCTTCTGCTGCTGGAAAGGCCTCCTTCCCGTCTGGTGCTTTTTCTGCTGTTTTCCATAACTCTTTACCTAATGTTTTACAACGAGCTCAAGTAAAAGCAAATGATTTGGAGAACCTATTAGTTTACACTCCTTCTGGTCATGTTGTTCAACATAAGCTACTGCCTTCATTTGGGGGAGAGGCAGGTGAAAGTGCTTCAAGAATTGGGCCAGGTTCTGCTGTTCAGGTACAAGAAGAGGAGTTACGGGTGAAAGTTGAAGCTATGCAAGCCTGGGATGTATGCCGAAGAACAGATTGGCCAGAAAGAGAGGAATGCCTTTCTGGAATAACTCATGGAAGAAAAGAAGCATTAGAGATGATTGCGGATGTTTCTGATTTTGAAGATAATGAAGTTGGGCACAAGGACCTGTCAAAGCCCCAAGATCAGTATCACTTGTATCTTTCCAATGCAGAAGTGCAGCTAAGCTCTGGAAGGATTGCAATCTGGCAGAATCCTAGGGTAGTTGTTTATGATATTTTCATGAGATACACTTGCTCATAACCAGTTTCACTTACATCTCATATGCATTTTTTTAGGTATCTTTCTATACAATGAGTCCTTTGGGGTTAGATGAGCGTAATGGTGGAGAAATGGAAATAGAAAAGATCCCTGCTCATGAGGTGGAAATTAGACAGAGGGATTTATTGCCTGTTTTTGAGCATTTTCAGAGGATTCAATCTGAATGGAATGACAGGTAATTTCTGTGTTCTTTACATTGTGCCTTTTCTGGTTTTGACTGTTCTCATTTTTTTTTTAATCTAAAAAGTCCTAGAAGTAGTTATCTAGTAGAATAAGGGCTAGATGAAAAAATGGATAGATAATTGGAAGTGAGGTTCTTCAAGAGTCATATTATAGCAGTCTGAATGAATCGCATCTGAAAGAATTTTGTGGTGATCTTTCTTCTTTAATCATTCGGTTTTTTTTTTTTTTTTGGAAAGGGAGGGTGAAAGGGGGGGAATGGAGGATGTTGGATGGTGTTACATGGTGTAGAATGGCATTTATATCGTCAGATGTATTATCCTTCACATTGTTCCTTTGTTCTTCTTCTTCTTCTTTCTGTGTAGGGACTTTGATGGAGAAAAATATCCAATGTCATCTTCTCATGATGCCAAAGCAAGATTCTCTGAAGTCACTGTTATTTCTCACTCTAAGTTGATGTCACCTAGCTGTGTTGAAAACTCAGATAGTGGTATGACAATTTTTAAAATTTAGATATCATCTAATAAACTCATGGATTCATGTAACTCATTTGATGATTGGTGTTTTAACCAGGATCATCAAGGAATTCTTCTCCATCCAGCGTTCAATCTGGGAAGGATAGTAGTGGGGTAAAAGGACAGAGTTCTGTTTTGGCATCGTCTATGCTTAATCAGAGCAATCTTAACAAAGATACTGGTTCAATTTCTTTTAATCAGGGTGTTTGTCACGTTGAAGATAGGAACTCTACTAACAGTCTGTCATCATTGACAAGTGGCTCTTTATCTGGTGGAAGAACTGTTGCAAAGGAGGTTCAATTTCCAAACAGTGGAGGAACCAGTGAAGTTTCAAACACAAGTTCTAACCGATCTGATTTGAGTTTGAACATGTTAGATGAGGGACCAGTAAATGACTCACCGGATTTTGAGCAATTTTTTCAAGAAGAGTACTGTAAAGCATTGCCCTTAAGTGCATGTCGTGAACCGACAGAGGTTGTTACTGATGTTGACAGCAGCAGTGGTCCTTATGACAGAGAAAAATCTGAGGAAGAAGGTGACAATGATGAAATGCTTGGGGGTGTTTTTGCCTTCTCTGAGGAGGGTAAGTATCTAAATCTGTTATCTGATTGTTCTTATTCATTTAGATGATGCATTCTAGTATGGGAACCCAAGCTTCTAAAATTTAACTTCTTCCATGTAACATACAACTGTCTTTATATCCTCTATTGAGACAAAAACCTTATTGAAATCATCATTCCCATTTGTGGCAGGTTGAGTTGTATCTGCTTGTGTTTCTTTCCTGATGCGCTCTTGCCGCCTTCATGTACGTTTGTATTGTCAACTTCAGGTCCCTTTGGTCAAACGTCAGCCTTGTGGGGGGTTCACATACTAATTGAAGATTTATAAAGCTACTGACTGATTGGTTCAAGAAATATAATCACTGGCTTATTGTGCCGCCAGGGCAAATCTCTGGTTTCTTCCCTCCCAATGTAAATGTTGTAAATTGATATTGATAATACAAATGATTTGTGGGGACAGGGTTCTTTCTGTGCTGTGTAACCATATTCATTCTTCAAAGACAAAAATAATAAAAAAAGAAAATGAATTGTTGTATATTGTGTTGTGCACTAGTTTTTGTTTAGATTCTGTTTCTCTAAGCCAGGTTCTTTCTTGCTATTGCATACATCCTGAGGATTTAGATCAATCATCCATGAGGCTTTACTAGTTTGGGGTCTGGACTAACTTGGGTTATGTTTGGTAAGGGGGAAAGAGAAAGGAAAATAGTTTTTTCCCCCCTTTATTCTTTGGTAGGAGGAAAATAGAATGAGAAAAGGGGCCCTTACCAACGGGAAAGTCAGATACTACAAGAAAAAGATTCCTCCTAGTTTCAGTTGCAGCAAACTTGGTAAATTTTGGTTTACTTGATGTACACTGGTTGAAATGTAACAGGTTGCTGATGCCATATGAGCCTATTTGGTTTCAAATACTCTTGGGCCCTTTTAGCAGATATCTAGTGTTAGGAGGAGCCAACAGGCAACAGCACTTGATACAGACAAAACAAGAAACTAGTAAGTAGTGCATTGAATTATGCAAATGTGCACTATTTGCGAGTCCTGCAGAGTAACACTCATCCAATAAAACTTTTTCTCTATTGATGAGCTTTTCTTCTGTTCATTCACAAAACTTTGGATACCCAGAAACATCCTGCACCTTTGTATTCTTGTGGCCTGCTATTGCTGCTACATTTATGGCATGAAATCTCCTCCCATGGGAAATTGGCCCCCACCCTAGATGCCCTTCCCATCAAAGGAGAGTTAGACAGGCAGTCAGTGGTCCCTTCAACTCTAAGCAGTCACTGAGATACTCTTTCCCATCATCCTGATGAGGGCAAATCTCCCTAAAATCTCCACCATGATTTGCTTAATTTTAATTTTGCTATGCACTTCCCTAGAAGAAGAAAACTTTGGCAACATGACAGTATATATTGGCTGCTTTGCCAAAGAAAACTTTAAAGAGGGGCTCAGTTAGGCCCCTGCGACTATGGAGATTGGAGCCATTTTCTTTGGTGTCCAGTCCACCGGGGAGAGGGTCCATTTTGTCGTTTTAAGGGGCTTTGAATTGTCTTAATCCGACACACTATTGAATGGGCTGTTGAATACGCCATGGAGGGTCCCCAAACCTTTATTTAGCCTTAGGCCAATACTAGATGCTAAACACATGACCTGCTCTTATTAGCCTCCAAAGTTTGAACACAAATTATGCTGATCAACTATTCTTGGAATGCATTTTGATTAGGAGATTCTTGGGAAATTGTCAGTGATATTCCAAAAGGGATAGTATTTCATATGATTTCGAAATTTTGACGATTTATACGTCACGTATGTCACATGTTAAAAAAAAATAATTTCATATAATTTTAGAATTTCAGTTGATTCATAATTTTCTAAGATTAACTAAATAAAACCCACTTCATTAATTATCATTATTATAGTTATATTTTGATGGGTTTTATGACATGGAATCACCTTAACAACCTTAATCAAACCTCCAAAGCACCTTTTCGTGAATAATGTTGGACAGATAATGAAATGTGTTCCAAAAGGCTATTTGCTTTTCCATTTTTTTCATCCTTAATTAATTCACAAAAACTCTACAAAATCATTTTCAAGGGGCCAAGACAAAAGAATTTTAATTCACTCTAAGGGCCCTCCAATAATTTCTCCATTCATTTGGAAACTTTCTATTAATTTTTTTTAAAATTAGACCGAAGATTGAATCGGTTTGAAATTCAATTGATTCGATCAATTCGACTAATCGGTCTAATTAAAAAACATATATAAAATTATCATAAATTCATATTTTTTAATTCAAAAAATATACTTATCAAATGAAAATAAATCCTTAATTATAAATTCAAGACTCTCTTATTTTTTACTGATAGGATTCATGAGAAAATGACATAACTGCAAAGCTTCAACATTGCAAAAATCATGCCTTTGTCCCTAAAATGAAAAAGGAAAAAATGATTCCTTGCCTCTACTTTCCTTTATTGCTTTTCCTGTTGTTTTCTCCCTCAGCTAGTGCAGAATGTGGGAAGATTGAAGTAACCTTGGGAAAGTAAAAGCCAAAAGCAAAGATTTTAAAGCATGTTCTGTGGCCAGATGTCTCTGTTCCTGAATCACTCCTATAACCAATTAATCTATAGAAACATATTATCCAACAAGACAACAACAACATCACATACAACAACTGTGGCATGAAAGGGCAGCAACATGATAAGATTCTTTCAAAAGATTGACAAGCACATAGGCATAAAATGAGAGAAGGGATAAGAGGGAAGAGAGGGGGTAGTAGGTAAGATAGAAATGGATATTCTGCTGTAACAACTACAGAGTCCATAATCATACCCAACTTGATTTTTTTTTTTTTTAAGATAAGGATGTTAGATTTACACTTTTTATTTGCCAAAGACTGAATAACAGCATCACCCTTTTGATTACTTGGTTCCAGAAGAGACAAAACTTCACCCAAAAACAAAATATCTCTCATGCAAAGGGATGTAACATGGTTTTCACATCACTGTCACTTGTTGCAAAATTTGGCCTGAAAATGTGGGTCTTTTTCATCCCATGTTATTAGGTTCTTGCAAAACTGTTAAAAAGGAGTTTACATGGCAGTCTTTTCAATGTCCTAAATTACCTTGAGGGAAAAAGTCCCTCATTCCAAGCAAATGAAATCTTGCATGTGTCAGCAAAATATGCATGCCCCAATAAAACTGACCTAACCTTCTTCTGTCTGGTGCCACCCAACTGATCTTTTTCTTTTGTTTTCTTTTTTTTTTTGGTGTTTCTTGAGACATGAACTATGGCATTTAACTTAAGTGGATTTGGATTTTCAATAATGAATCAATGAGATATGGTGTGAAAATTTTTTGTCTCAACTGTTGCTGCCATGATTAAAATATTGGAATTCACTGCTGACAGTGGAATAAATTATCTGGTAACTGAATGCGGTGTTGGCAGCATTGCTATATCCTTTAGGCTGGTTGGCACTTTGCATAGGAAAACATAATAATAAACATATTGAAGAAAATGATATGAGGGAGGGAAGGCGGGTGTGGGGGGGAGGGGGGCGGGGGAGAGAAAGGGAAAGAGCAATAATTACTGAAAGAAAAAGATGGGGAGGGTGAATGGTACATGGCATCAAGTTTTGGATCTTGTGTTGCTTTTTTATATAAATATATACATATATATATATATGTATATATATATATATATATTTCAGAGTTTTCAACTTGCTCATAAATGATGAGGTTAAATAGAGGAGGCAAAGAAAACAGACACACAAACCCAGAGGAGAAAGGGAAAAAACAACAAAAGAGGGAGAGAGAGAGAGGAAAGGAGTGACTTTACATATACTGTAGTTATTTATTGCCCACTTCCAAGGGCAAGATTCTTTGGCTTCTAACACTATAATATCCATTTAATCAGGCTCAGCTTTCCACTCATTTTAAGGAAAGAGCATGATATAATTCTGTAAGATCTGCAAGTGGGAAGGTGACTTAAAAGCTAGCTGCAATGGATGTGGTTCAGTTGCAAAGGCAGTTAGTTGACTACCGAGCCTCACTCTATCATGAGGTTAGTTTTTTGTTATATTAGAAACTGTGGACATTCAGGAACAAAGTTGCTTTGTTTTTGCCTGTTGGTTATGCTATTTATCATTTTATTTCTTCCTAACCCCATTTCATGAGGATGTGTAGTTTGCTATGCTTGGTGACCATAGTCATTGAAGGAAGGTTGCTTTGCTTTTGGATTAGATTTTTGGTGATGAGTTCCTTGTTTTATGAGTAGGCTTTCCTGGACGAGCAATTTACCCAACTTCAGGAACTCCAAGATGAGAATAACCCAGATTTTGTGGTTGAAGTGGTGTCTCTTTTCTTTGAAGATTCTGAAAGACTTCTTAATGAACTGACTAAAGCTCTGTGAGGATTTTACTCATAATCTTCTAATGGTGTAAATTGATATCAAGGACTCTATTTTCTGCTTTGGTTTACTCTTGACATTTCTGCATGTCTTAACGTGGCTTTTGGTCATTGTTTCTGATCTTATGTAGAGAGCAGCAGAGCATAGATTTCAAAAGGTTGGATGCTCATGTCCACCAGTTGAAGGGTAGCAGCTCCAGGTATTTGTCTTCTTTTCTCTATTTTTAAACCTCACTTTCTAATTTTAGCCTCAGATGAGATTTTCTTTCCATTTTGGGTAATCTTCTTTGCCACCACTTGTTTCCAGCATGAGAAACACCATATGCATTTTTGTAAGTAAATAGTTTTTTTCAATGGTTAAAGCCAATTTTGTACCAACATACTTTTCATCCCTTAAAGCACATGTACCATCATGATTTTTGCTGTTTCTCCATGGACGAAATACTATTAGTTGTCCTAGAGATGAAAACTTAGTAACGTCAATAAGATTCTGTCACTGCCAGAATCAGTTTCAAGTTGCAAATCTACTTCCACAGGGTTCATATTGATGCACAGCTATAACAAATCTGTACTTGTTAATCTTGTATTTATGGCCATCAATTTTTCACCTATTTTAAGATCGGGGTTCCACTATGTGTCCCACATGAAAAAAGACTATTAATTGTATAACTTAGCCTATCTCTGGTCATAGGAACAAGTTCTTCTTCATATTTCTGTCACTGTTATCTCATGGATAAAATGTTCTTAAATTAACAGCATCGGTGCTCAGAGAGTTCAGAAAGTCTGCATAGCCTTCCGCAACGACTGCGAGGAGCAGAATGTGGAAGGGTGAGTTTTTTCTCATGCCTCAGATCATTGCTGTGGATTTGTTTTAGTGTTAATATAGTTGTGAGAAGTTTCAAGCCTTGATGTCTTCTATAGGTGTCTTAAATGCCTCCAACAAGTGAAGCATGAGTATTCCCTTGTGAAAACCAAGCTTGAAACCATGTTCAAGGTAATGTTGAGAAATCTACCTCATCAGAAGAGATAGTCTTTTTCTGAACAGGATTTATCCAGATTCCTTGTTTTTGACTCCCAAGAATTGATTTTCCATTTTGTTTGACTGCAGCTTGAACAACAGATCTTGGCCGCTGGAGGCTCAGTTCCTATGTAATAGTTGCTTCAGAGAGGCCTATGATCATCTGCAGAGAAAAAAACCAGAGACCAAAATGGAATTTTGGCTATGTAGAAAAGTTTTTCTCGTCTTTGTTGCTTGTCTTGCAGTTTTTAGCAGGGTTCCTAAGCTACTGAAGGGTTCTATCTACTTTCGAGCTTAAGCTTGTATCATATCCAGTGTATGAGCAATGACAAAGAATGTGAATAAACCCTTCCAGCTTTTACCTCTCCATTGCTTTCTGTTTGTTGATCTTTGAATTTCTAGCTCCAATAATTATCAATCGATTTAGAAACAACATACGGACAAAAGAAACAGCTCTTATCAGGAATACTCCATCCTTTGGAGCACACTTTGACTTATGAGATTGGAAATGTATACATCAAAGCTACCAGAGCTGCTGAGGCCTAATGAGACCAAAAAATTTTTTTCCTATGCCTGGAGAGGGCCATGTATCAAACTATTGCGCAGTCATTATCCATTAAAATTGAAACCAGACCAAACAAAATCTTGATTTTTAGCTCCCCAGTTGTGTTGCATGTTGGCACATGTCTAGCACAAGTATGTGAGCTAAGCAGGAGCACCAAGATGACAGAACACAGTCTAAACTCATAGAAACAAGAATAAGCCCTTCCTCTTTCAAACCTGTACCAATCCAACAGTAACCATTCAGCTTAGTTCTCTCTAACCCTTTAAAGCATAGTTCAGACATGTCTAGAGCCAGTCCTTTTAGCAAAACAGATTGCAAGAGATGATAGTGTGGGGTAGGAGTGGTTGAGTCATTCTTTCGTCCCTGCAGATTAGGATTGGAGATTCTCTTAGCATCATGAAACAACAACCCACAGTAGGTAGAAGAAGCAGTCTACTGGTGCAAGAATTATGGAGGTTCTAGAACTTGATTCTAAAGTAAACATTACAATATGCGGAATTAAAAAGTAATAATTCTGAATTTTCCTGTTCTTTTACCTTCCTTTTAGGTAAAGCAAGTGGAATTCAACAGAAGTTGGGTAAAAAAAGGAAAACTAAAAAAGTTGAACTTTTAAGCAATCAATTTTGATAATCCTCCAGCAACTAGTCCTACCAGTGTATTACAGTCTGCAACCAAACATAAAGAGTACAGATTCATGATATTGATGAAACAACAATTCTTATCAAACAATTTCTGCTAAAACCATTCTTATTGATACTAACTTCTCTCAATTAGAAGTCAGCTAGACAAGGTCAGCCAAGTTGACAATCAGATGTTTTTCCATATACTGGTCTGTCTGAATCAACTCATCAAGGTGAAGGCAGCACTTAACCATGCAAGTGGCAAGTTTTCATATTAAACCCAGAAAAGAAATTTGAATGGCAGGCTAAATTGGATATAGATTAAACCATTTTGGTCAATGAGTTCAACCACCATGTAAGTTGATGGAGATCTTCAAGGACAGAAAATGTATCGGCCAACTAAAATTTTATCACCGTCCATTCACTGTTACAGACAGGATATCTCCATTGACGTACTTCAATGATTATACTAGTGGGTTATTGTTGCATTTTAGGCATTGAAAATGAAGGCCAAACCCCACGTTGTTGGGGTGATTTCTCTCGAAGTCTGAAAGTTTTTCTTTTATAATCACCATTCAGTGTGATCTCTTTCACATTCATTGAACATGATTATTATATGAAGGTCAACTATTTTCACATGAATGGGATGTCCCCCTTGTTTGCTAGTAATCCTGCAAGCAAAGCCAAATTACATGCTGTAATGACAGAATATCAAATAATTTTTCTTTCATGCTTTCATATTTTATAAACAATCGATATCATCATCACCCACCAAGTCACCGACCCATCTTAGTTCAATCTTTTTCATGCTTTCAATTCCAAGATGAAACATACAATGATTATACCCGTAAGATGTTGACTCAGACTTTCAGGAAAGAATCCACCACCATGAACTGGTTACCTGGTTGCTAGGATTATCAAACTATTTACAGGATGATTCAAGAACTAAATGTGAAACCCCTTTGGCAATCTAGCCACTGATTCATCAGAATGAAGAAGGAATCCATCACTGCGGAAAAGCAAAAGCCATGGTAGGCATGGCCAAATTTTAAATAATATTAATTCAAATATGATACTGTACCTCCCCTTGCCCCCCCAAAAGAAATTTCCAGCTGGGGAGATTCCATTTTATGCTATATCATGCTAATATTATGAGTAATGCAAAGGACAGATGGATCCAAGTGCAGGGATTATAAGCATGTTCATGCACTGCCATGGTGTCACAGTTTATAACTTATTAAGTTACAACCACCCAGACATTGAAAGACACGAGTCAGTACATTTATGTTGAAGAATCAGGGAGCATTCAAAGTTTCCTATGCAAACTAAAGGTTAGTACATGTCCAAATCATCACCCGAGAGCATGATGCTAAGTGCAAAGAGCTAAATCTGAACAACTGTCAGACCTGACCTGATGATGTCTTTTACTTGATGGGAAATTAAGTTATTAATCAATACTTGAAGTTTGTTTGCTTAACAATAAGAAAATATGAAAAAAAAAAAGGACGTAAAAAAAAACTGACCGGTTCCATTTAAGTACCCATCAATAAGATTGATGAGTTATATAAATCAGAGAATCATTGCTTAATATTTACTTAATTTTATTGAATGATCTCTGATATTCTGTATCTGAAGCATATCTGAATGTTTCTTTCCAAAGGCGGACTCCATGAATATTCTCTTGATTGTCCCAATACTGAAATAAAGGCTATGGATTCTGAATGATTAGCAAATGATTAACCGCAATCTAATCTCATTATTGAAAAGGAAATGCTGTTTCTTTACTTATAATGGTGCATATGTATCTTCATTTGTATAATATACATATAACTATGCGTGAAGTAAAATAAATTTTCATGTAAATTGTAAATCAAGTTCAATTAACTGAAGGATCTGATATGATGATGAATAGCTGGATCAGGTAGCTGAAATTTAGAAGAAAGAGATAGGCAACACAAAGGAAGACAAACATCTTGCAACTTTCTCTTTAACTTCACTTGTTGCTATGCTGATACACAACATAGAAACAGCTTCTTTCATATTTGCAGTTGAATTCCAAAGCAAAAGGTGTCAAAACTGTTTTTAAAAAGATAGATGAAGTTCAAACAAACATTTATGAGTGCTGATTATGAACGATGTTTGTCTTTGCTGCTGGTGAATTCCACATTCTTTCCTGCTCATGAAAGCTTCCTAGCACAGCGGACTGCCTGTGATCACCTAAGACCCTTGCAAAATGATCATAGTATGCCTGTGGATTAACATTTTCCAAAACAAGCACTTGCTTCCCTTGTTCTTTATCAATAATAATCTCTCCTATATTTGTTATGTCTCCATCTGCCAAGACCTTAAGAGGCTTCAACCTAAATGTCTGGTTCAAGTGTGGATTTGCAGCCAAGACTACTGCTCCAAGGATCTCTCCCAAAAATATATCCTGCAAAGATACAAAATTGTTGCAGTCAATCATTAAAAGTCCAAAACTTTATCAAATTCTCTTTAAATGTAAAAATCATTTTAAGCATTTCTATGTGTACATATCATCTCTGAAACATTTGTCCATCATCGGTTTCAACCTCTCTTTGGAAGAATGTAACACCCTTATAACTGAACTAAGACATCATAAGATATATGCCTGAACGTTTCTATTTACCATGTGATGATATCTATAATGTTCCTGTTCTAATTGCCAAAGTCTTGAGAGTAGACGTTGGACAAACAAAGCTTCAGGTGTCAGAGCTGTGAGATTCATCCTGTTAAGAATTGAGCTGAAGGAACTAACTCTTCTTTGCATTTGCAGTGGAACAAGCGTGATGTCCAGAGATGAAGTAAAAACTTCCTTTGCAGCTAAAGGATCAAGAAACATGTTAAATTCTGCATATTCATTGGAGGGAACAGTGAAAAGATTTCCTTTCCCATTGTCATTGACATAGGCTATGTGTCCTCCAACAATGTATACTCCCTGCATCAGAAGACATAAGTAGACAGTGTCATCATTTGGTCTAGGCTTGACGTTCCTGGCATAGGGCAGCAACGCTTGTGAAATAATGAAAATCAAAACAAGTATTTCTTACATGACAGTGCAATTCCCTTAGAGGTGCCTGCCTATGATTTACAACAGGACCATTTTGACATTGTTTACCTGAATCATTGAGCTTGCATTCTCTGACAAAATGATCTCTGCTAAGTTTGTCAAAGGTCCATTCATTAACAAAGTGATCTTTGATCCTGCATCCAAAGAGTCCACTATAGACTTCCAAACATCTAGCGCTGACGGTTGCCTAAGTTCAGGATGATCGGTATCTCTAGAAGCTCCAAACTTGACAGAGTTTTCTGCTGTGTATCTGAAAAAGTTATCAGAATGCCACATATGTTTAACCTTGTTTTCGCTTATGGATGTTTTGAAATCATTTATGTATATGGAATTGTTAATATAGTATTAGTTCGAATTCTATCAGTTCTTTTGAGGATTTCGTCTTGGATGCTACCTAAAGCTAATGCTTACACAACTGGTAGAGAAGGGGCCAAAGCATTTAAAATGTATTTTTCATATCCAATCATTCTACAAACTACACATATAAGAATGAAAATCTGAAGGCCAGGAATGTCACCTTCTTGGACTTCGAGGTAAGTCACGAGCAAGTCCATATAATGTGTCGGAGTCCAAGTAACCACCACTACCATGAGGGATAGCTTTCGAGTACTTGCAGTCTCCAATAGCAGAGAAAGCTGGATTGGCTTGCCCAACTGCAAATGCTTTACCAAGACCAACTGGAATGTCATCGCGGCCCATCATATGTAGTATATCATATACAACATCTATTGTTGCAGAAGTTGCCCAGCCAGTTGAGCAGATTAGTATTCCCTAGTTGAACATAGAAAAATCAAGCATGAGGAACTTGTGAGAATCCATAAAGATAGGGAATAATTAGGTGTCCTGTTCCATGTAAAGCCTGAACATTAGTAATGCTTAAATGTAACTTGTGGAACCTTGCCATATTTGTTCAATCCACAGTTACAGTTGCTTAACTTCATGAGATAGTAATCTAGCTTGGGATTTAGGCCTAGCAAATCCACCATAAACTACTGTACCTTGAGGTTGATTTGTTCCACAGGCAATTTGAGGAGATATAGAAGAGCTAGAAAGTCCCCTGCACTCATATCCATGTCAAAAACAACTGGTTTTCCACTCATCTTCTTTCCAAAATCTGGTTTATGAAGAACCTCCCTGTGGAAAAGATATTGTTTTCTGATATCAAACCTTCCAGTTTTCTCAGGGCTGTTTATAACCTACAATTAGCAGAGAGCATGAAACTATAATTCAGTTCCAAAAACATTGCACCAGCTTCATGACCACAGTCAATTACATTATCTGCACTTACTTTTATGTCAAGTAGAAAGCCTAATCTTAGAGAACAAGATATCATTCAGCATTTCCTGATTACTTGTCTGTGACTTTTAAGCATTGATTAAACAACAGAAGAAAAGGTGGTAAGGTGAAAACGTTTATAGGAACTTACTTACTCGGAGAAAGCTTTTATAAAATTCTTTCTGAAGTGAGCTCCCATTTTCATGGTTTGATTTAGCTTTCATTGCAGCAAGAACACGTACCGCATCCTCTCCAGTATCTTCTTTTGTGTAACCATCCTGTTAGGATTGTATAACTCTCTAAGAGAACGAAAGAACTTCATCAACATAGTTACTATTTCAAACCAGCTTCGAATATCTTTTAATGACAGAACCTGATCAGTCATGGTTGGACAAAATAAACTATATGCATACGTTGTTTCTTCTGAATTAAGTATTAATTCAACTTGCTTATGAACTAAGCATTAGGACCTAAGTATTATAATCAGCTATAGTCTGTATTGATGATACCTGACATTTCCCTTTTCCTTTCTGAAGGCAAAAACGATCTTGCATTCCCATTTGAACATGGCCACTATGCACCCCATTCTTGTCTACTTTAAACTTTGGCATTGAATTCCCTGTAATGAGCGGATTGGAGCCATCTGATATTCCATAAGGTTCATTAGAGGTAACCACTGAGATATTTATATATTGCATCTCAGCGAACTCATTTTCTCCATTGCTAGAGTTTCGCATTATAGATAATGCTACACCAACCAGAAAAGAGTCCCACATACAATATTGCTGCCAAAATTCATCAGTTTGGATGTCTTAGATGAATATATTCCACTAGATAAAAAGGGAAGCATGAACCAGAAAGGATTTCAAGAGAAATTACCTCATGGAATACATCACTTAACCAGGTATCGCGAATAATTTTTAAAGCTTGGAAGCAGTATTTTGCCTCATATGTATCCTGTCTCCTTTCAAACTCCGTGAAGAAACTCCTACTTAAAGGGATGGTATTTGTTGCATCCAGAGGAACGAGTGTGACTGGGATACCAGAATGGAACACCTGCTCAAAAGAAAAAGATCCAAATAACAAATACACTACTATGAGTTCATGAATACCAACCAGAAGTAACCATACATTACCTTGTAGGCAGCAAAAGGATCTGAAAATATATTGAACTCAGCGTATGGGTTGCTGTCTTGGGGATAGAGGTTACCAATATTAGGACACTCCCCTGAATTATCAGAGCTGTCATTCTTTGGACAGTTTGATCTAACAGAACCCCCCATGACATAAATGTGTTTAACATTTTTCTTCAAGTCAGGATTGCTCATGAGGAAGATGGCAAAGTTTGTATGTGCACCCAAAAGAAAGACAGTTGTAGGACCTGAAGAAATTGCATCTTTCATCACTTCTTGTGCTGTAGGTTGCTGGAGAGGAGTGTACCTCCTGCTACCCTATGCCATGTAGAGGAAGCCTGTCAGTAGGACTTGGAAACACATTTAAGCTTAATGAATTCAACCTCAAGCACCGTTCATATATCATTGTAAACCAAAACTAGAAGAGTAACATGAAAAGGTGTCATGATATCAGCTCCAATCAGTTACTAGAAGCAATTCGGTTTAATTTATCAAGGACCATACATTTAAGCTTAAAAAGTTGTTGTAAGATGATCAACAATGCCTAGACCAAGTCATTACTTATGGTTAATGTTGTTGCAACCAACATATGATTCAAGAAGCGGAAAAGGGGACCTGTGGAAGGAAAGCTTTTCTGAGGCCATAGTTAGAGTTGACATCAAGACGCCCTCTTCGTGCCACAGGTATTGCTTGTCTATATCTACATTCCCCAGCAGTTGACATTTCCTGCCACCACACAAAAATTGTTAAGCATACATGGTTTGCTTTTCTTCATTTTGTCAGCTCAACCTCCAAATAGTATTGCCAATTCAGTTTTCATGATGGACCAAAAGAATGATCATACCAATGGAGAGTCCAAAATTAAGTTTCATTGACAAAAAAAAAAAAAAAAAGCCTTGTCGACAACACATGGTACACTCTCATTGGTCCACTGAATATGCCTATGTTCAAAGTTTTAATGAAAGAGATGAACCTGGTCAATTATGGGTTGATATCCACCAACATTGGGAAGGATAGTACCATTGGCTAAAATGCCACCTTCACCTCCTACTCCCACAGGAATATCATCACGATCCATCATAAACAGAATATCGTATACATGATTGATGGCATGGCCAGCATCACTCCATCCATTTGCATTGATAGTAATTCCCTGCAATCAATAAATATTAATAATTAATAATATATCAATCGCGTGTGATTGAAATTATACAATATTAAATCAGATATATAATATTTTTCTAATCTCTCTTTTGCATACGGATAATGAATTATTAGAGTTAGATAAGCTTGCAATTGCTTTTAGTACCTTTGTTTTTTTATCTCTTTATAATATACTCAATTGGCTGATGTTGATATTGGAAAAAGAGAGGGAGCAAGAGCTCTTTTGGATAAACAATAAGCAACTATACTGCAGATTGATGGTGATATTCCAGAGAAAGAGAGCGAGAGAGAGAGAAACCTGCAAATGGAATTGAGTCCTGTCTTGCTTCAAGAGATAAAAGAGAGCAAAAACATCATCGGTATCAACATCTGTATCAACCAGGATCCGATGAGGCTGATGAAGATGATGATCAGGATCCACAAAGCTAACAAAAGCTCCTAGACCTCCAATCATGGCCACTACCCATACCACTCTCATTGCTCTGTAATATATTACTCACCAAAAACCAAAGGGAAAAAATCAATTACATCGTTCCATTAATCCCATGCAAACTTTGAAAAGAAGGTTGATCATATCTTAATTTCCTAGGAAAAAGAAAAACATAAAATTAAGCTAGCAATATGGTTCATTCCCATGCATATGCTCACCAACATGAACTAGTCATCAGAAATTCATGAACATAAAAATATATGTAAAGTAAATTCATTATCTTCAAAACTTATACTAAAAGGAGAAGAAGAGGAAGAGGAAGAAGAAGAACCTTTGAGAGAAGAGTCTTCTAACTTCATGATTCCATACAAAACCATACATAGTTTTACACTATATGGGTTGAATCAACTTATTGAATATTGTTAGTGGGAAAGGTATAAAAAGAAAACAAATAGGTTTAAATAATCTAGTGGGGTCAAAAGGAGGGCTTGAAAGAACCAACAGACAGAGAATAACGCATGAATATAGTGTAACGTATATGGAAACTAATGTAATGATAAATGATTTGCTCTCTCCATACATGGAAGCTTAGACTGTTTTCTAATAAAATTTCCCTATTCCTTTTCTCTTCTTTTTGAAAATGAATTATGGCTGATTATTTGCATACATATAGATATACCATATGTTGTACATCCCAAAAAAATATTCCAATATATATATTATGAAAAAGTTGCTTGCTATTTATGACAAGGAATTCCCAATTATATATTCAATTCCATAACTAACTAGAAGTAAATTTGGAAAGTAAATTAATAAATAGAGACCAAATATTCAACCAAAAAATGAAATGGTTAAGCAATGTTTCATGCAATGACTTGATTGTAAATCAACTTTAAATTTATTCATCACATGGGGAGTATTTGAGGGTAAAAAAGTTCATTAGTCGTAGGGATAAAAAATCTTTTCCTAGTGTAATTCTTTTGTGGGATAAAATAGAATGAAAAAAAGGAAATATAGGAATTTGATATTCCATCCTTTGAAAGTTGTGCACTAAAAGGAATTAATGCATTTGCATATCATTAAATTTTCTCCTCATTTTAACACTTTCATTCATGCATTCTATATTTAATTTGAAGGTAATACATGCATCCTTCTACCAAAGAGTTGGTTCCAATCCTCTTATCCAAATTCCCAAACATAAAACACTTTCATTCCATTTATTTTTTCTGATTTATTATTTGAGTTCAAGGCTCTTTCTCCTTTTTTACGCTTTCTATCTATATAAGTAAAAGCAATGAATGATAAGTAAAAAATTACTTGCCATAAGCATACCCTAAAATATAAATTATTATGATAAATAAATTCAAAATTAAATTTTTATCTATTAATGCCACGGTCTAAAATCGAGACATTACGCTATCATAATTATTTTTTATTAAATACTCACAAAATTATTATGTTTGAAAATAAAAATTTACCAATGGAAAGCAGCCACATGAACACAATGGAGTGTCACTGTGGAAGAAAAACCCCACAACCAAATCCAAAGATCCCATTATTTTATGGTTTTTCAAATTCCCAACAGACCTTGAGCTTTGGGCCCCAATATTTGAATCCTCAAAACGAGCCTTTTTTTTATTCCCTCTTCAAAAAATCCCTCCTTTCTTCACAGCTTTTTTTATCAGTCTATCTCCGTATCTTGTTTCTCCACCATAAGAACCCTAGCCTTCAAAATCCAAACCCTATCTCTAATACTCCCAAAGATGGCCAAAAAGAAACAGTCCCGTCAAGCCAAAGACCACAAACAACAAAACCAATCTCAAGAAACACATGACCCTGTTAAAGATTCAACCTTTACAGAATCTTACAACCCTTTGAGTCGCCAATCTTCCATGGAAGATCCTAATGGGAAGCTTCAAAATCTTAAGTCTCTGAACGCTTTGCTTCTCAAAGAGGCGGTTGAAAAGAGGCAACAGATTGAATCCTTGGTTCACGCCAATGAAGCCCTTCAGGCTGAGTTGAGTGAAAGGAAGGGACTTGACGGTGAGGAGAGTGAGAAAAATGTGAGCTTGGAGTTTCAACATGGATTGCTTTGGGTTTATATGAATGCCCAAATGAGGGAAATGGGTGCTGGGAGTGAAAGGGAGATTGGGGAGTTGAAGACTAAGGTGAATGGACTAATGGGTAGTCTTGAAAATGAGAGTCAAAGGTTGAGTTTGGCTTGCAGAGAGAGAGATTTAGCAAGGTATGATTTTGAGTTACAGGTTAAGGAGAGTAGTTTGATGAAAGAGAAATTGATGAAAATGGAGAAAAAGGAGAGAAAGTTTGTGGAAGAGATAGAGAAACTGAAAGTGGGATATGATAGGTTGGTTGGGGAGAAAGAGGAGTTGGAGAAAGTGAAGAGTTCGGTGGTGAAGGACAGAGATGTATTGGACAAAAACATGCAGGATATGGTGAAGAAAGTTGAGAGTTTGAGAAGAGAAATAGAAGCGGTTGTGAGGGAGAGGAAAGAGATTGAGATGGAGAAAAATGAGCAAAGAGTGAATATTGATCAGATGGAAAAGGAAGTACGGCAAATGAGTGAGGTTATAATGAGTTTGAGGAAAGAAGAGGGGATTTTGCGGTCTAAAGTTTTTGAGTTGGAAAAGAATTGTGGTGAGGCTATGGATAGGGAGGCTGAACGGGCAATAGAGATTGGTGCATTGGTGGAAGAAAAAAGAGCAAAAGAAAGGAGTATTGAGAGGTTAAGGGAGGAAAAGGATTCAGTCTCAAAATTGTTGGAAATGACAATGGTGGAGTCGGATGATATGCAGAGAAGAATTGAGTTGTTGTTGGGGGAAAGTGATATAACTAGAAGGGTTTTGGAAATGAAGGAGAAGGAATTAAACGATCTGCAGAAGAAGATTGAGGAATTGGTTGGAGACAAAATTGAGATTGAAAAGGTCAAAACTAGTTGTGAGAATGAAAATGCTGAGTTGCGCAACAAAGTGAGTGAGCTGAGGAATGTTGTGAATAGGGTGCAAGAGGCATGCGAGGATCATGAAAAGGAGAACAAAGAATTGATTTCTGAAGTTAGCCACTTTAGAGATTCATTTGATCAAGTAACACTTGAGAGGGACAATGCATTGAAAGGATTGGATGAGGAAAAGCAGAATGGTGTTAACTTGAGAACGAAGGTTTCGGAATTGCAGAAGATGCTTGAGAAAACTGCGGAAGAGCTGGCACAGAAGACGGCTGAGTGGCAGAACCTAATCAAGGAAAAGCAGGAGATGGAGAGTCACTTTGGATCAATGAGTGAAGACAAAGATAAGTTGCAAAAGGATCTTTTGGAGGCCTCGAGAAGTATCAATGATTTGAGGGTTAAAATGGAATCAACCAGCAT
The DNA here is from genome assembly GCF_002168275.2 of Theobroma umbraticum. Lineage (NCBI taxonomy): Eukaryota > Viridiplantae > Streptophyta > Magnoliopsida > Malvales > Malvaceae > Theobroma > Theobroma umbraticum. The sequence continues at coordinate 9,247,142 of NW_018397259.1, read as the reverse complement.
TAATTATGAGCGAGCATTGACTCTGTTGAAGAACACTGCTACACTGTTATGTCAATCTAAAAATGAAAATGATCAAAAGGTGAAGGAAGAAGCTGCTATTACTGAAAAGAAGCTTGAAGATGAAATTCAGCCATATGCAGCAGAATTGGAGGCAATCAAACAAGCATTTAAGAATAAAGAGACAACAGCTCAAGACTTGAAGCAGAAAGTTGAGTTCATGGAGATAGGTATGGTGGAAGCACGAAAGAAAGAGAGTTTCTGGACTTTGGTATCCTCAGCAACAACCCTTTTGGCAGCAATATCTGTCGCATATGCTGCAAGAGGACGTTGAGTCCTTTGGTTTATTGGTTAATTTTGTTTTAGCACAAGTTGTTTTTGCTTCTAGGATTAACTGAGAAAACTCAATGTGACAACATGCTATGTTGCTACTTTTGAACTGCAACTAAGAGATAAATAATGCTTTTTGGATAAGGCAAGACTCATAACCTCAGACTCAGAGGATGCCTTTTAACTGCTTTATGAGCATGATTCCTATCTGTTATGCTTCATACTTTAGAGGTGATATTGGTCTGCTGTCTGCATATTTGTTACTCTGTTTCTCTTAATCTTTGTTTGTGGAAAGTTAAAAAACCAAAAATGCATGCTAAATCAAGTGAGCCAAATTGATGGTTGATGATATCAAATTAGTTAATATGAAGCAAAAGGTTTTCATCTTCATGAAGTATTGCTTTCCTAGGAGACTTGTTCCTGCTTGTTTTGATTAAGGTAGTTAGACTTTTAGATTTTAGGAGTTGAACCCTTTTTGAATTCATTGTACCTGGTTCTACACATCCAATCAATTAGGTGCATAGGCAATTATTGTTTGGGACAATCATATGGTAAGACAGATGAATTACATCGCCCAAATAAATTTGTCAGCATCTCAGGAAAATTAAATTAAGCATCAATTTTAATGAGTTCCCATAATATGGTTCATGATTATGTTTGTTCTTTTGTGCCATTACACCAAGGTCCAGTTAATCTGTTGCAGCAGGTTTTATGCCCTCTGGAAGAACAATTTAAGCTGCAGCATCTACAACCTTGTTACTTAATAGGTCATCTAAGTAGTTTTTCTATGGAATTGATACTGGATCTTTACTTAAGATTTTATGGTCATATGAGAAGATCACTTACTCTTAATTGTGCTCAAAGATTAAGCATGATGTTTCCACTATTTGATTTTAGATAAAAGATAATAAACTTTCGCTTCATCTGCTCATTTTAATCTTTCAAGTTGCACTTGCATCTGTATATTTGCTTCACATATTCAACTGATATATTAGGGAAAGGCAACATGCAAAACAAAGATTGAAGCAAAAGGAAAGGCTCCATTAGGTTCTAAAAAAGGAAAAAAATTGCAAACTTAAGAATTACAGAGCAGATAGTAGCTGTTATTTCCTTTTTGGCTGTAACAAAATGATGCAGACATGCAGGGTTGTGTGTAGCTATTCAAAAACAAGTCATATAGACCACAAAGTCTCAACATTCAGAGCTTGAGAAGGTATGCAATGACAAAACTTGAGTATGAGCTGGCTATTGGCACCAATTAGTAGGTAAGTTTTGGAGGTGACATTGACATCATGCAGAAACTTGGTATTAGAAATCTGATTTTACCCAACACCCTTTTTGCAGCAATCTCAAATTATGCCCACCTATATCTTGAGAAGGATAATGCAGTTAACCCTGCCAAAACCACTGCCACAATGTCATCTGACTCTTGTTTGTGGCACTGGCGAGTGTGTTAAGAGTCCATCAACTTTCTTCTATGGCCATCATAAAGGCATGATTCTGTAATAATTTGACTGGACATCCGGTAGTCCCTCCTTTCGTTTTCGGATTATTCAAACCAACATTTCCGTAAATCTCTCAATGTAAATAGTGAAAATGCAAGGAATTTGGGAATGGGATGGGAGACCATGATCCTAAGATTTGACATTTTTATATTCTGATACATGGTATCGTCCAGGTTGGAAAAAGGGTTTGACTTTAGAAAGGGGAAAGAGGTGAAAAAGGCTTTTGAATGTTGGGGAAGCTTTAAAATGTTTTCGAGTTATAGTGTCTTCCAGAGCCTTAACAGTTACACCATCTTAATCAGCTTGAATTCACATGCGGCAGACGCAATCCTAGTCAGAGAGCACATGATTAGAAACAAAACAATCCCATATGTTGTTTGAAATCATGAAAAATATATAGAATAGATTAAGCAGGAATGCAGAGTAGACCAGATATAATGTTTCTTCCAGCTGAGTAATTTATGCATGCTAGTCTCATTGTCTTTTAGTTGGTCCACACAAGTCAATTAGACAAGGCTTGATGTCTTCATCAAGGGCTTAGCTGTTCTTTAACATTATGCTAATATTCTTTTAGCACCATGAAAGCAAATCCTAACAGCTTACAAAAGGATGGTGTGTGCCTCTCAAGTGGTCCCCTTGAATGCATTTAAAATGCAACCACCATTCTATAGTTTTCTCCCTTTCCAAACAAGCCAATTTCTGTATTTTATCCAGTCTTATGCTCCAAAATTACTCTTCCATTTCATCTATTCAAGAAATGACAAGAATGCATCAAATCAATCTCAATCCATGGCCAAAAAATGGACTGCTAGAATTTGGTTCCAATCATTTATCAAAGTGTTAAGAGTGCCCTTTTGTCCTGGCTGGATTTAATGGATGACATGGCCGCACGTTTTGATTCCTCATTCAGTTGTCTCCCAAAATTATCTTCTGGGGAGAAAATTTTGGCAGATATTGTTTTTTTTAGGTGTCCATGCTAATCAATCATCAATCATTCAAACAAAGGTTAATCCAGCTTTTTTAGGATTAAACATATAGATAAGCCAAAAAGCTGTGGAGTCATTGTTTACGCAAACCCTGGATAGACCATACACAACCCATGAATAAGAAGCTTGCAGCTCAACACAACCTGATCCTTCACCCCACAAGAAAACATAAATTCAGTGTCATGGAATCTGCAATGCCCCCTGCCACCAGAAGGTTCCAGGAAACCAGTAACTTCGAAGCAATATGAGTGATCAAGGATCTACCTGCTTGAGTTTGATTTGTCTGTGATAAAATATAAACAACAGGCATTTCATAAGCCAGAAATCTCTAATTCAAAATTTCTCAAATCTTATATAACATAGTTGTATTTACACTTGTCCAGAAGTGTCAAACAATAGAGCAAACCGAATACCAAAATTTAAAATGGAGAAAAAGAAAAACTAAAAACCGCAATAAGCAAACATCTTTATATATACTAACACATATGTATAAACATACAGGGTTACAACACCATGGAACCTTTCTAATCCATGTTCTAAAATTAGCTTATATAACATTAGCCAGGCACCAATCCCTTGATTGGGTACCAAATGTTATCGATATATTTCCTGTCTTCTTCACCTTTGTGGTAAGAAGCCAGAATTTGTAATTCTTAAAATTTAGTGGTCTGCTAAACATGACCACCACAGGAGCTTCATCAAACTATAACACCCCAAGTCCAGGTGATTGAATGCAGACCAGAACACATCCTGATCCAGCTACGTGCTGAAATACCTCTTCTTCACCAGATAAACCAAGGCCGGTACTCTATAAATCAGGGAAAAAGCAGAGCCCAAGAAAGCCAGCTAGCAATAATGCCATGATTAATGCGACAGTAAGTAGTAATACTACACAATCATACACTGCAAACTTCTTAATTACCACAAGTGGAATGTCAAGCTCCTGTCATTTATGGCTGCCTGTAGGTAAAGTTAATCCTATTAACAGTTAGAACTCACAAATTTACTTATCTCACCCATAACAGTATGGAAGTGATTGTTGTTCGGTAACAAGTAGAAACCAATTGTTGCCTGGTCCAAATATAAAAGTTTAACCTCTTGGCCAGCCTTTTTGAGCCCTTCAACATAAGCCAATTGCCAATCCTGAACAAGGTCCAAGCCAGCAACCACTACTAGACTCTTTGGAAATTTGATTCCTTCAAGACTTTTACCATTAGGACCAAATGGATTACATGCAGGATGATCCCTGTCTTCTCCCTCGGGGAGAAAAGCTCTCCAGTACCAGTCCCGGTCTTGTAGAGTAACAAAATATTTCCCATCTAAACGCTTTTCAGATTCAGTTCTTTCTTGTCCACCAAACATTGGATTGAGCAATATATTTCCCAATACATCAATTCCTGATTCTACAGCTCGATCTGCGACATGGTGTACAATGTTACCACCAGAGCTATCCCCAGCCAAGTATATATGAACCTTTGAATCTTTCTGACTTTGAAGCCATGATCTAGAGTTAACCCACTTAAGAGCAGTCCACCCATCATCATAAGCACATGGATATCTATTTTCAGGTGCACGCCGATAATTCACAGAGACCACAACAGCCTTACAAACACCTACCAATCGGCGACATAGAGTGTCATATATTGCACTATTTGCCGAGGAATGTGCAAAACTTCCACCATGAAAGAAAATTATAACAGGGACAACCTCAGCCGTAACAGGCTTCTCAAGCTCAACAATGTTTGGCTGAGGCTCTTCAGCAGTCGCTGGTCTATAAATCCGACTAAAAAGGCTCGTGCTACGATCAATGATGACATCAAATGAGAAAACCCCATCAACTGGGTTCGCATTAGCAGGGACTTTCCGATCAAGAAATTCTGCCAAGTGACGTTTGAAAGTGCCATCAGGTCGACGAAGAAGATTGTAAGCCAACTTATAAGTGGAGATGAGGACCCATGTATTTAGGGGAACCACCATCTAACAGAGACAAAGGTAAAGAGAAAAAAAAAATCAAAAAAGAGCTTCATCTTGCCAAGAAACAAAGTGCAGTAGATATACATACAGCGACGAAGTCCTCATGAAATCATATCTAAAACAAAGAAGATTTTACACTACCAATTTTTATTACCAGTCTAAAGTCACTAAATAAATGAACAGAAAACCCTAGAGACCCCAGAAATTAACTGTACTCTCTTTGTCAAGATACACCAAAATTAGTAAGAATATGCTCTGATGCTAATAAGCAATGCAAAATTTAGCCATGTTTAACTCCATAAACTTCACAAAATATTCAAGTCAAATGTTATCCTCCGAAGTAAGGTGATCCAAACCAACAACTAATTGAAAAATCCTCCACTAACTTATATGATCTTGGAAATCCAATCAAACCCTCCAAATAAAACCACTCCAAAGACTGAACTGAAATCAGAGAAAATTCCAACTTTCTTGGACAAACAAAAAAGAAGAGCTCCAAACCCAAATCACAAAAAAAAAAAAAAACCAAAAACAATCAGCCAGTATGATGTTGAAGCTCAACAGTCAAACTAAATTGCTCCATACCCCAGAACCAGCAAAAGAATCAACTTCCAATAACCCAAAACACAAAAATTAAAAAAAAAATCTCCAGTAAAAAAATATTTGATAACACTACCAGCTGTAAACAAGAATCAGCTAAAACTTAGCTTTATTCAACCCCCAAAAAAACCGAAAATAAATAAAAAAATCCATAAAAATAAACCATCTTTGACAACCCAATTATAGAAAGAAATGAAACAAATTGAAAAAGGAAATAAAAGAAGGAAAAAAAAGATTGTACCTTGCACTCATTGAGGTTGACTTCATTACTTCCAGCCATTTCCCCTTCTTTAAAGACTTGAAAACAAAACCCAAAAGCTCAAGACAGATCCTTTTGAAGAACAACCCCAAAACACACAATTCATATCACAACCCAAAATCCAAAATAACCCAAACCAACAGTTTTTCTCTTCCTAATATCCCTCCTTTTTCTCTTCTTTTTTGCTTTTTATTTTTCTTTTCCTGTTCAAGACATTATCAAGTTCAAAACAATATTTTTTTGGGCTTAATAATCACTTCAAACGAAAACAGAGAGAGAGAGAGAGAGTAAACGATAAAATGATAAAATCTCACTGCAATAAAACAGAGAGGGGGCTGTATGCGTGTTGTGTGGAGTGGGTGAAGGATTGGAAATAGGTGCGCACGTTAGAAAATACGTATAGGGAGATGCTAAAATACCCATGAAGTGAATGTAGACATCAGAGGCGACAAAGTGAGCTGCCGAAAGATAACTGTTCTGTGGGTCCTTTTAGATGTAAATTTAATTATATATTATTTTTTGCATAATTGTTTTTATTATTTTTTATTTTGCTCATTAAAAAAATTTAAATTATAATTTCACTACTCAAATTTAAAAATAAATATAAAAAATAGATTTACAATTTTCATTTTAGATACATAATTTTGAAATTCACACATAAACAAATTCAATCAATCTGCACCAAAAACAAAAAGAGCAGACTTTATTTACATATTTCATGATTTCAATTTATTTTTACATTGTGTTTTATGGTATTTGTCTTAATTAATATCAAGTGAATAATTTTTATTTTCACGATAATTAGATTATTAATTTTATTTAGTAAAATTAAATATATTTTGCTAATTTTATTGAAAAAAATTAACAATTTTAATTTTTCAAGAATATAAATTATTTACAAGATATTAATTGAGAAAAATATACAACTGAAAAATTAAAATTATAAAAAAATATAAGTGTAATTTATAGAAATAAAATTACATATTTTTTAATCTAAATTTATGTTAATAATTAAATTAAATTATTTTGAAGTAAATAAATTGGATTGCACTGATTTTATTTTGGCTGCACTCTTACCGACCAAACAAACTCATACTAATAAATAGGAAGTTAATGATAACTAAAATAAATAAATAAATTATTTTTATTTTATTTGGACAAAGAAACAAAACTGGGAACGGAGGGGACAAAAGCTACCGTGCGTGCGGCCGACGCCAGGTCACGTGAGGACAAACGGAGTCCGTCAGATCTCAATTCAAGGACGTTCGTCAAATGGCGATTACGCCCCGGTTCAAGACAGGAAACCACGGGAATGCCACTGAATACGGAAAGGAATACCGTTTCGTTTTGTAGCGTTTGTCGTTTTCAAAGTGAGGGGGCTTCCTCCTCATGGTCATAGATGGATGTGATCACGATTCATGCGCGCATTACCAGCCGAACCTCCCCGAGGCCCCATCCCAAATTTAAGCGGATTTGTACAAATCTTTGAGAAACTTTGCTTTCTTGTGTGGTGGAGTTTAAATAGGATCAATTTTAATTTTTTTTTAAAATTTGATTTGATTTAATTAAATTTTAATTCAAATAATTTATTATATAACTTTATTATTAAATTTGAATAATTGATCTAAATTTGAATGCAAGCTTAACATCATCGACTATCAATGCTATCAATATTTTCAATAAGTGTCATTTTTTTTATTTTTTTTATTTAAAGTCAAATATATGGAAATCAATACTTTTTGTACACCTCTGTAAAGCAATTTTCAAGTTGGAAAATACCCACCTTGTTCTTTTCATGTGGATTTGATTAAATTTGGGGTGATAAGTTTTTGGTGCTTTTCCTACCCTTTTTTGTTTGTTGTCACTTGCAAACAAATAGTAACCCCATTTTATTTTTACTATACCTTTTTTAGTAACTTTAGCTCAACACAATCATTTTTCAAGTTGCTCTCTCACCTTATAGCTACAAATCAAAACATTTAGATACTCATGCTCATACTCGTGCATCTACCCTTTTAGCCACTCTTTATGTTATTATTGAGATTAAAATTAGAAGGTGTTTCGTTTTAAGGATATAATCAAGTCGAGTCAAGATAATATAGCATTCTGCTCAAATTCGACCGAATTGAAAAAATTAAAATAAAAAAATAATAATTGAATTGTCCAACTCTAATTTTACTAAATTTAAGAAATTTATATATATAAATTTATACATATTATAAAATTATCTTTTCGATAATCACGTTTTTTTGTTCTATACATCAAACGCAGCTTCAGAAAGGAATCGGGATTCTCTCTTATCCATCCA
>NW_018397259.1:9235571-9239083 GCF_002168275.2 Theobroma umbraticum | reverse complement strand
CCCTTTTTCCCCTTCTTTGATGCGACTAAACTCATCGGTTCTGACTATCTTAGGCATAAAAAAACACTCTTTTTCTATGTTATGCGAATTACAAGTCATCATTTGTACACATTTTGACATGTGAGGGATGTAAGTTTTTTAATCGAGTGTTTGACACTTGGATTATATCAAATCGGCTCGGCTCATTTACACCTCCAGGTAGGAGCATTGACACTTACATTATATCAACTTGGTTCGGCTCGATTGATTTTTATCTTATTATCTTTTATATATGACAAATCTCATAAAGCAATTGTCATGAATATTTATATTATTATATAAAGTTTTATTTTCTTATAAAAGAATGGATTTTGACACTAGAATTTTCCATCATAAAAGAAGAGCTTGGAATGTTAATATAATATTCATTGATCATTACTCCACTCCAATGAGTCAAAAGTGCACCTTGATTGGCATAGCCAAATGAAACACTTGAGATTTTAAAGATGTCCTCAACCTCAAGTTGCCAAATTTTCCACATTGCTTGCCAGCGTAACCAATATGCATTGATTCCGTGCCTAAAGAGGGTGACAAAAGCCCATCAAAGAGATTCCTCTTAGGACAATTTTTGTCCATATTTCTCCATAACATCAGCTTTGTGTGCTCTCATGCTTTATAAAACAAAAGGGGAAGGGGTTTGACAGAGTTACTTTGTATTTTCTTCCTTCTTCCTTTCTTTACAATGAGCGTGTTTTCAAATAAAAATCGAATATTTTAACAGTTAAAATCTAAATTACAAAAAATAAAAATACTTAATAAAATGAAATTATAATACGCCTCATCGTCTAACTTGGTAGTTAGTAAACTCTTATATATACATTAGTACACAATCAAAGAACATTGCAAGAGAGATGAAATAGTTCAAAAACATTGGAGTAATACATAAAATCAAATACAAAGCATAGCCTATGAATGTTTCATTGCTTCCATTGACACATGTGGGGAAAAAGGGGAGGATAAAACAAGTTAAACTCTTTGGGGGTGAAAGAGAAAGATAAAAAAGGAGGGCATTAGAAGGTAGCCAAAAATGCAAAAGAGGCCAAAAGATAAGAAGGAAAAAGTGGGGAAGAATGATGTGGTTAAATTTGGTCCATTCAACATACAAACATATCAAAGAGAGGGAGGGGGCTTGGACAAATATTTTATTATATATGTATATATATTTTCTTTGCCTGTATCTCTCTCTCTCTGTGTCTCTCTTCTCCTTCTCTCCACCCTCATGGAAAGAGGCTAATCCACAAGAATCCAAAAACTGTTCCTAGTTGTTGACCCAACACCAATGCTTCCAAAACCATTGTGGACTGTGGGCAGCCTATAATAATAGTAAAAAGACCCCAAAGCTGCCCCTTTGACAGTGAAGTTCACAGACAATGACAGCAGAGAGAGATGCTAGCTGTTTTGTTTTTGCTTCATGAGTCATTTTTGAAATATTCTTTTCTCTTTCTTTTTTTTTTTTTGGTTATGATTGTTTTCGATGCAAAGTGTTCCACCAGACCCAGAGCATTTTCTTTTCTTTTTAGGATAATTACAAGGACAATGGGCAGTGCTCCAGATCATTCATGATACAACACGCGCTTCTTATTTTCCTTTTTTATAATATTATATTCGTTACTCTCTACATTCTATCATAGTAGTAGATTTAATCAATACATAATAATTTATAAAAATTAAATTATATATATTTTTTAAAATTAGCAATTTTATTCCAATCATTAATAATGTTAAAATGTTTCTATTATCTATATTAATTAGGTATTTGATTGTACTGATATGATATTATTTTAGTAATGTGAGATTGAACCAAATGATATAATATTGAATCAAATGATGTGATAATTTTATAAGGTATAATTAAAAATTTATCACGCCATTAAATTTAATATCACATCAATAAAATATATTATGAAATATAAAAAAAATTTAACACTATTGATGATTAGATTGATAGTATTAATTTAAAAAAAATAAAAATTTAATTTTTATAAATTATTGTACATGAATTAATTACTACTTTGACAAAGTATAAAAACTAATTACATAAGTTGATCTAATGCATAATAATCAAATAGCCATTGCTATTCACTATATAATCTTTCAAAATACGTAAAATTTGAGATGTATAGATTGTTTATTTTTTTCATAAAATTATAAAAAAATATTACGTATCGCAAAATTTAACATTAATATTCAAATGAAACTTGATCGGTGAGTCAATTCTTTGAGATTAAACAAATAAATCTACCATAATGTGTGTACATCATAAGCTTGACATGATACGATTAATCCCGTATTTTATGAGCTACGATATTTCAACAATTGGATTTTTGATAATTACGGAGATATGAATTAATTAATGACTCTAGTTAAAACAGATCATATTTTAGTGGGAAATCCATACAAAATCTAAAGTGACCGTGTGATTCGCACAACATGGTGTTGCACTCAAAGCATTAGTTAATGCCACTCCCATGTTATAATAAGAGGATTATGCCATATTTTTAGCCTTATCTTATTTATACCGAATGAGCAGCTTTTCATGCTCTTATCTTCAAATTTTTAGCCTTTCTTATTTATTTCTTTGTACCTAAAAGCTGGAACAAAGGGTTCAGAAAAGGGGGGCAAAGTGTCAGAGCAGTTGAATGCCTATACCAAATGAACTTGAAAGAAAATACAACATTGTAGCTAGGTTAGACAAATTTTAATATTAGGCAGAAGGTAAGCCAAAAATTGCCATAAATGAGGCAGAATTTTAATTGTAAGTAGGTCGGAACTAATTAATTTTTATTAAGGAGGTTAAAAAAAGCAAAAAGAATAAAAGTTAGATTTTTTAAAATTAATACATTACATTTAAGTAATATTAAAAAATTTATAATAAAAAATAATTTTATAGAATATATGAATTAAAAAGAATAAAAAATAAAAATTTTTTAAAAAATTATACTTGATAATGTTTTCTTTATTCATAAAATATAAATAGCTCAATACGATATATAAAATTTCTCACTATAGTTAAATAAGATAAATCAAAAGAAGAAGATAAAAGAAAATTTTACTTTATCCAAATTCAAAAATCATAAGAGAAAGTAAAGTAAAATAAAATAACAAAAAGAGAAAAGACTAAGAAAGAGAAAGAGAGGAAGAAAAAAGTGAGAATAAATTTAAATTAAGATAACGTAGATTAGAGTTTGTAAAATTATTTTATTATGTATTATTTATATTAATTATTAAATTAAAAAAATTATTTTGAGGAGCATTAAAAATATATGATAAATAAAATATTTCAAAATTTTTGAAAAAGTCACAACCTTCATAAATATACCACTCTCCAAAATTATTAAAAATATATATAATAATTAAAAATTTTAAAAGAACCCTGGCTCCATAACAATGCCACCCTCCACCCCTAAACCAATAAAATCAAAAAAAAATCCTTGTAAATTGAAAAAAATCACTAATAATAAATTACAAACGTT
>NW_018397259.1:9230726-9235471 GCF_002168275.2 Theobroma umbraticum | reverse complement strand
CTTGGTGCTGTTCATTGCTTTATTGAATCACGCTCTCATTTTTCTCTTTAATGTCTATTCTCTTTGTCTAATCCCAAGTTTAATTCTTTTTACTCGTTTCAGGTTCTAGAGCTTGCTGGTAACGCAGCGAGAGACAACAAGAAGAATCGAATTGTTCCAAGACACATCCAACTAGCAGTGAGGAATGATGAGGAGCTAAGCAAGCTTTTGGGTTCGGTTACCATTGCAAACGGAGGTGTTTTGCCCAACATTCACCAAACCCTTCTTCCCAAGAAAATGGGAAAGGGCAAGGGTGATATTGGATCTGCATCTCAGGAGTTTTAGGCCTCTTTTTCTTGGTCTTTTGTTTTGTTTTTGGGTTTTTATTTTAACAGTTGTATAATATAGGATGGTTTAGTGTTAGGGTTCTCTGATTTTGGGGTTCTGAACTCGTTTATGGTATCTTTTTGAGCAAAGCAGTAATGTGTCAAGTTAATTATATTGAATTTACATGGTTCTTTTTTCCTGTTCTTTCTCTCATTGTTTTGGGAGTTTAATCTGCCTTGGTCTGTTTGCAAAGTTCTGTGGTATAAGAAATCATCAGAAACAATGGTTTTTGTCTGAATTTCCTTTCCTGGATGAGCAAGGACCGATCAAGATGATTTTGCAGACTGTACAATCTTCATGTATTGCTCATTGGATCATGCTAAATGTAAAAACAGAGCAATCTAAGAGTTCAAGTTGAACTAAAAGGTTCTAATCATAGCCAACTTCCATGCAATTTGAGCATGAAGTATAGAAGACAGTTTTAATTATGATGCTAGTTACATCATGGGCAATGAATTGAAGAAATTTTTGCTTGTGGAAACCACTCTACAACTGTGCAGGCCACTCTCACAAAGGACAGCAGATTGACGGATGCTCTGATACAGCTTGGGAAGCAGCTCGATTTGCCTCCCAACATCAGCTTCTTCTATTGTAATAGTATTTGATGCAGCCCATTTAACTTGATCATCTGCTTGACTTTCAGTGTAACCCAACCACCTAAGTACTTTATCCAGCTGCTTCCATTAATGGGAAGCACTGGCAGTTAGTAATCTGAAAATACCTCATGGCAACATCATTTGAGTAGAAGAATGTACCTTGTCAACATCATTACGGAGTCCCTCTATGGATCCAAATTGTAGATGCTCAGCGACTAGGCTTCCTAAGACCACGCATAAAAAGTTGTTCAGATTCTGCAAAGCATAATATCAGGCAGAAATACGATGCGAGTAATGCTCTTCATATGATTAATAAGACCATTGCACTTGGTATGCGTGCGCGTCTCAGGTTTGTAGAATGCACTCTGTTTGACTGTACCTATGAGGCTGTGACTTTGGAACAAAGCTTGAGTTCTATGAATTGTCAATATTAGCATGCTTGTGATTCGTCTCTTCCCACATTTCTTCCCTCACCTTCAGTGATATTTTGGAAATGGAAATACTGCAAATAAACCAAATTCCATGCACTGTATACCATAAAGACTTGGAGACCATTTCATTCTTTAATAATTTTTCTTTTCCTTAGTCATCACCTACACATGATACTAAAAGAAAAGCATTACAAAAGAACAGATGAACAAATTATTCCTGTTAGACTATCAAACTATAGTTAATAGTTTTTGTTAGTACCAGCTGAAGTTGCTTCATCTCTTGCTATCCTACAAGTCATCTATTATCTGATTTCTATTGTGCTTTTCGGACAAGCTTTCAGTCAATTCTTCTGTTAGCCCTCGAACCTAGGAACTTAATGATGCGGGTGCAGCATGCATCTGGCCACCAAGACCAAAGAAGGGCCCTCAAACAATTGGTAGAACCCAAGAGTTGCAGAATAGTGGACGCTAACTGGAGAAAAAGAGAGCTTCTCATCTTGTTTGAAATGCTACGAGCACTCGCCTGCAAGGTGCAGATATACATAACTTATAAGTTGTCTTAGCAAGTTAGCATTACCATCATAAGTTTAACAAAGGATAAATATAACGCTACACAATTTTATAAATGGATTATAGAGTGCCATATTCATAATAGATATTCAATGTATGTTTTTACTCGAATTAGATATTCAAGGGCACTTAGCAAAAAAGTGAAGGAAGGAGATTCTAAAATTATACAAATTTAGCATTTAAGAACATTGGTGGATCATAAAGAGAAAATCTTAAAGAATTTAGAAATGAGATCAACAAATGCCTTGGAACAAGTAAAAGATGGAAATTAATAAATACCTTTTCACTGAAAAGAGGCAACTCATCATGTTGAGCCCTAGAGGTAGAGCCACTTTTGTCTTCAGAACAAAAGCTAATGAGCTGCGGTAGATTATGAAGTCTCAAAGATCGTAATTGAAAAAATTCATTTGTATCGTCTGCACCATCATCATTAATGATATATTGGATCATCGAACCATTTTGGGTATGGAGATTTTTCAAATACGGTAAGCTTTCTTCATCTATGAACTATTGCATTGCAATCTTGATACCTTCAAGTTCATCTAAATATAGACCGTCAAGTTTCTTCAACAACAACTTAATTTCATGACCCAAATGATCAATGCTCGTACTTAACTTGAGTTTCAGAGTCCTTGAATGCTCAAACTCACCAAATCATTCCCATTCCTTCCCTATGAAACTCTTGTATCTTTCCAACTTTTGCAACTCTTTAAAGAGCAAGCCCCTTGACATGGCCTCGGCATCAGGAATATGGACTTCTAAAGTGGTCAAACAAGACAAAGTATTCAATTCAGCAAGACTAGCATTGCTTTGTTGGTTGGCATGTCCCCCTACTTCCCATTGAATAAAAGTGCCACCCATATATAATTCTTCTAACCTTGACAAACTTGATAAGACACCTGGTGGAATTATTTTGAGTTTTGTACAATCACTTAAATCTAATAACTTCAGCTTAGCCAGTTGCTTAATTTCATTAGGTAGAATTGTAATATCAGATTTCCAAAGGCTAAGAATTTCTAAATTCTTGAGCTCTCCGATAATGGTTATATCTCCGAATTTACATTGATGTAGGCACAATGTACGAAGGCTTGTTAGGAAACAAATTGATGAAGGTAAAGAAGAAAAATGCATTTTAGACAAATCTAAGACCTTAAGATTTGTTGTTTCCCTAAAGAAGTTAGGTGGCACTTTCAAGAAAAGATCCTTGCTAGACATCATGAAAAGAACAAGCTGTGGACAATTCAACTCATAGGGTAGCTCTCCAATTACACTAGGATATCGCAAATGAATCTTGTTCAACTTTCTCATTGTCTCTCCATCAGGCCAATCTTTCAGAACATCTTCCTCATTTAATGCAAAGACGTGATTCTCTGAAGAAGCGATTGACATGGCGACATCATAAACAAGATCATTCATATCAAAGCATCGGTAATTTATGTTACTATCAAGTAACAAACAAGAGGCTTTGAGATTACTCACCACTGTTAACAACCTATTTCGTGCTTCCTCCACGGTGTTGACACCATTAATTAAACCCAAACCAGTGGCATATATCAACAAGTATTCGATGCTACCATGACGCAATAGACTGCAAAGCAGGAAAACCTGTTTAAGTTCTTCACTTTCTAAATGATTGTAACTCAACTCTACAGCTGAATATATGGCTGCAGATATCCCAGTGAAGTTGTTTAAGGAAGGCCTCTGTAGTTGCCTTAAAGCATCCTTCCAAGCATATAAACTTTTATTTCTCAATGCCCTTGCAACTGTTGCAATGGCCAGCGGCAATCTCGCACATCTTTTGGCTACCTCAATTGCTGTAGATCTCAACTCAGCACTTTCAACATTGTCCCCAGCCATTCTTAAACAAGAGCCAAGCTTCTTCATCGTCTAAATTATCAACCTTGCAAAAGTTTTCTCAGCATCCATCTCATTGAGAAGAACATTTGATCTTTGACGTGAACAATATCTTGCATCCCTTGTGTTGGTTTAAATGGAATTCCAACTTCCTCCAGATCTAGTCTTTTCCAAATATATCTAAAAACAACAAGAACCTTCTTCTCTTTCTTCAACCTTTCGCACAATCTACGTGCTCTTACAACCGTACTCTTATCTTCCAGTCTGAGACCCAATAATTCTGCAATTTGATCTTGAATTTTTTGAATGTCAGGAGTCTGAGTCACATTTACGGTAACCACAGAATCAAATAGCTTAAGTTCTTGGACTTGTCTGGAAACTTCATTGACTAGTGATGTTTTACCCACACCAGCCAACCCGTACACCCCTATCATGCTGATAAGAGCATCTTTCACTGCCTCCATGACATCGTTGAAAACCTTTTCTCTTGATTTAAAGGTCTCAAAGTCTTTGGGAGATGCGTCCAATAGAGCTTCTGGAACATCACGGTATCCCACTCTGTTAAATAGACATTGTCGAATAAGGTCGTCAACAGCGGCAGCACCTTGTTCTGCTTTCCTGCTAAGCTGGTAGCGAGACTTAATATTGGGACACAAGCCAAAGAAGCACTTGTTTTTTGCTTTGCCTTGAAGATCCTTCACCTTCTTTTCCTCTTCATTGATTACCTTGTCCACTGTTTTGCTCCAATGTAGGACGTCCGCTTTTATCTTCTCTCCGTTCCTGTCCGCAGCGTCAACCTGTTTCTGCACACTTGTTCTTTTTGCTATCAACATCTGAAGTTTCTCGTTGAACTCGTTAACATTGTTCTTGTAGATGATTACATATCTGATATGAAGATTAATTTCTTGGAAGATGCCTTTCGCAATCT
>NW_018397259.1:9230128-9230567 GCF_002168275.2 Theobroma umbraticum | reverse complement strand
CAATTAAAGCAAATGACGAAAGAACAGAGAAAACAGGGGATCGAGCAGACCAAAAAAGGAAAACAGCAAAAACTACTATATGAAAAACTATGTGTGCAAGGAAAATAGTCAGAATGGTGAGAAATTGGAAATAGTGGCTTTCTGCATTAAATGTAGCGATGAACAAAGAGGCAACTAAGAATCAAAGTGAAAGGTTTCTGGTTTATTGGGTGGAAAGCAGAGGAATGTGAGAAGCCGACACTTTGAGGTGGAGGAAAAAGAAATGAGAAAGAAACAACGGAGCAAGCCAAAGCCAAAGGAAAGGGAAAAGATAATCGAAGATCAAAGCAAGGAAATAAAGGGTTTTGAGAAATGGAAGAGCAAGGACACTAAAGGAAGATCATAGGGATGAGTTGAGCGGAAACGTTGCCTGTTCGGGTTTTATGAACCTAGGAAGCTT
>NW_018397259.1:9227609-9229998 GCF_002168275.2 Theobroma umbraticum | reverse complement strand
CATTAGATTAATTGAACTTCAACTTTCCTCATTATCATGATAAGATTTGTTTAAAGAACAAATTTTGCAAAGAAAAAGGGGAAAAAACCAAGAATTGTGGAGTTTTCAAATTGGTAATCATTGGACATTAGATTGAACTTTTTAGAAAGACCTCCTCAATATTTTTCCCTTACAATGAAAACAAGAAAAATTTTTTATCATTATTTACTACTATAATACACCCCTATCATGCTGATAGTAGCATCTTTCATTGCCTCCATGATCTCGTCAAAAACCTTTTCTCTTGATATCTGATATGACGTTTAATTTCTTGAAGGACGCCTTCTGCAGCTTCCATTTCTTTATTTAGCAGACAAGCAAAGCAAATGACAGAAGAGTAGAGAAAAACAGATAGCAGAGCCAAAAATGAAACAGCAAGAACAAGAATATATCAATAAACGATGTGACCAAGCCAAATAATTAGCTATATAGCTATGAATAAATAGGCAACTAAGAATCAAAGTGAAAGGTTTCTGGTTTTTTAGGTGGAAAGTAGAGGAAGATAAGAAGCCGATAATTTGAGGTGGAGGACAAGAGATGAGACGGAAACAAAAGAGCAAGCAAAACACAAAGAAAGGACAACAAGATAATGGAAGAGAAAAGCCACAAAATGACAGGGTTTTGAGAATGGATGAGCAAAGAACAATGGAGAAAGATAACAGTGATGTTCTGTCAAATTATGGGAAGCCAAAAGCAGCAAAATGCAAGGGTTTTGATCTTCTCCATTCTTCAGCTAGGTGTAAACCATTATGGCCAGTGAACGTGGCCATCATGAATCAGAATCATGGGTCACTACAAAGCAAAACAAATGATTGACTCTTGTACTTTAAAGTGAATCAAACAAACACATTGGGTTGGGGCTACGTGCTCAATTATTATACTTTAAAGCCTGAAACGGCAGAGCTTTACTTCCCATTCATTATCCTCTGTTTTTTTCTTGCCTTTTCATGACCTTCGAATGTGTGGCCATGGCATTATTACTGATATTCCATAAAAAAAAAAAGTTGCTTAATAAATAATGGATAATTTTTAAATACATGTAAAGTAAAAAATTATTTATATTTTGTCACATTGTTACTGAAATTCCATCATTCTATAAAATATCGCATCCTTACTATGAACTTAGCATATTTAATATCACATCAATTTAATCAAATAGTATGATAATATACATTGTAAAAGAATTTTAACATTATTAATAATTAAAATGATATTGTTAATTTTTAAAAATACAAAATTTTATTTTTTATAAACTTTATATAAAAAACTAAATTCAATATTTTTATAAACTACAAAGATTAATTATATAATTTAATTTTTAGTTTACAAGTCAACCAAACTTATAATCTCTTCCTTTTCTTGGACTTTATCCACCTTCTTTAACTCATCATTGAGTTTCTTGTGTTGTTCAACATCCATCATCTAATATATGTAATGATCTGCTTTTACAATGCAAAGAAAAAGATATTTCAAACTTCAATTCGTTAAAGAAATAGATATTTACATTTTAATTCTAATTCTATTCTCACAATTCATTGTAGTAATTGGTTATGTTTGATGATTCTGATTCTGTATTCAAAACATTAGAAAATTCAGCAATAGCTAATTAAAAATAAACTAAGTTATATTGTAAACCGTTAAAACTAATAGTTATAGAAAAAGTCATAATAAAACAATAAAATTTATCAAATATAATAAAATTCACCCCCATCATATTAAATGGATTATAAACATGTAATTATCGTGTCATGAGTTATATAACAATAGTAATTAAACAAATTTTAAACGGAACATTTAAAACAAAAAATCTTTTATATTTTAATTGTATTAGTATGATTAAAATATAAAACATGATTATTCCAAAACCTAAACTTACTTAGCTTGGTTATAAAAAATATAAAATTGTCAAGTATACCCGTATATTACTCTTGCACCGAGCTCTGGTCATGAGCATTGAATATGTGGCCATTTATGATAATCAATCCTACATCAATTATAATTTTGGTAATAAAATATTATTTGAAAAATTAAAAAAATTATAATTTAGATAAAAACCAAAATCTAGAAATAAAACTAGAATTTACGCAAAGCAATTATATATAATGGGTTATTTAATTTTTTACCAACACGTTTTTATGAATTTGGAAAAGTCTACATTCACATTTTGAAAAAAAAGATGATGTGTTTGGTTTCACATGATATGGTATATGAATGACAATTATTATTTAGAATAAAAAAATTTGAAGTGCTTAAATATTAAAAACTTTTTAATTTATTAATTAAACATCCCAATTAGTTCTTTTTATTATTCGAAATAGAGCCAAGGATTCTTGATTTGCAAATGTATAAT
>NW_018397259.1:9216445-9227599 GCF_002168275.2 Theobroma umbraticum | reverse complement strand
TTATGTGATGCCACTTTCAATGGCTGTGATGATTGACACTTGACTTGAATCACATATAAAGAAAGCAAGTATTGTATATCTTCATCATTGTTTATGCCTGTTAAGTCAAAAGTAAAAAGCCAGCCAGGGAAGCCCCTTCCCCTCTCACGCAGGGGTCGAGCCTACTTATAGCATGGACCCCCAAAATTTTAAAAAAACTTTTACATATTATATAAAATTTTTTTGTTTTTTTATAAGTTTTCTTAATACCTTTAAAATAATTTTTATTTAATAATTAATATAAATAAAAATAATAAAATAATTTCACCTGTTTAACTCAATTTTATATTTTTTTTATTTTTTTGAATTTATATTATTATTCTTAATGACCCGTCCTTTTTTAACTTTTGTGTGTGTGTCTGTGAAATAAAACATTGAACCAGTCTTGCTTTAATTTTTTTTTTTGTGATGAAATATTTTCAGCTTTGACTTTTATTAATTAAAAAAACTATTAATTTTATTTAATAAAATTAAAAAAAGAAACATTAAATGTGAACAAATTAACTAACTTTAGATCCAAGATATTTTGGTGTAAGAAGTTTTTGAATATTTTAAGTGATTTTAATATATATATATATAATATAAAATTATTTCGGAAAAGATAATATCCTTTATGCGGTATTCTCTCTAACCTATATAATACCCATCTTAGTTTAATTTTTTGTGATCAAATATTTTCAATTTTGACTTTAATCATTTTAAATCCTTTGATGGAATTTAAATTTAACAAATTTATACTTGAAAACTACCTTATTCAAAATTGTGAAAGAGCATTTTTTCAAATTTTAATTACTAACGGTTTATAATTAAATTTTAATAGTCAAAATTGAATATAGTAGACTGAAAAAATTCAAAATAAAACACTAATTGCAGGACAAATAAATAAAATATATATTAATACATCTTAAAGAGAAAATTAATGGTACTTTGGAAAAAAAAAAAAGAAAAACGAAGACAGTGCGGATTGTTAGCAACTAAAGAAATCGTGGAAAACCATCTGACTTTGATTAGCCATTAAAAAAAAAAGGGCGGAACTGAGGGAGTAACAAAAGTTAGCAAAACTTCAACATCTGTCTGGAATTCAATTCACAAAATAGCAAGAATTCAAATGCAACATTTGTAGGAAGTGGAATTGGGCTAAAGCAGAGGAATGCTCCATATATTGCAGAGCAAGGTCATTCATTTTGCAACAAAGAAGAGAGAAAAAATCACAAAGATGTTTGTCTATGGCAAAGAGCAACTGGAAATTTTTACATAGGAGGGCAAAATCTCTTCGTAAAAATTAAAGAACATCAGATCGCAATGGAAAGAGCAGTTTTGATGAAGCTTTACTGAGGGAAGACCAGCTCCGCACAACTCAATTTGAGTTAACTTCACAAAACTGATATGACCACAGATTATTCAACCCCAATCAAACAATTCTAAAGCCAATCTGATAATTGGGCAGAGTTAATAAAGTTTCCATTCAATGTCTCAAAGTCGAGATGACCACTCTAAGCTCAGTTGACAACAACAATATTTCGCTCACTGTCTCTCCATCAGGCCAATCTTTTAGAACATCCTCCTCATTTAATGCAAAGACGTGATTGTAAGTAGAAGCGATTGACATGGCGACATCATAAACAAGATCATGCATATCAACATACTGGTCATTGATGTTACTATCAAGTAACAAACAAGAGTCTTTGAGGTTACTCACCATTGTTAACAACCTATTTCGCGCTGCCTCCACGGTGTTGAGACCATTAGTTAAACCCAAACCAATGGCATATCTCAACAAGTAATTGATGCTATCACGATGCAGTAGACTGCAAAGCAGGAAAACCTGTTTAAGTTCTTCACTTTCTAAGTGATTGAAACTCAACTCTATAGCTAAATATATGGCTGAAGGCCTCTGTAGTTACCGTAAAGCATCATTCCAAGCATATAAACGTTTATTTCTCAATGCCCTTGCAATTGTTGCAATGGCCAGCGGCAATTGTGCACATCTTTTGGCTACCTCAATTGCTGTAGATCGCAACTTAGTGCTTTCAACACTGTCCCCGGCTATCTTCCTAAACAAGAGCCAAGCTTCTTTATCGTCTAAATCACCTATTGCAAAAGTGCTCTCAGCATCCATCTCATTGGTGAGAACATTTTGATCTCTTGACGTCAACAATATCTTGCATCCCTTGTGTTGGTTCCTAAATGGAATTCCAACTTCCTCGAGATTCAATTTCTTCCAAATATTATCTAAAACAACAAGAACCTTCTTCTCTTTCTTCAACCTTTAGCACAATCCATGTGCTCTTCCAACTGTACTCTTATCTTCCAGTCTGAGACTTAATAATTCTGCAACTTGGTCTTGAATTTTTGGAATGTCAGGAGTCTGAGTTACAGTTACGTTAAACACCGAATCAAATAACTTGACCTCTTGGACTTGTCTGGCAACTTGGTTAACTAGTGATGTTTTACCCACACCAGCCATCCTGTAGACCCCTATCATGCTGATAGTAGCATCTTTCACTGCTTCCAAGATATCCATGAAAACATTCTCGAACATCACGGTATCCCACTCTGTTAAATTGACATTGTCGAATAAGGTCGTCAACAGCCGCAACACCTTCTTCTGCTTTCCTGCTAAGCTGGTAGCGAGACTTAATATTGGGACACATGCCAATGAAGCACTTATTCTTTGCTTTCTCTTGAAGATCCTTCACCTTCTTCTCCTCTTCATCGATTATGGAGGAGAGTGGCACATTTTACGATTATGGAATGGGTCAATGAATGATTTTTTTTTCATTTTTGAGCGTAAAATTCTTTTATGATTATGGAATTTTCTCAAATTTGGAGAGTGGCACTATCAACTTGACATCATTCAACTTGACATCATTGGTTATTTGTCATTCACTCCATAACCATAAGGGTCATATCCTAAAATGGACATTATTTTATTTCTCATCAAAAATGAAAGTGACAAATTATTAAATAAATTCATAAATAATATATCCAAAAGGCAAAAGAGTAGCTCCAATCAAGAAACAAAATGATGTGTTTGGTTTCACATGATATGCTATATGGATGCCAATTATTTTTTAGAATCAAAAAGTTTGAAGTGCTTAATTACTAAAAACTTTTGAATTTAATAAATTTAACATCCCAGTTACTTCTTTTATTATTCGGAATAGAGCCAAGGATTCTTTACATTAAATTGTTTATATCTTTGTTAAGTGAATTATACAAATTTATCTAATTAGAATTATACTATAATACCATTAATTATCTGTTGATTTTTCCAGCTTCTTATTATCTCTTTTTTCTTCTTTTTCTTTTCTTTCCTATATTATATTTTATTTTTCCATATTATTTGTTCCATTTCTCTAATTTTTTTGTAAGAATTCAAAGACAACATTGGGAGCAAGTAGAATTGGGTTAAAGCATAGGAATGCTCCATATACTGCAAGGCTAGGCCATTCATTTTGTAACACAGAAGTGCCAGCACCAACTATAGCATTGTTACTCTGGTTTGTATTATTGTGTAGTCTTATGATTAGGTATCAAATTAACTACATTTATAATCATAAATTAAATTTCCGGAGAAAGGATATAGAGGTTAAGGTTTTAGTTTCTGAACATGTAATGGAAACTTGTGTCTACTTCATCCTATGTAGTTTGTTTTTCTAGATGAAATGCATGGATGCATGTTTGAAGGAAATTCTGCAACATTAGTTGTCAAACCCCCATTGAATTGATGAATTACTTTTGAGAAGGAATTAAAGTAATCTAGATTCAGGTTATTAGCCTGTTAATACATACTTGAGCAAGCTATAGCAACTACTCAGATCATGCTACATTCAGAGTTTATTACTTAATTAAATCATTTTAACGGTTGACAACTTCTTATAAGGTCTTTTCTATATGTATATAATATACATATATATTGGTACTGATATATTTATTGGAAAGTACTTAATAGGAAAATATAATGAAAGAAAAAGCAACAAACATTTCAGGATTTAACAGAGAGAAAATCACAAACATGTTTTTACATCTTTGTCTATGCCAAAAACTGATATGAACACAGATCATTTAACCCCAATCAAGTACTTCTGAAGCCAATCTGATAATTGGGCAGAGTTAATAAAGTTTGCATTCAATTTCTCACAGTCGAGATGATGATTGTGGGGGTTGTTCAGCTACTCTAAAACTCAGTTGACAAAAACAGTATCTCGCTCTTCCAACGCGATGTTGGGCAACATACCATCTAGATTTCCTTCCCAACAACAGCCTCCTCTATTGTATTAATACATTGACCAATTAATCTCCCCACTGCTATTGCCTGCACCAGTCTTGCTGTAGTTTCATTATGGCGGTGCAAGATTGAAACGGTATTCAGTGCAGCCCATCTAACTTGATCATCTGCTTGACTTTCTGCGTAACCCAATCATCTACGGACTTTATCCAGCTGCTTCCATTAATGGAAGTACTAGAAGTTAGTAATGTGATAATAACAACTCATGGCAACATCATTTGACTAAAATTTTTAAGATAAAATATATAAAACTAACTAAATAATTTAATTGATAATAAAAAATAAGTGAACATAATTTTTTAATTTAATAAATTAATAAATTGATAAGGGTGTATAGATCAATCACTTTTAAACAAACCAGTTCCCTGTTATTTCTTCTACAAATTAATTAATAAACAAATTGTTGCCTTGCTATTGATTGGCAATCCAAAAGTTAAAAAAAAACAAAAAATAAAGCAATCAGGGCATGGCGAAGGAAATAAAGTAGAGAAATGAAGATTATGGAGGAAGAAGATCTACTTACCATCTCACTTTAGTCCAAGGAACATGTAGCCTCTCAGCCTCTCACAAGTACAAAAACCAATATTTCCCTCTTCCTACTTGAGCAACTAAAGGGTAAACTCAGTGGTCTTCAAAATTTTCAACATTCTGTAATTATAAAAACCAAGAATTCCTGAAATTAATGAAGAACACCAAAACTACATTTTTATAGCAAATTTTCATTATAAAAAGGAAAATAGTTAGGAGCTCTATGGTAAATTAATGAACTAATTCTGCAACAACTCTACCCTTATATATTAGTATGGTTTCCTCATTTGAGCAACCTTTTAATAAGTATGGGGTGACAAGGAAAAGCTAACGCATGCAACCTAAAAATCAAAATAAGAAACCAAAGCAACATAAGAAAATCTTTTAAATTGATACTTACCTCTTCTTCAAACATCCGTTTTATAGTAGTTTTAAGATCGCCTTTGCACCACCCATTTTCTTCATCTCCATCTTCTGTCAATATCACTTTTTGCAATTGTGGTGTGCTTAAATCTCCTTGGCAGAAAATCTTCATCTTTGGGCATTCTCTCACAATAATTTTCTCCAGGACAGGGAATTCAAAGTTGTGATCTCCTAAGCAAAAGCTAACCAGAGTTGGTAGACAGCTTAGTTCCAAATATTTCAGTTGGGTAAAAACAATGCCTCCTTTCACTTCGTCACACTCACATGATATGATTTTCTCTATCATCCCACAATCAGTTATGGTCATTCTTGTGAGTTGCACCAGGCTCTTAGCTGTTGAGCATGCTATTAAGTTCACAGATCCATGACATTTCGAAACTTCCAGAGTCGTTAAGTTTTCCAAAGACACTGATGATGGCATTAACATATTTAATATGCCACAATCCTCCACTTGAAGAGTTCTCAGTTCACAGAAAGCTGGTATCGGGTGGGATTCTTCTTTCCAAAGATGTGTTAGCTCAGGAAGTTCAGACAAGACCAATTCATTCAACGAAGTGATTGCCGCCGATGCATGATTTTTCCCGCCATCAAATCCTTCAAACTTGAATATTTGACTAAAGGATGCTTTACTAACAACAAGCTTCTTCAAATTTGGTAGTGACTGAATAAAACAATGCGGGAAAACAACTGAGTTATTAGGAAAGCGAATGAGCTCAAGCACTTTCAGTTTGTAGAAAAACTCTACTCTAAGTTGCCCATGCCATATCTCTTTCATAACGTCATTCCACTCCAATTTTAATTCTTCCAGATTGGGAAATGCAACCTGAAAATTAACAAATATGTTAGACTAAAGTTAAGGATGTCAATGTTTCATTATTCTACAAACTTAGCTCTTGAAGCTAACAGTGAGACACATTGTGTATATTATGGTGTGAATGCAACATGAGAATGATGGAGACAGAATTCAAATGTTAAATTTCTTGAGTTTTCTGAATATCATTATATAGAAAAATTCTTTCGCTTTCTGATAAGTTGCCTATGCCAACATTACATGTACATGAATTTGTCTCATCTAATTTATGTTCTTCAAAACACTCCTTAAAACCTAATCTAACAGTGCCTTATGATGCATCTATATGAGTTAAGCAAGAGAGAACACCGTAATTGAGTGACTATAGTTATTTTAACCTAAATCTTATGTGCAAGCAATAATATTGGAGCAATACTGAGACATGCTCGTGAAAATTATAAGAAAAAAAAAAGGCAAATCCATCTGGATTTGATTGAGTTTTGACTCAACAGACCATATAAATTTACATTGAAAATCAAGAGCATACTAAATGTTTAAAAGTTTAACACAGTTTTTGATTCTAATACCTTATTTACCCAAAACAGAGGCTGTTGATTTGTTGATTCTCCAAAGCTCCGAATATTTTCTGAAGCAAGTATCTCCACTTTGTCACATCCATATATCCACATTTTCTTTAATGATGGCCACTCTGTAGTATGTATCCTAGAGTAGAAACTCCTCAATCTGGGCAGCATATAAAGTTTCAGGTATGTTAGTTTAGAAAATACAAAATTAGTGGTTGTTTCTTCCGCAATGGATTGAGTGGCAGTCATTGAATGTAATTCGGTGGTATTGAGCTCTTCATGTTCAAATATTTCTTCCAATGAATCACAACCTGCTATCTGGAAATCCTCTAGATTCTGGAGTCTTGTCCTCATACTAAGTGGAAAAATGTTCAACAGTCGATTACATTGGAACACCCACAAACAATCTAGTTTGGCAAATGAATCACCAATGAGCTTATCAGGCCATATTTTTCTGCAGTTTTCCATCCCTATGATTCCCAATTTCTTTAATTGAGGGAAAGCCACCTGCAAAATTTATTGATTGTGTCAATAATAGAGCAGATTGAAAAAAAAGAAGAGTGACAAAGAAAATACAAATGGAGTAATCACCGTTTCACTAAAGAGAGGAGCGAAATCAATATTTGAGTTGTTTCCTTCCACATTTTGACAAATATGAGTTTGGTTTGTCACTGTTGACTTAGAGATGAAGGTCTTCAATGTAGGACAGCTCGTTATTTTAAGCAGGTTTAACAAGGGGAATTCAAAGTAACTTCCATGGCAGAATCTCGCGAGTTTTGGAAGGTCTTCGAATTGCAAACTTTGTAGTTTAGGGAATATTTGGCTCATCATGCCTTCTTCTGCTAATCCTTCTACAAAGACAACTTCTTCTAGATTTCTACAGTCCTTGACAATCAATTGTCTTAAATTTTGAACATGTGAAGACATTTCAGGAAGTTGGTCATCCCATATTCTCTGAACGTCAATTGAGGATAGTCGCACATTCTCCAAATTTGGACACACAACCTACATACATGATCCTTATTGCATCAAAAACTTTACTTTGATTCTTATAATGGAATTTAAATTTCCCTATAATTAGCAGACAAAATAAACAAGTTAAACCTCGGAAAGAATAGCATTTTAAATGTGAAGAAACCATGCAGAGACTAACCTTATCATTGAAAAAGGCTACAACTGTCTCTGTATCCTTCTCTCCTACAAATGTAGATGCCAACGCTAGCATTTTTGGACAATTAAGTGCATGGATATATCGCAAAGATGGACATTCCATTGTAACACTTCCCACGCAAAAGCTCCTCAGGCTGGAACATGACTCAAGAGTTATAGACTCAAGCCTGGGTAACACGATTGATGGTTCCTCTGCTCCTTCATTTGTGATAATTTGTTCCATCATAGGGCAATCTCTTACGTTTATCTCCTTCAATTGCTGAAGATCCAAAGCCATAGAAACAGTAAATATGTACTTCAAGCTCTTACAATCGTAAACTTCCAAATATTTAAGATTTACGAAATTGAAAACTCCTTCAAGATTCTCCTTCCATATTTCTGTTAACTTAGAAAGCTCAGAGAGTACTACATACTCCACTCCTTTGTATCCAACCTACAAAATCCAAAAAAAAAGAAGAAGAAAGATTAAGTTCAAAGGTAACCACAAAAACAAAAGAAACAAAAATAGAAACCATTAAGTCAAATTAAGCAAACAAAAGCATCCACCAACCAAAAAAGCCTTACAAAGACAACTACTTGGTTAGATGAATTAAAATGAGTAAGTACCTTTTCGGCATACAATTGTTGGACAGTGGCATTAAGGTCACCACCCCAATATCCCTTACCATCTTTATCTGTTACTTGTACTCTTTGCAGCATTGGCGCATTTAAAACCCCCTTACAAAAAATCTCCAATTGGGGACATCTGCTCACAATTACTTCTTCTAAAGATGGGAACCCAAATGTGTGGTTGCTTGAACAAAAGCTTTCAATTTGCGGCAAATCACAGAGTTCCAAACTTTTCAGCTTGCCGAAAACAATGTCGTATGTTGCTTCGTCACCCACATTTCCAACTATTTCCTTCATGAAAATGCACTGTCTGATCCTCAATTTTTTGAGTTGGGCCAGACTTTGGACTGCCAAAGATGTAACTAAGCATATCATTGCGTCGCAGCTCCACACATCCAACGTCAAGAGATTTTGAAACGATGCTGAGGATGATCCTAAACTGATAAGTTTGTCACAATCGTGGACTTTAAGAGTTTCCAGATTAGGGAGAATGCGGTCTACTCTTACATCTTGCTTCCATAATTGATTTAGATTATGAAGGCCAATCAATTTTAAGGTTCTGATCGCCGGCAGTATCCCAGCATATGTCTCCATGCCACTATCTCTTTCATTGCAGAACAGCTCTTTGACTTCATAACGAATCAGCAGAAGCTTTTCTAGATTGCCAAATCTTTGAAGGAAACTAATTGGAAAAACAGCAGATTTATCACCAGAGTTGAACACCCTAAGAACTTTTATTTCATGAAAAAGGCTTCTTGAAAATTGGCTCTCACTTATCATTGCATTAATGTCATCACTATTTAATGACAATTTTTCTAATTTCGGGATGACCTGAAACCAATAAAGTAACAGTTTTAGAGTCAATGTTCTTCTTTCAACAATACAAAAATTATTGTGCTAATAAAAGAAACACTCTGATTACAGTTCAAACTTTTGAATACCTCTTTTTAGTTGGAATCATTTCCATATTTCACAATTAAAAGTATGGGTTTGACTCAAACAAGGTATATATACTCCATTTTTCATTACACATTTAGTCACCTAATTTTTCATAAATTTTTATCTTGGTCATTTAACTTTAAATAATCACAATTTGGTTATCAAACTTTGTGAAAGTTAAATGTTTATCATTCAGTTGTTAGAAGCCAATGGTTGACTTTTTTCTTTAAAAAAGCTAATGGTTGACTAATTTTTTTTTTTGACGATTAAGTGATCAAAATAAGAATTTTTTAAATCTGAATGACTAAAATAGAAATTTTTGAAACGTTAAGTGACTAAATGTTTAATGCACATTATTTTTTTGCTTTTTCTCTTTGAAACTAGCAAATTTGAAGTTATAATTTGTATTTGTGAGTGAAATCAAAACATGGGATTGATTTTTTTTTTTTTAAAGTATTACATACCACTTAATTTATATAAATTAAACTAGCTAGTCATTCACATATGTAATTTCCTACAAAAATAATAACAAAAATAAAATGTTGATTTTGTTGTATTTAATGATTTTTTGTAAGATCACATTTGATCAAAATGATGTTTATTTTTAGCACTCTTGTTTGTTAACAAAAAGTTAGAAATATAGCTAGTACATCACAAAAGAGTTGGAGGTGGAGGCACATGCATACCTTTTCAGCCAACAAAAGCGGTGGTTGGATTAAAGTGGACTCAAGTCGTCCATCGACTTTAGCCGTATCTGAGATGCTGGGACGTTGTGAACCGAGGATCTTCATTTTGTCACAGCCATATACTTTTAAATTTTTTAACATTGGCCACTTTGTCGTATGTGCCCCCGGGTAAAAACATTTGAGCTCTCCTAGCTCCCAAAGAAGAAGGTAGCATACTTGATCAAACTTGAAGGTGACAGTTGTTTCCAATCCTTCCTCCTTGGAAACAATTTCTTCCACTCCGCAATCATTTATGTGAAGCTCTCTAAGTTGTGGAAGAACTTTGGCTACAGAGGCTGGAAATACATTCTTCAGACTCAAACACTTCCAAACACTTATTATCCGCAGATTTTCAAATGTAAAAATTCCTTTGGGATCATTTTTCCAAATATTCTTGAGGCTTGGTAGATGCCACACATACAAGTGTCTTAGTTGAGTGGTGACAGCAGCTGTTTCTTCCATATTTGACCTTCCCACTTCAAATACTTCTTCTATCGAAACACATTTCTTCACTTTTAGAGTTTGCAGTCCTTGGAATGCTCTCAACATATTAGATGGAAAAATGGTCAATAGCTCGTCACATTCTTCAACTTCCATTTCCTGCAGTTTGTGAAAGGAATTCGCAGCGAGTCGGTTCTGCCATATCATCTTCATGTTTCTCAATTTGGAAATAGAAATTTTCTCCAAACTAGGAAACGCAACCTGCATTTAATTAATTCATGCCAATTAATAAGATGTTTAGAAGCATTTGTTCTTATAATAAAGGCCAAAAGCATGGCAATGGGAAAACATGGATAACAAAGAATGCTAACAATACTCTACCATTTCGTCAAAGAGAACTTGACTAGAAAAACTTTGGCTCCCTTCCATTGTAGATTCGTATATGAACCCCTTTAGTTCTGGGCATTTCTCTATCTGTAGTGACTTCAAGGATGGAAATTCAATATTCCGATGTCCTAACCAAAATCCAATGAGATGCTGAAGATCCTGTAACTTTAGAGAGTTTAATTGAGGAAATAAAATCTTATCTTTGCTTTCTTCCTCTATATCCTCTGC
>NW_018397259.1:9205065-9216435 GCF_002168275.2 Theobroma umbraticum | reverse complement strand
TCTCTTAAGCACTTGCATCCAATTATCTCAAAGCATTTGAGATGCACAAGCTTCCTAGACATAGAAAATGATAATAAACGTTTTAAGTTGCCACACCCCTCGATGATCAATCTTGTCAAATTCTCATGATTGCAGAAAGAATCATGCCATATCCTTTCAACATTAATTGAGGACAACCGCAAATTCTCCAAGCAAGGGAACAACGACTGCAGACATGTAATTAATCTAGATTAGAAATAATATGAAAAAAAGAAAAGAAAAAGACAACGGATGAAAGACTAGCTTATGTAGCATAATTACATAACATTCTATGATTAGAAAGGAAGGAATGGGTTTGCCAATTCAATGGCAACTGAGTTCAGGAGAAATAATTACTTCCATTTCAAAAAGAAGTGATTTCTAATGTATTAAACAATCACTGAAGTGGGTTTTGTTGATGTTCAGGCTTTAAAATGGGCACTATGACATGGTTCAGTTTGTCACCAGTGGATGGTAGCGAAAATCGAAACAAAAGGACATGGCTTTCACACAATGTGGCAATCTGTTCTTTTTAAAGGGAGGAGAAGGCATCAGTTTTCTTTAGACTGTAGATATATATTGAAATTTATTTATCTGAATGAACAAAATCTCTAACCTAAGATCTCTAACTATGCCCTCACTCATCTTACAATTATGCTAGGCTCTTGGATATAACTTTAACAAAGGATAAGTATAGCACTAGACAATTTTTATAAACGGATTATAGAGTGTCAAACTTAGAATAGATATTCAATGTATGTTTTTACTTATAATATATGTTTTTACTAATAATAGATATTCAAGGTCAATTAGCAAAAAGGCGAAAGGAGGGAGATTCTAAAATAATACTAATTTAACATTTGAGAACATTCGCTGTTTATAAGAAGGAATTGTTAAGAAAATAATAAATGAGATCAACATATACCTTAGAATGAGTAAAAAATTGAAAAGTAATAAATACCTTTTCACTAAATAGAGGCAACTCATGTTGAACCTTGGAGGTTGAGCCGTTTTTGTCTTCAAAACAAAAGCTAATGAGCTGAGGTAGATTTTGAAGTGTCAAAGATTGTAATTGAAGAAATTCATTTTTATCAACTACACCATTATCATCAATGATATATTTGATCACTGAATCATTTTGGATATGAAGATTCTTCAAATGTGATAAGCTTTCTTCATCTTTGAACTCTTGCATTGCAATCGTGACACTTTTGAGGTCATCTAAATATAAAGCTTCAGTTTTCTTCACTAGCAACCTAAGTCCATGATCCAAATGATCAATACTTGTACTTAACTTGAGTTTCAGAGTCCTTGAATACTCATACTCAGCAAACCATTCCCATTCCTTTCCTATGAAAATCTTGTATCTTTCCAACTTTTGCAACTCTTTAAAGAGCAAGCCCCTTGACATGGCCTCGGCATCAGGAATATGGACTTCTAAAGTGGTCAAACAAGACAGAGTATTCAATTCAGCAAGACTAGCAATATTGCCTCGCTGGTTGGCATGTCCCCCTACTTCCCATTGAATAAACGTGTCACCCATATATAGTTCTTCTAATCTAGACAAGCTTGACAAGACACCTGGTGAAATTATTTTGAGTTTAGTACAATGACCTAAATCTAACAGCTTTAATTTAACCAGTCGCCCAATTTTCTCAGGTAGAATTTTGATATCAGAATATGAAAGGTTAAGAATTTCTAAATTCTTAAGCTCTCCAATAATGGTTATATCTCCCAATTCACATCGATTTAGGAACAATGCATGAAGGCTTGTGAAGAGGCAAGTTGACAAAGGTAAAGAAGAAAATTGCATACCACTCAAATCTAAGACTTTAAGATTTTTTGTTTCGTTAAAGAAGTCAGGTGGCATTTCGAGGGAAAGATCTTTGCTAAGCCAAACGAAAAGAACAACCTCTGGACAATTCAACTCGTCAGGAAGCTCTCCAATTATACTAGGTAATCGCAAGTAAATCTTGTTCCACTTTTTCATTATCTCTTCATCTGGCCAATCTTTCAGAACATCCTCCTTGTTTAATGCAAAGACATGATTGTCCTTAGAAGCGATTGACATGGCGACATCATAAACAAGATCATGCATACCAAAGTAACGGTCATTGACGTTACTATCAAGTAACAAACAAGAGGATTTGAGGTTACTCACCATTGTTAACAGCTTATTTCGTGCTTCCTCCACGGTGCTGACACCATTAATTAAACCCAAACCAATGGCACATTGCAACAAGTAATCAATGCTTGAATCATGGCGCAGTAGACTGCAAAGTAGGAAAACTTGTTTAAGTTCATCACTTTCTAACTGATCATAACTCAACCCTATAGCTGAATATAGGTCAGCGGATATCCCAGTGAAGTTGTTTGAGGAAGGCCTCTGTAGTTGCCGTAAAGCATCCTCCCAAACAAATAACCTTTTATTTCTCAATGCCCTTGCAACTGTTGCAATGGCCAGCGGTAATCTCGCACACCTTTGGGCTACCTCAATTGCTGTAGATCGCAACTCAGCACTTTCAACACAGTCCCCTGCCATCTTCCTAAACAAGTCCCAAGCTTCTTCATCGTCCAAATCACCAATTGAAAAAGTTTTCTCAGCATCCATCCCATTGGAGAGAACATTTTGATCTCTTGATGTCAACAATATCTTGCATCCCTTGTGTTGGCTTCCAAATGGAATTCCAACTTCCTCCAGATCCAATTTCTTCCAAACATTATCTAAAACAACAAGAACCTTCGTCTCTTTCTTCAACCTTTCGCACAATCTACGTGCTCTTACGAGCGTACTCTCATCTTCAAGTCTTAGACCCAACAACTCTGCAGTTTGATCTTGAATTTTCTGAATGTCCGGAGTCTGAGTCACAATTACGGTAACCACCGAATCAAATAACTTTAGCTCTTGGACTTGTCTGGCAACTTCTTTGACTAGTGATGTTTTGCCCATACCAGCCAACCCGTACAACCCTATCATGTTGATAGTAGCATCTTTTATTGCCTCCATGATATCGTTGAAAACCTTTTCTCTTGATTTAAAGGTCTCAAAGTCTCTAGGAGATGCGTCCAATATAGCTTCTGGAACATCACGGTACCCCACTCTGCTAAATTGACACTGTTGGATAAGGTCGTCAATAGTCGCGACACCTTCTTCTGCTTTCCTGCTAAGCTGGTAGCGAGACTTGATATTGGGACACAAGCCAATGAAGCACTTGTTATTTGCTTTGTCTTCAAGATCCTTCACCTTCTTCTTCTCCTCAATGATTGCCTTGTCCGCTGTCTTGCGCCAAAGCTCGACGTCCGCTTTTATCTTCTTCCCGTTCCTGTCTGCAGCATCAGCCTCTTGCTGCACACTTTCTCTTTTTGCTATCAACATCTGAAGTTTCTCCTCGAACTTTTCGACATTTTTCTTGTAAATGATTACATATCCGATATGACGTTTCATTTCTTGGAAGATGCCGTTCGCAGCCTCCGAAGCAAGGTTGGTAGCAGCGCCAGTAAGAACAGGTTCCATTTTTTTAATTGAACAGAAAAGCAAAGCAAATGACAGAAGAACATAGACAACAGGGGATCGAGAAGACCCAAAAATGAAAAAGGCAACAAGAATATAGCAATAAACGATATGAGCAAGGCAAATAATCAGAATGGTAAGAAATTGGAAACGGTGGTTTTCTCCATTAGCTATATCTATGAACAAAGAGGCAACTAAGAATCAGAGTGAAAGGTTTCTGGTTTGTTGGGTGGAAAGTAGAGGAATGTGAGAAGCCGACGCTTTGAGGTGAAGGAAAAAGAGATGAGAAAGAAACAAGGGAGCAAGCCAAAAACAAAGGAAAAGGAAAGGAGAATCGAAGATCAAAGCAAGAAAATAAAAGGGTTTGGAGAAATGGAAGAGCAAAGGACGGTAAAGTAAGGTAATAGGGATGAGTTGAGCAGAAACGCTGTGTGTGACTGGGTTTTATGAAACTGGCACGCAGCTTTTCATGACCATTCAAGTATAAACAAAGACTCACCTTAAGTCTTTGTTATATCTTTTTATAAGAATAATTATATATAATAAGCACATGCCATGAGATTTTATTAAGCAAATAAAAAGAAGGATTAATTTATCCATGTCCAAAAAGAAAGATTCAATATTCCTGTGAATTAACACTTTTGAACGCATAGATTTACAATCGTAATTAAATTATCCAAGTCAATTAAAATTTACTAATAAGAACAAAACAAACACTAAATATTAATCAAAGAGAAAAACGTAATTCACAATGCTCTTTTTTTGTATGTTTTCCAATACAATTAACCTGTGGCTTTGATTGGCCATTTAAACCGTCACCTCAAAGGCCTAAATATTTAGTAGAAGAAAAAGAATTTTGGGGTTAGAAGTCTATGAAATTTTTGGAAAACTCAGGCTTTGATATTGTTGCGACAAATTTCTTAAACCTTTTCTGTCAATTCAATCATATATAAAGACTCACCCTAAATTATAAAGAAACACTTGCCTTTGTCATTTCATTTAAAACAAAAAAAAAAAAAAGAAGAGTCACACTCAGTTTTCATTGCCCATCATGGATTATAGGAGAGAGGAAAGAAGAAAATTATATAGTAATAAGCTGTTGTCGGCTTTTCACCAAAAGACTCATCCTCTTTTTGGCTTGCTCGTCCGTGCAGTCCTTTAATTAATAATTTTATGATTCCATTGGACCGAAAAAGGTCGGCAAAATCAGAGCCACCCCATTCCAAAGTGATTCAATGAATTATGGCAGATCAAGGCTGATCATCAATCTCTAAACATTTACTAGTACAAATTAATCATGCTTTGCCAGTTGGTCCTATATGTAAATATATATATATATATATATTATATATAATCTCCTTTACACAGCACCCCCAGATTTTTAAATTTTTTCTATATCATATAAAAAATTTTTAAGATTTTTTATATGTTCTCTTATGGACCCCTCAAAATAACTTTTTATTTAATAATTAATATAAATAAAAAATAACAAAATAAACTCACATACTTCATTGAATTTTAAAGTTTTTTTATTTTTTTTCAATTTATATTATTATTATTATTTATTTATTTTCATTTTTATTTTATTTACTCATCTACTTTAAGTTTTTATAGATTTTTTTTTTCAAATTTCTACAAACCATCAACTATATTTTATTTTTTCTTTTTTGTTATGTCATATATAAATTTTATTTTTTACTTATTATGTTTTCTTTTTTTTATGTTATGTGGATTTTATTTTTATAATTGTTGATGCTTCCTTTATTCTTTGTACAAGATTTTCTGCTCATGTGTTGTGTCCTGTATCAATAAAATATGGTCCGGGTAATTTCTCTGAAATTTCATTCTACAAAGTCAGTGTGAAAATCTATGCCATGAAAGAATAATGTTAATATTTGTCTCACCTCCTCTCTTATATTTGGTCACCTTTGCTTTTTTTGCCAAAAGAGGAAGGGGGTGGGGATTTCAACAGAGCAAGCCTTCTCTTTTCTTTAATGAACTCTTTCATCTAAAACATATACTATTGCTAGTCACTTGCTCATGCCACTTGCTCCTTTTTTTTTTTTCTTTTAAACGTATACAAATGAGATAGCTTTACTAAAGTTTCAATATAAAATTAGACTAAATTCATATGGATAATTAAAGTAGATGTCATTAACCACTCTAACAAAAAATAATGCAACTTGTCAAACAATTAATAATCAATGGATGAATTGAGCTGTACTTCACTCACATTTTCTTAATCATAATTTCACATTAAGTTTCAAATTTTTCCAATCATCAATTATAAAGAAAGACTTAAAATTTAATTAAATACCAGTGAGCCCACGAGTCATGACAATCGGCAATTATAAAGAAAGACTTATCCCAAGTTTTCATTATTAAAACACTATGCCCTACCAATATAAATTAAAAAATGGGTTAACGGAAGAAAGAAAAAGAATAGGGGAAGACAAGACAAATGTATATAGTTTCTTTTTTTATTTTTTTAAATATAATTTATACAAAATCATTACGGCATCTACCATACTTGAAAACTATTGTGCGTGTTATCAAGACAGACATTGAAAGCTACAAATAACTATAAATTAATAAGAAAGTAAGGAAATATATGTTAAAATATTTGTGACTTTGGTAAAAGCCTAACTAAGAAATAAATTGTGCTGATATAATACTGACGTAGAGAGTGTAAAATGTCACGTAATTATCATGTAAAATAAATATAGCACATCATCATACTGTAATATGTTATTTTATCTCATATGTGATGTAAAATGATAAACGTATATATTTTTTAATAAAATTTTTTTTTATTTCTAATTAATTCTTGAAGTTAGTATCATTCATTATCAAGATGAATAGATTGAAAGCCACACAGGCAATTACAAAGAAAGACTATGCCCATACGTTGGTCATTTATTTTTAATCCATCACAACTACAACTACTAGCCAATAAAAAAATAAATAAAAAAACTAGAATAAAGGAAAAGAAATGAGGAAAGACAAGAATGGGTTAGGTAGAGGATGCCATTGGAATTCAAACTGGGGAAACGTGGAAGTGTCTGTCTCATTCTCACCAACAATTACAAAGGAGTGCACATGGAAATCGGAAAAGCATTTCTTCTGCTCATTTCTCATTGGATGGGAGACTTAATTTGTCTCAGCCCCGTGCTTCTGAGACCTTTTAGGAGGTCCTATTAGGTTTTGCCCTACCCCGGGTATTATCGAGAGATCTGATTCTTGCAGGCTTTATCGCTGCTTTTCCTTGTAGGATTCTTTTGTTTTTTTGGTTGACGTTGTTAGGACCCTTACACTGATTTTGCTTGCTGTCTCTGCTTGATGCACAGAGTAACTTATGTAAATGTACAATTAAATTCCCGCACCAAGTGCTCTATGTCATGAAAGTATTCTGTCAATTGAGTTAAGAGACTTGTTATAATATTATCGGTAATGAAAAAATAAAACTCATTTAAAAAAAAAGTTAAAAAAGATCAGAAAAGCCCAAATATGTTAATTAGAACTCACAAGGGGAAATATAATGTCAATGGCGAATATATATGAGTTTTATAAATTTAACTAGGTCCGGCCTTACTATTTCTTTCAGGTTGAATCAAGCGTTAGATGGAGACTTTTATGTTAATTTCAAGAATTATATAATTTTTATTATTGTTGTTTAATTCAATAAGTCGTGTAATTCACAATAACAAGAAATCCTTAGAGAACACAATTTCCCATGTGAGCCAATTGAATATTCTTTATCCATTAAATGGAAAGTGGGGGATGCATAGGATATTTGCCGGTTACCCGATGAAGTGGTCTTATCACGAGATTTAAAAACCCAAGAGCAAGTGTAATGGGAGCGGCTGAATATAATTTTTTGATTAAATTATAAAATTAGTTTTTATATTCTATTATAATGGTAAATTTAATTTTTATATAATAATTTATAAAAATTAAATTTATATATTTTTTAAAAATAATAATATCAATTTAACATGATAAATTTTTTTTACTATTTATATTAATATGACATTTGATTATGTTGATATGATATTTTTTTTGTTGATTTAACTAGAGGTAGAAGGAGGGGTTAGTAGAGCCCCAACGTTAGAATTTTAAAATTTTTTCTTATTTTTTTAAAATTTTTAGTTTTGCCTCTATAAACATTGATAAGCACAATTGTATAAGAAACAAATAAAAAATAAAAATAAATTTTTAAGATTTAAAAAAATAGTGTTGTGAGAACAAAAAAAATTGAATTTCTGTATTTCATAATTTAATCATTAATAGATCATCATATTCAATGTCAAATCAGTAAAAAAATATCATATCAATATAAATAACAAAAAAATTTTAATAATGTTAACAAATTGTAATACTTTCCAAACAAAAGCTCCTTAGATTGGAACCTGACTCAAGAGTTATAACCTTAAGCTTGGGTAACACCATCAAATTCATTGTTGCTTCCTCTGCTTTTTCATTTGTGATAATATGCTCCATCATATGGCAATTTTTACTTTTATCTCTTTCAATTGCTAAAGCTCCAAAGCCATGGAAACAGTAAAAATGTACTTAAAGCTCTTACATTTGTAAATTTTCAAATATTTGAGATTTATGAAATCTAAAACTCCTTTAAGATTGTCCTTCCATATTTCTATTGACTTAGAAAATTTGGAAAGTACTACATACTCAACTCCTTAGTTTCCAACCTACAAAATCCAACAAAGAAAGAAAGATTAAGTTCAAAAGTACCCACAAACACGAAAGAAATAAAAATAGAAAACCTAGAGTTAAATTAAGCAAACAAATTAGAGCTGTTACGTAGGTACCTCTTCGACGTACAATTGCTGGACAGTACTGTTAAGGTCACCACCCCAACGTCCCTTATCATCTTCATCTGTTTCTTGTACTCTTTCCAGCATTGGCTCACTTAAAACTCCCTCACAGAAAATCTCCATTTCGGGACATTTGCTCACAGTTACCTCTGCTAAAGACGGGAACCCAAATGTTTGGTTGCCTGAACAAAAACTTTTAATTTGTGGTAAACCACAAAGTTCCAAACTTTTCAAGTTGCTGAAAACAATGTCGTATGCTGCCTCATCACCCTCGTTTCCAACTATTTCTTTCATTGAAAGGCACTGTCTTATCCTCAATTTTTTGAGTTGGGCTAGACTTTGGACTGCTAAAGATGTATCTAAGCATATCATTGCTTTGCAGCTCCGCACATCCAACGTCAAGAGAATTTGAAACGATGCTGAGGATGATCCTAAACTAATCAGTTTGTCACAACTCCCGACTTTAAAAGTTTCCACTTTAGGGAGAATGCGGTCTACTTGTACGTCCTGCCTCCATAATTGTTAGAGACTATGAAGACCATCCAATGTATGTTTTTACTCATAATAGATATCCAGGGGCATTTAGTAAAAAAGCGAAGGAAGGAAATTCTAAAATAATACAAATTTAACATTCGAGAACATTGGTGGATCATAAGGAAAAATCTTAAAGAATTTAAAAATAAGATAAACATATGCTTTAGAATGAGAAAAAGATAGAAGTTAATATATACCTTTTCACTGAAAAGAGGTAATTGATCATGTTATGTTGTGGAAGTAGAGTTGCTTTTTTCTTCAAAACAAAAACTAATGAGCTGTCGTAGATTTTGAAACATCAAAGATTGTAATTGAAGAAATTTATTTTTATCAACTACACCATTATCATTAGTGATATATTTGATCATCAAATCAATTTGGATATGGAGATTCTTCAACTGCGGTTAGCTTTCCTCATCTTTAAACTCTTGCATTGCAATCTTGACAGATTTAAGTTCATCTAAATACAGAGCTTCGGTATTCTTCAATAACAACTTAATTCCATGGTCCAAATGATCAATGCTTGTACTTAACTTGAGTTTCAGAGTTCTTAAACACTCATACTCACCAAACCATTTCCATACCTTTCCTATGAAAATCTTGTATCTTTTCAACTTTTGCATCTCTTTAAAGAGCAACCCCTCTAGCATGGCCTCAGCATTAGGAATATGAACTTCTAAAGTGGTCAAATACAATGTCTTCAATTCAGCAAGACTAGCATTGCTTTGTTGGTTGGCCTGTTCCCCTCTTTCCCATTGAATAAAAGTGCCACCCATATATAATTCTTCCAATTTGGACAAACTTGATAAGACACCTGGTGGAGTTATTTTCAGTTTAGTACAATCACTTAAATCTAATAACTTCAGCTTAAGCAGTTGCCCAATTTCCTTGGGTAGAGTTTTGATATTTGATTTCAAAAGGCTAAGAATTTCTAAATTCTTGAGCTCTCCAATAATGGCTATATCTCCCAATTCACATTGATCTAGGTACAATGTAAGAAGACTTGTTAGAAGACAAATTGATGAAGGTAAAGAAGAGAAATGAATCTGAGTCAAATCTAAGACTTTAAGATTTGTTGTTTCCCTAAAGAAGTTAGGTGGCATTTTCAGGGAAAGATCTTTGCTACAAATAAGGAAAAGAACAAGCTGTGGGCAATTCAACTCGTCAAGAAGCTCTCCAATAGTAGGATATTTCAAACAAATCCTGTTCCACTTTTTATTGTCTCTCCATCAGGCCAATCTTTTAGAACATCCTCCTCATTTAATGCGAAGACGTGATTGTACGTAGAAGTGATTGACATGGCGACATCATAAACAAGATCATGCATATCAACATCAAGTAACAAACAAGAGGCTTTGAGGTTACTCACCATTGTTAACAACCTATTTCGAGCTTCCTCCACCGGTGTTGACACCATTAGTTAAACCCAAACCAATGGCATATCTCAACAAGTAATCGATGCTATCATGATGCAGTAGACTACAAAGCAGGAAAGCCTGTTTAAGATCTTCACTTTCTAAGTGATTGTAACTCAACTCTTAGCTGAATATACGAATGCGGATATCCCAGTGAAGTTTTTGAGGAAGGCCTCTGTAGTTACCGTAGAGCATCATTCTAAGCATATAAACTTTTATTTCTCAATGTCCTTGCAACTGTTGCAATGGCCAGTGGCATCTTGCACATATTCTGGCTACCTCAGTTGCTGTAGATCGCAACTCACTGCTTTCAACACTTTCCCCGGCCATCGTCCTAAACAAGAGCCAAGCTTCTTTATCCTCTAAATCACAAATTGCAAAAGTTTTCTCTGCATCCATCTCATTGGTGAGAACATTTTGATCTCTTAACATCAACAATATCTTGCATCC
Organism: Theobroma umbraticum; assembly: GCF_002168275.2. NCBI lineage: Eukaryota > Viridiplantae > Streptophyta > Magnoliopsida > Malvales > Malvaceae > Theobroma > Theobroma umbraticum. Next base: position 9,205,672 of record NW_018397259.1, on the reverse strand, counting down.
CTTGTGTTGGTTCCCAAATGGAATTCCAACTTCCCCGAGATCCAATTTCTTCTAAATATCATCTAAAACAACAAGAACCTTCTTCTCTTTCTTCAAACTTTCGCACAATCTACATGCTCTTACAACCGTTTCTCCATGGATGGATTGTTCGTGACGAGTGTCCTTGTGCATGCCTTGACTAAATTGAAGAATTTAACCTTTTGTCACAAATACTTACATTTGCTTATAGAAATCGTGGAATGAATAATCTTTTAATTTTCCTTCTTTCCAAAAAGAAAACAAACCGAATGGTGATGTTTTGGCCCGCACCATTAATTGGTATAGAGAAAAAGAAAATGATGCAATGGGTGAAAAAGAAGACAAGGAAAAAGAAAGCTTCCAAAGACAGGAAACTGAAATAAACAACAATAACTTGAATGTTACAACGTAGAATCAAACTTTGATTATTTGTACAAGTAAAGTAACTGATTGTGGTCATTAAGAATATGTGATTTTTTCTTTGTCTTGCCTTTAGAATCCTGCTACTACAGTACACTGCTTCAATTTTTATATAATATGGTAAGTAATCAAACCCCCATATGTGAGTTATAATTGGTTGCTTAAATTT
>NW_018397259.1:9172270-9205055 GCF_002168275.2 Theobroma umbraticum | reverse complement strand
TCTTAAACAATTTTATTAATGTTCTATTACATTAAAAAAATAAAAGATTCAAAGAATTTTTCAAAAAGTTAAGAAGGTAAAATCATTTCAGAAAGCTAAGGATAAAGTATAAATAATCTTCAAAAGTTTAAGATTAGATGATTGTTTTTATTATTTTATTTGAATTTTTTTTGCATTTTGAAATATAAATTCTTTTATGATTATGAACAAGAAGAAAAGAATTTTCTCAAATTTGGAGAGTGAGACTATCAACTTGATATCTCTTTGGTTCTTAAGCCCTTTAAGGGCATGTGTTTCTTTTTTTTCCTACATAGCCATTGTTGACCGTTGCTAAAACAGAATTCAATGCTTGAAATATTATGCTCAGCTGTATTTTCCTCATTTTGTGATCTTTACAATTTCGAGTATTTGGGAGTGGTTGTGTACCCTCGATGCATAGTGTAAGTATAAATTAAAAAAAATGAAACAGTTGAATCTGTTGCCTTGTTGATTCCAGTTTCTCTTGTTTGCTCTATTATTTGCTTCTTATTTTTCTTCTTTGGAAAATGTTTTGTTATCTAAACCTTGTGAGCTTGATTCGATTTTTCTTCATAGTATCAGAGCAGTTTTCTTAAAGGATCATTGCCTCTTTGGCTGATTGGTGATTTAAGGAAAATATCTATGGCGGCCACTGGGTTTTCAGCATCAGCACCACCAACTTTCACAGGCTCAAATTACAAGGTTTGGGCAGTGAAAATGAGATCCTACTTAAAGGCATTTCACCTCTGATATGTTGTGGAGAGTGGTGAAATCCTTGTGCAACGACACGCTAACCCAACCATCGCTCAAATAAGGCAGCATAGTGAGGAGGTTGCCAAGAAGTATAAACCTTTAATCTGTTTTCAATTAGCTATATTTGAAAGTATATTTGCTGGGATTATCATTTTAGAAGATCCTAAGTTAGTTTGGGATATATTGAAAGAGGAATTTCAGGGTAATGAAACCACTAAAATGCATCAAATTATGAGTCTAACTAGAGAGTTTGAAACACTAGAAATGAGGAATGATGAGGGAATCTAGGCCTATTCTGATAAAGTCCTTAGGATTATTAAATTAATTACATTATAATTATAAATTAAATTTCCAGAGATAGAATATAGACGTTAAGGTTTTAGTTTCTGAACATGTAATGGAATCTTGTGTCCACTTCATCCTGGGTAGTTGGTTCGAAGGAAATTCTGCAACATTAGTTGTCAAATCCCCATTGAACTGATGAATTACTTTTGAGGAGGAATTAAAGTAATCGAGATTCAGGTTATTAGCCTGTTAATACATACTTGAGCAAGCTATAGCAACTACTCAGATCATGCTACATTCAGAGTTTATTACTTAATTAAATCTTTTTAACAATTGACAACTTCTTATAAGTTCTTTTCTATATGTATTTAACATACACATATTGGAAAGTAATTGATAGAAAAATATATTGAAAGAAAAAACAACAAACATTTCAGGATTTAAAAAAGAGAAAATCACAAAAAATGTTTTTACATCTTAGTCGATGCCAAAAACTGAGATGAACACAGATCATTCAACCCCAATCAAATAATTCTAAAGCCAATCTGATAATTGGGCAGAGTTAATAAAGTTTGCATTCAATTTCTCACAGTCGAGATGATGATTGTGGGGGTTGTTCAGCTACCCTAAACTTAGTTGACAAAAACAATATTTCACTCTTCCAACGTGAGCAACTAAAGGGTAAACTCAGTTGATTTAATGTGATGTTGGTCAACATACCAACTAGGTTTCCTTCCCAACAACAGCCCCCTCTATTGTATTAATACATTGGCCAATTGATCTCCCCACTGCCATTGCCTACACTAGTCTTGATCTAGTTTCATTATAGCGGTGCAAGATTAAAACAGCATTCAGTGCAGCACGTCTAACTTGATCATCTGCTTGACTTTCTGTGTAGCCCAACCGTCTACGTACTTTATCCAGATGCTTCTATTAATGGGAAGTTCTAGCTGTTAGTAATCTGAAAATAACTCATGGCAACATCATTTGAGCAGTCGAATGTACCTTGTTAACATCAGCCATTGGGTCCCTCTATATATGCATCCAAATTTGTAGATGCTCAGCTACTAGGCCTCCTAAGACCACGCATGAAAATTTGCTCAGAGTCTGCAACGCATGGTATCAGGCAGAAATATATGTAAGTGATGTTCTTCGTATGATTAATAAGACCATTGCATGCTGTATGCATGTGTGTCTCAGTTTGTAGAATGCACTCTGTTTGACTGTACCTATGAGGCTTTGTCTTGGGAACAGAGCTTGAGTTCTGAGAAATGTCAAGGTTAGCATGCCTGTTATTCCTCTCTTCCCACATTTCTTTTCTCATCTTCAGTGATCTTTTGGAAGTCAAAGTACTGCAAATAAACCAAATTCCATGGACTTTATACCGTGAAGACTTGGAGACCATTTCATTCTTTAATAATATTTCTTTTCCTTGGTCATCACCCATGCATGATATTAAAAGAAAAAGCATTATAAAAGAGCAGATGAACAAATTATTCCTGTTCGACTACCAAACTATAGTTACTAGTTTTTGTTAGTACCAGCTGAAGTTGCCCCATCTCTTGCCATCCTACATGCCATATCTATTATCTGATTTCTATTGTGTTAACCAGACAAGCTTTCAGTCAATTCTTCTGTTAGCCCTGAAACCTAGGAACTTAATGATGCTGATGCAGCATGCATCTAGCCATCAAGACCAAATTAAGAAGGGCCCTCAAACAATTACAATGGTAGAACCCAATAGTTGCAGAATAGTGGGAGCTACCTGCAGAAAAAGAGTGTTTCTCACCTTGTTCGAAATGCTACGAACTCTGGCCTGCAAGGTGCAGATATACATAACTTATAAGTTGCCTTAGCAAGTTAGCATTAATATTATACCATAAAACTAGCATCAAAGCTATTTCCTTTTCTCGATCAGTATGGCGATATGAAATACGTACTGAAGAAAAGTAATCACAACAATTTTTTACTTGAAGAGACTCAATCTCGTGAAGACTACACTTCCAGCGTCAAATCTATCATCCTGCAACTCCTCTATGCTTGGTATTTTATAACCTTGTGGAAGAACCCCCAGCAAATAACCAATTAGACAATGACCAACTTCATGCTACACATTCATACATTTCAACTATGTATCAGCCATCAGCCTTTTCCAAATTATTAATTACAATTTCACATTTTGAATGTTACAAATTCTACTAAACGCCCCTTTTTTCAGTTCCATTCAAGGTTATATTAAAATTATTAATCTTTAAAAAAGAAGAAAAAATTGGAAATTCTTACATGTAAACAGAAACGACGGTAATGTTCAAAAAAATAGGAGCAATCATTGCTTTCATTACTTAAAATCTGTAAAAAAAGAAAGAAACTTCATTAGAATCAGTACTTTTGCTTCCTGAAAAGAATGAAAAAAACGATTACCTCTTCTTGTAAAGAACACTGAATGCATCTTTTAATTGAATCCGACACCAAATCAACCGTTGGTTTAGGACAAGATATATCGACCTCGTTGATTACCAATTCGTCCGAAAGCTTCTTAGGTACCTAATTGGGCAAAAAATAAAAAAGGATATTAAAAGAAAGAAATGTGTGTAACTTTCCTGGTAAATGAAATTAAAAGATAGAATTATTTATTCGACCTATTTGGCGGTGCTGAAGGCGCAGAGGCCATCGGTTTGGCGTTGAAGGTATTTGAGGAGAGAGAGAGCGGTTCTAAAGTTGCGTTTTGAGAGCTCTCTGTCGACCCTTTGTAGAGCTCCGCGACACGCCACCGTCGGCGGAGTCGATTTGTGCAATTCATTCTTCTGTCATCTGGTAGATACGGCGTCGTTGGAAATCGGTTAAAATTTCAAGTCATTGGTCGTTGGGTAGGGTAAACAAAATTACTAAAAAGTACATTGATTGTCTAAATTAATTTGAATTGGTGTTCCTGTGAGTTAAATACTTTAAAAAAAAAGACAAATAAAACCAACTAAATAATTTAATTGATAGCAAAAAATAAGTGAAAATTTTTTAATTTAATAAATTAATAAATTGATAAGGGTATTTAGGTCAATCATTTTTAAACAAACCAATAATGCCCTGTTATTTCCTCTACAAATTAATAAAAAAACAAATTCTTGTCTTTCTTTATTGACAATCCAAAAATGAATAAAAAAAAATTAAACAAAGCAAGTAGGCCATGGTGAAGGAAATAAAGTAGGAAAATGAAGATTATGGAAGCAGAAGATCTACTTACCATCTCACTTCAATCCAAGGAACATGTAGAGTCTCGCAAGTACAAAAACAATATTTCCTTCTTCCAACTTGAGCAACTAAAGGTCAAATTCAACTGTCTTCAGAATTTTCGATATTCTGCAAACATAAAAATAAAAAATTAAGTATGGGTCGATGAGCAATTGCAAAAAAAAATCAAAATAAGAAACCAAAGCAACATAAGAGTATCTTTTAAATTGATGCTTACCCCTTCTTCAAATATTTGTTTTATAGTAGTTTTAAGGTCACTTTCCCACCACCCTTTTTCTTCATCTTCATTTTTGGTCCATGCCACTTTTTGCAATTGTGGTGTGCTTACATCTCCTTGGCAGAAAATCTTCATCTTTGGGCATTCTCTCACAATCATTTTCTCGAGGGTAGGGAATTCAAAGTTTTGATCCCCTAAGCAGAAGCTAGCCAATGTTGGTAGACAACTTAGTTTCAAAGACTTCAGTCGGGTAAAAACAATGCCTCCTTTCCCTCCATCACACTCTGCTTTAAGCTGTCCATGCCATATCTCTTTCATAATGCCATTGCACTCCAATGTTAATTCTTCTAGATTGCGGAATGTAACCTGAAAATTAACAAATGTGTTAGACTAAAGTTGAAGATTTTGAACTAATCGATGATGTAAAAACATTCTCACCAACCCATTATAGGAAGTCAAAGTTACATTAGGTGAACCATCGAGAAGATCTCAATATTCCGTTTTTGCTAACAAATTGAGCTCTTGAAGCTAACAGTGAGACACTATGTTTATTATGGTGGGAATGCAACATAAGAATGGAAGAGACACAAATCAAATGTTAGATTGCATGAGTATTGTGAATATCATTGTATGGAAAAATTCTTCAGCTTTTTGATAAATTGCCTCTTACCAACATTTCATGTACATGAAATTGCCTCATCTAATTTATCTTTTTCAAAACGCTCCTTAAAACCAAATCTAAAAGTGCCATAAGATGCATCTATCTGAGTTAAGCAAGATGAAAACACCATAATTGACTGAATATGGTTATTTTAACATAAATCTTATGTACAAGCTACAATATTGGAGCAATACTGAGACATGCTTACGAGATTATAAGAAAAAAAAGGGCAAATCCATTTGGATTTGATAAGAGTCTTGACTCAACAGACCATATAAATTTGACATTGAAAATCAAGAGCAAGCTAAATGTTTAAAGGTTTAACATAGTTTTTGGTTCTGATACCTCATTTACCCAAAACAGGGGTTGCTGATTTGTTGATTCTCCGGAACTTAGAAGATTTTGTGAAGCAAATATCTCCACTTTATCACATCCATATATCCACATTTTCTTTAATGATGGCCACTCCATAGTATGTATCCGAGAGTAGAAACTCCTCAATCTTGGCAGCTTGTGAAGTTCAAGGTATGTTAGTGCAGGAAATACAAAATTAGTAGTTGTTTCTTCCACAATGGATTGAATGGCTGTCATTGTATGAAATTCGCTAGCATTGAGCGCTTGGGGTTCAAATATTTCTTCTAATGACTCACAACCACGTATTTGGAAATCCTTTAGATTTTGGAGTCTTGCCCTCATACTAAGTGGAAAAATGTTCAAAAGTCCATTGCATTCGTACACCCAGAGAAGATTTAGCTTGAAAAATGAATCACCAACAAGCTGATCAGGCCATATCTTCCTGCAGTTTGCCATATGTATGATTTTCAATTCCTCTAACTGAGGGAAAGCCACCTGCTAAAGTTATTTGATTGCGTCAATAATTGCACATACAGATAATAATATAGTGGATCATAATGGAATTTAAATTTCCCTATTATTAGCAGTCATAATAAACAAGTTAAAGTTTGAAAAGAAAAATATTTTAAACGTGAAGAAACCATGCGTAGAAACTAACCTTATCATCGAAAAAGGGTGCAACTCTCTCTTTATCCTGCTTTCCTACAAATGCAGATGCGAATGCTAACATTTGTGGACAATTATCTACATTGATAGATCGCAAAGATGGACATTCCATTGTAATACTTCCCAAACAAAAGCTCCTCAGGTTGGAACATGACTCAACAGTTATAGACTCAAGCCTGGGTAACTTAATTGAATTCTTTGCTGCTTCTTCATTTGTGATAATTTGCTCCATCATAGGGCAATTTTTTACTTTCATCTCTCTCAATTGCTGAAGCTCCAAACCCATGGTAACTGTAAATATGTACTTCAAGCTACTACAGTCGCAAACTTCTAAATATATAAGATTTACAAAATCTAAAACTCCTCGAAAGTTTTGCTTCCATAATTCTAATGAATTAGAAAATTCGGAGAGTACTAAATACTCCACTCCTTTGTATCCAACCTACAAAATCCAACAAAGAAAGAAAGATTAATTTCAAAGGTAGCTATAAGAAAGAAAGAAATCAAAATAGAAACCTAAAGTCAAATTAAGCAAACAAAAGCATCTACCAACCAAAAAGATTAACAAGAGCCAACTAATTTCTTAGATAAATTAAAAGAGTAGGTACCTTTTCGGCGTACAATTGTTGGACAGTGGTGTTAATGTCACCACCCCAATGTCCCTTATCATCTTCATGTGTTTCTTGCACTCTTTGCAGCATTGGGGCATCTAAAACTCCCTTACAAAAAATCTCCAATTCGGGACATTTGCTCACAATTACTTCTTCTAAAGATGGGAACCCAAATGTGTGGTTGCCTGAACAAAAGCTTTTAATTTGTGGTAAATCACGGAGTTCCAAACTTTTCAACTTGCTGAAACTAATGTTGTATGTTGCTTCATCACCCTCATTTCCAACTATTTCCTTCATGGAAATGCACTCCATTATCCTCAATTTTTTGAGTTGGGCCAGACTTTGGATTGCTAAAGATGTATCTAAGCAGATCATTGCTTTGCAGCTCCACACATCCAACGTCAACAGATTTTGAAATGATGCTGAGGATGATCCTAAACTAATCAGTTTTTTCACAATGGTAGACTTTAAGAGTTTCCAGATTAGGGAGAATGCGGTCTACTTGTACGTCCTGACTCCATAATCGTTTGAGATTATGAAGACGAATCAATTTTAAGCTTCTGATCGTCGGTATTGTCCCAGCATCTCTTTCATTGCAGAACAGCTCTTTGAATTCATAACAAATCACCACAAGCTTTTCTAGATTGTCAAATCTTTCAAGGAAAGTAACTGGGGAAACAACTGAGTTACCAGGGTTGTTGCATACCCAAAGAACTTTTATTTCACCAAAAAGGCTTCTTGACAATTCACTACCATTTACCATCGCAACGTCATCACTATTTAATGACAATGTTTCTAATCTAGGGATGACCTGAAAACCAATAAAATAATAGTTCTGGAGTCAAACAAAAAAACAGAAAAAACATGTGCACACACAAACACAATGTGTGTGTACACAAATCTTCATACACCCAGATTACATTTCAAACTTTTGAATACTTCTTTTTAATCACAATCATTTTCAGTTTCACAATTAAAAGTATGGGTTTGACTGAAACAAGGTATATGTACTCCATTTCTTATTGCACATTCAATCACTTAATTTTTCATAAATTTTTATTTTGGTCTTTTAATTTTAAATAATCACCATTTGGTTATCAAACTTTGGGAAAGTTCATGTTTATCACTCAGTTGTTAGAAGCCAATGGTTGACTTTTTTTTTTCTTTAAAAAAGCTAATAATTGACCTTTTTTTTTCTAATGATTAAGTGATCAAAATAAGAATTTTCACAAATGTTGATGACCAAATCATTATTTTTTAATCTTGGATGAATAAAATAGAAATTTTCAAAAAGTTAAGTGACTAAATGTTTAATATCCTTTTTCTTTTGCTTTTTCTCTTTGAAACTATCAAATTTGAAATTATCATCTGTAATTGTGAGTGAAATCAAAACATGCAAGTGATTTTACATATCAGTCAATTTATATAACATCAACTAGCTAGTCATTGACATATGCAATTTCATGCAAAAATAAAGGTAAAAATTTGATTTTGTAGTATTTAATGATTTTTTATAAGATCAAATTTGATTAAAATGATTTTCTTTTTTGTTTTTTGCACTCTAGTTTGTTAATAAAAAGTTGGAAATATAATAGCTAGTACAGTACAAGGACCCAATTAATTAGCTTTTTACATAAACGTTAGCATCTTAATTAATTGAGGAAGAGTGGAGGTAGAAGCGCATGCGTACCTTTTCTGCCAACAAAAGGGGTGGATGGATTACTGTGGACTCAAGTTGTCCATCGACTTTAGCCATATCTGGAATGCTTAGACGTTCTGTGCCCAATATCTTTATTCTGCCAGAGTCATGTACTTTTAACTTTTTTAACATCGGCCACTTTGTCACATGCACCCCGGGTAGAAACATTTGAGTTCTCGTAGCTCCAAAGGTAAAGGGAGGATAATTGATCAAACTCGAAAGTGACAGCCGTTTCCAATTGTTCCTCCTTGGAAACAATCTCCTCCACTCCGCAAAAACCTATCAGAAGATCTCTAAGTTGTGAAGAACTTTGGCTACAGAGGCTGGAAATACATTCTTCAGACTCAAACACTGCCGACGTATTACCGCAGATTTTCAAATGTAAAAATTCCTTTGGGATCATTTTTCCAAATATTCTTAAGGTTTGGTAGATCCCAAATATACAACTCTCTTAGTTGAGTGGTGACAGCACCTGTTTCTTCCATATTTGACCTTCCACTTCAAACACCTCTTCTACCGAAACACATTTGTTAACTTTTAGAGTTTGCAGTCCTTGAAATGCTCTCAACATATTAGATGGAAAGATGGTCAATAGCTCGTCACATTCTTCAACTTCCATTTCTTGCAGTTTGTGAAAGGAATTCGCAGCGAGTCTGTTCTGCCATATCATCTTCATGTTTCTCATTTAGAAATAGAAATTTTCTCCAAACTAGGAAAAGCAACCTGTATGTAATTATTTCATGCCAATTAATGAGATGTTCAGAAACATTTGCTCTTATAATCAAGGCCAAAAGCATGGCAATGGAAAACATGCATAATAAAGGATGCTAACAATACTCTACCTTCTCGTCAAAGAGAACTTGACTAGAAAAACTTTGGCTCCCTTCCATTGTAGATTCGTATATGAACCCTTTAGTTCTGGGCATTTCTCTATCTGTAGTGACTTCAAGGATGGAAATTCAATATTCCGATGTCCTAACCAAAATCCAATGAGATGCTGAAGCCTGTAACTTTAGAGAGTTTAATTGAGGAAATAAAATGTTATCTTTCGCTTCTTCCTCTATATCCTCTGCAAAAATTATCTCTCTTAAGCACTTGCATCCAATTATCTCAAAGCATTTGAGATGCACAAGCTTCCTAGACATAGAAAATGATAATAAACGTTTTAAGTTGCCACACCCCTCGATGATCAATCTTGTCAAATTCTCATGATTGCAGAAAGAATCATGCCATGTCCTTTCAACTTAATTGAGGACAACCGCAAATTCTCCAAGCAAGGAAACAACGACTGCAGACATGTAATTAATCTAGATTAGAAATAATATGAAAAAAAAAGAAAAAGACAACGGATGAAGACTAGCTTATGTAGCATAATTACATAACATTCTATGATTAGAAAGGAAGGATGGGTTTGCCAATTCAAAGGCAACTGAGCTCAGGAGAAATAATTACTTCCATTTCAAAAAGAAGTGATTTCTAATGTATTAAACAATCACTGAAGTGGGTTTTGTTGATGTTCAGGCTCTAAAATGGGCACTATGACATGGTTCGGTTTGTCACCAGTGGATGGTAGCGAAAATCGAAACAAAAGGACATGGCTTTCACACAATGTGGCAATCTGTTCTTTTTAAAGGGAGGAGAAGGCATCAGTTTTTTTTAGAATGTAGATATATATTGAAATTTATTTATCTGAATGAACAAAATCTCTAACCTAAGATCTCTAACTATGCCCTCACTCATCTTACAATTATGCTAGGCTCTTGGATATAACTTTACCAAAGGATAAGTATAGCACTAGACAATTTTTATAAACGGATTATAGAGTGTCAAACTTAGAATAGATATTCAATGTATGTTTTTACTTATAATATATGTTTTTACTCATAATAGATATTCAAGGTCAATTAGCAAAAAGTCGAAAGGAGGGAGATTCTAAAATAATACTAATTTAACATTTGAGAACATTGGCTGTACATAAGAAGAAAATGTTAAGAAAATAATAAATGAGATCAACATATACCTTAGAATGAGTAAAAAATTGAAAAGTAATAAATACCTTTTCACTAAATAAAGGCAACTCATGTTGAACCCTGGAGGTTGAGCCGTTTTCGTCTTCAGAACAAAAGCTAATGAGCTTAGATAGATTTTGAAGTGTCAAAGATTGTAATTGAAGAAACTCATTTTTATCAACTACACCATTATCATTAATGATATATTTGATCACTGAATCATTTTGGATATGAAGATTCTTCAAATGTGATAAGTTTTCTTCATCTTTGAACTCTTGCATTGCACTCGTGACACTTTCAAGGTCATCTAAATATAAAGCTTCAGTTTTCTTCACTAGCAACTTAATTCCATGATCCAAATGATCAATACTTGTACTTAATTTGAGCTTCAGAGTCCTTGAATACTCATACTCATCAAACCACTCCCATTCCTTTCCTATGAAAATCTTGTATCTTTCCAACTTTTGCAACTCTTTAAAGAGCAAGACCCCTAACATGGCCTCGACATCAGGAATATGGATTTCTAAAGTGGTTAAACTAGACAGTGTTTTCAATTCAGCAAGACTAGCATTGCTTCGTTGGTTGGCATGGCCCCCTACTTCCCATTGAATAAAAGTGCCACCCATATGTAATTCTTCTAATTTGGACAAACTTGATAAGACGCCTGGTGAAATTATTTTAAGTTTAGTACAATAACTTAAATCTAATAACTTCAACTTAACCAGTTGCCCAATTTCCTTAGGTAGTATTTTGATATCAGATTTCAAAAGGCTAAGAATTTCTAAATTCTTGAGCTTTCCAATAATGGCTATATCTCCAAATTCACATTGATCTAGACACAGTGTAAGAAGACTAGTTAGAAGACAAATTGACGGAGGTAAAGAAGACAAATGCATATATGTCAAATCTAAGACCTTAAGATTTGTTGTTTCCCTAAAGAAGTTAGGTGGCACTTTCAGGGAAGGATCCTTGCTAAAGATAAGTAAAAGAACAAGCTGTGGACAATTCAACTGGTCAGGAAGCTCTCCAATATTAGGAGAATTCAAACAAATCTTGTTCCACATTTTCATTGTCTCTCCATCAGGCCAATCTTTCGAAACACGCTTCTCATTTAATACAAGGACGTGATTGTCCTTAAAAGCTATTGACATGGCGACATCACGAACAAGATCATGCATATCAAAACAACTGTTATTGGTGTTACTACCAAGTAACAAACACGAGTCTTTGAGGTTACTCACCATTGTTAACAACTTATCTCGTGCTTCCATCATGCTGTTGACACCATTAATTAAACCCAAACCAATGGCATATTTCAACAAGTCATCAATTGAACCACAAAGCACTAGACTGCAAAGCAGGAGAACCTGTTTAAGTTCTTCACTTTCTAAATGATTGTAACTCAACTCTATAGCTGAATATACAGGGGCGGATATCCCACTGAACTTGTCTGAGCAAAGCCTCTGTAGTTGCCGTAAAGCATCCTTCCAAGCAAATAAATTTTTATTTCTCAATGCCCTTGAAACTGTTGCAATGGCCAGCGGCAATCTTGCACATCTTTTGGCTAGCTCAATTGCTGTAGATCGAAACTCAGGACTTTTGACACTGGCCCCAGCCATCTTCCTAAACAAGTCCCAAGCCTCTTCATCGTCTAAATCACCAATTGAAAAAGTTTTCTGAGAATCCATCCCATTGGAGAGAACATTTTGATCTCTTGACGTCAGCAATATCTTGCATCCCTTGTGTTGGTTTCCAAATGGAATTCCAACTTCCTCAAGATCCAGTTTCTTCCAAATATTATCTAAAATAACAAGAACCTTCTTCTCTTTCTTCAACCTTTCACACAGTCTACGTGCTCTTACAACCGTACTCTTATCTTCCAGTCTGAGACTTAATAATTCTGCAATTTGATCTTGAATTTTTTGAGTGTCAGGAGTCTGAGTCACATTTACGGTTACCACCGAATCAAATACCTTAAGCTCTTGGACTTGTCTAGCAACCTCCTTGACTAGTGATGTTTTGCCTATACCAGCCAACCCGTACACCCCTATCATGCTGATAGTAGCATCTTTCACTGCCTCCATGATATCGTTGAAGACCTTTTCTCTTGATTTGAAGGTCTCAAAGTCTTTACGAGATGCGTCCAATATAGCTTCTGGAACATCACGGTATCCCACTCCGTTAAATTGACCTTTTTGTTGGATAAGGTCGTCAACAGTCATGACACATTTTTCTGCCTTCCTGCTAAGCTGGTAGCGAGACTTAATATTGGGACACATGCCAATGAAGCACTTGTTCTTTGCTTTGTCTTGAAGATCCTTCACTTCCTTCACGTCTTCATTGATTGCCTTGTCCACTCTATCGCACCAAAGCTTGACGTCCGGTTTTATCTTCTCCACGTTCCTTTCTGCAGTCTCAATCTCTAGCTTCACACTTGTTCTTTTTGCCATCAACATCTGAAGTTTCTCCTCGAGCTTGTCGACATTTTTCTTGTAGCTGAATACATATCTGATATGGCGTTTAATTTCTTGGAAGATGCCTTTCGCAATCTCCGAAGAAACGTTGGCAGCAGCGTTAGTACCAACTTCCATTTTTTTAAAAAAATTCAAGAGACAAGAAAAGCAAATGACAGAAGAACAGAGACAACAGGGGATCAAGCAGACCCAAAAATGAAAGTAGCAAGACCAATAAAAGAATAACGATGTGAGCAATCCAGATAATCAAAACGTTGAGAAATTGGAGACGGCGGCATTCTCCATTAGCTATATAGCTATGAACAAAGAGGCAACTAAAAATGAAAGTGAAAGGTTTCTGGTTTTTTGGGTGGAAAGTAGAGGAACGTAAGAAGCCGATACTTTTGAGGTGGAGGGCAATAGATGAGAAGGAAACAACAGAGCAAGCAAAACACAAAGAAAGGAAAACAAGATAACGGAAGACAAAAGCAACAAAATGAAAGGGTTTTGAGAATGGATGAGCAAAGAACGCTTAAGATAACAGTGATGAGTTGAGCAGAAACGCTGTGTCAAATTATGGAAGCCAAAAGCAACAAAATGAAAGGGTTTTCGATACCATTATGGCCATTGAAAGTGACTGAAGGCAAAACATAAAGATTGACTCTTGACGTGATGTGAATCAAAACAAAAAAACAAATTCGGTTGGGGGCCACGCGCTCAATTACTGTAGTTTAAAAGTTCAAAACGGAAGAGCTTTTCTTTGTCGTGTGAATAGTGAATAGTGAATAGTATACTGCTTGTTCAATTACAAAGAAAGACTCACCTTTTTTGCAGCACACGATTTCCATATTCCATTTGTGACGCAATGCAAGACTTCAACCACGTAGAGTTTGGTCGTCTCTGTTCTGCTTCCGTTCACTATCCTCTGTTTTTCTCAACCCTTTTCATGTCCTTCGAATGTGTGGCTGTGGCCATGGCCATTGCTACTGATATTCCATCAAAAGCAAAAGAGTTAGTTAATAAATAATGGCTAATTTTTGAATACATATAAAGTAAAAAATTATCTGTATTTTATCACATTATTATTGAAATTCAATCACTTTATAAAATATCGCATCTTTACGGTGAATAAATTGAAGTATAAAAAAGACTCACCATTAAGTCTTTATTGTACCTTTCCTTTTTTAGAATAATTGTATATAATAATAAATCCTCATTAATTATTTATGCAGATTTTATTAAACAAGTAAATAATATATTTGTCCAAAACGAAAGAGAGTAGATCCAAGCTAAAAAAAAAAAAATCAAGTTTCCCTATTTGGTGCAGCTGTAATTTTTTCTTTTAACTGGAAGAATTAATTTGTAATCGCAGAAAGAACAAGACGTGCCAACAACTCTTGATTTAATATTTTCATAAAGACGTTTAATTATAGGCCATTGAATAATCTGGCCAATATTTAGGAATGTCAGTCTGTAAAAGTAAGGTAAATTATGATTTTCATGACAAAATTAAAAGTCATGATTCTTTATGATTTTACTTCGTTCTTTCCTTTAGAATCTGGGAGAAGTATGCTCTTTTACGACTTGCTTAATGATTTGTTACATAATGGACTCTCCATATTTAAAATGATTTGAATTATAACTGGCTAGATTATTTACATACTCCTATACAAGTTCATGAAAGCTTTTGGGCAAAAAAAAAAACAAAATATTGAAAGAAATTTTTAGAAGGTTAAAGACGCAAAAGAATGGCAAAGGACAAAACACAAAGATTCTTTAAAATTTCACCATGACGTTGGGATAATTTAGAAAAATTTACAATATGAAGGTTTTTATTTGCTATTTAATAAAATTTGAAAAGTGCATCAGGTTTTTTTTTTTTTTTTATGTTTGCATCTTGTGTATTAAAAATATGAGATTTTTTAACGAAATTTTATATAGAGCCAAGTTTCTTTAAAATATTTTTAAATTTCACCAAAACATCAAGAGAATTTAGAAAGTTTTCAGAAAGAAACAACAGAGCAAGCGAAAATCAAAGAACGTTGTGTTAAACAAGAGAGCAAGCGAAATAAAAAGAAGGGAAGAAAGATAATAGTGATGAGTTAAGAGCAGAACGTTGTGTTAAACAACACAGCAATCTGTACACCAAAGCTTTGCATCATGTATCAGAATCATGGGTCACCAAAGGCAAAACATGATGACTGACTCTTGACATGCATCAAATAAAACAGACGGTGTCGGGACACTTGCTCAATTATTGTACTACGAAGCGTAAAACGGGAGAGCTTTTCTTTGACATGTGAATAATATACTGATTGTTCAAAAATAAAGCAAGACTTAACCAAAAGTGTTCGTTTTTAAGCACACCATTTCCATTTTCCATTTTGCATGGTCTCAGGTGAAATTTTGGTCCCCCCTTTTCTGCTTCCATTTGCTTTCCTCTGTTACCCTCTCGCATCAAGCTTTTCATGTTCGTTGAATGTTTGGCCATGTATCATAATCGTAGGCCACTAGAAACAAAACATATTCACGTGCAGAGTTATTGTGTCCTAACGACAAGACGGGATAGCTTTCATTGACCTGTGCAATGAAGGAAGCCTTACCAAAACCAAGTCTGCATTTTGAACCTTTTGCATTTATGATGGCCTGCGGAAGATAAGGCGAAAGTGGCCATTCATGATTTGTCAAGGGGAAATAGCAGGTTTTACAATAAATTACCTTACTATATCATTGAAACCCAAATGAATTAACGTTTGATTATTTGCAGAGGTAGATTAAATTGTGATTTTCATGAGAAAAATCAAGTCAAGATATTTTTTTATAATCTCGAAAAAGATAGTTTATCCTTTATGGTAGTCATATACATATTTTTGAAACTCTGAAATAAAATAATGGAGAGAAGTACTTCAACCCCATTGCTCTGTGAGAGTTATAAAAAAAAATTATGAAAAAACTAATTTTAGAAAAATTGGTATTTAGAAAAATTTACAAGATGAATGTTTTTGTTTGCCTTTTAATGAAATTTGGAAATTGCATCAATTTTTTTTTATGTTTGCATAATGTGCATTAAAAATATGAATTAAGCTAAAAAATTAAAAACAATCTAAAATGAGATTTTTCAAGGTACTTTTAGAGACAAGTTTCTTGAAAATGTTTTGAGCTTGAAGAATGTAGTGAAAAAAATTCATATTTTGAGCTTTTGATGATTAGAGCAATTTAAAAAGATAGTTTGATATTAAAATGAATGGAGCATTAGCCTTTATTAATCTTAATTAAGTCTCTATTTACCCCTCTTTACTACAGACTCAACATTACAAGTGCTTAACTCGATTTGAAAAGCAAGACTATGCACTAATTACGGATATTACGAACAACATTAATTTGGGAGGAAAGATAGATCTTAAATAGTTATACCATATATTAATTGATTATCATTGTTCCATCGCTTCTTTAACAAGAATGAGTGGAAAGGGGACAAAATTATACGTGAACTTTCCGCAGACAAATCTTTTGTAGCGTTATATATATATATATATAGGAAAAAAAAACCTTTAGCTTTGTATTGTCTTGTTTTGCAACATTCAAAGGGTTATTAAATTATTTAAATTTTGAAGTAACAAACATTAAATTATTAAATAGAAATAGGCCTTTTGCCAATAAATTATCTTACTTTGTGCTATTGTATTGTGCTTAAAATTTCTAGATCCACTCCTGTACCAAGCTCTGGTCATGAGCATTGAACATGTGGCCATGCATCAATCAATCGCAGGCCGCTAAAAACAAAACAAAGTCACGTGCTATTCAAATGAAGCAAGTAAAATACACGGGGGTTTGGGCCCACGTGATCAATTATTGTCTGACAAAACTTTTCGTTGACGTGTAAAGGCTGCTTGTCCAAATATGGAGGAAGACTCACCAAAAGTCTTCGTCATTTCTATACAATTATTCAGCAATAAGTAAGATCAGTTCCTTTCTTTTTAGAATAATTGTGTATGCATCTTGTCATGGCCACTTGGCGGCTGTCAGCTTATCGGTTCCGTCAATCGTCAACGGATGGCCTATTCTTGATTTTTATTGACTCATATTTGAAGTTACGATTTAATGGGTGAGCGATGACTCGGCTTCGACGACGAACCTTTTGAAGTATTATCTTAAGATGAAATCAACTGTTTCTGGAAAAGTATCGGAGACGTTGTTTTCGTTCGCACCTTTTAATTGAAGTTTAATTTTTTTAACTAGTTTTATATCTATACAAGGGAAAAGTAAATCAATTATAATTTTGGCAACATAAAATATTATTTAAAAAATCAAAATGTTTATAATTTAGATAAAATCAAAATATAGAAATAAAACTAGAATTTCTGCAAAGCTGGTAGCGAGACTTGAAGTTGTTCTTTAATTTGTCTTCAAGATCCTTCACTTTCTTCACATTTTCATTCATTACCTTGTCTACTCCGTTGCACCAAAGCTCAACGCCCGATTTTATCTTCTTCATAGCAATTGATATCCTGTTATGGGGTATAAAGTACTTACGGGTAACTGACTTGATTATTTATGATTAAGTTATTTTATATTTCAGTTTACGATAAATTTAAATAATAAAATTATTATATGTATCAAATTTAAGTATATAATATGTAAAATTTTATTAATGTTTTAAGTACGAACTTGTATAAAGATAAGAAACACTCCACATCTTTACCAATTTTATCAACAATTCAAATTATTAGAAATTGACAAATATATTAATGAAAAGTTATTATTAGTTAAATTATTAAGTTGATGTTATTAATGTATTTAAATTAAAAATTATTAAATTATTATTTATATTTAAATAATATAAATATCACATTATATTATAAAGAATATAATTATTATATATATATTTTTAAAATAAATATATTTATTTTTTATTTTTTATTTTATAAAAATTATCATTTATAAAATTATTAATTATAATATATATAATTTTGTTTATGTAAATTTATAATATATATCTAATGAGTATTTTTTGGTTTGACTACTTTTATATTCCTGGATGTTGGATGTTGCGGTAAAAAGAGAGCAAAGGAAAGAAAAGCTATCACACAGGAGAAACCGACGCTGGGTCAGTTGAAATTTAACATTGACGGAGCGACCCAAGGTTGTCCTGGACCAGTTGAAATTGCAGGCGTTTTGAGGAATGAGAAAAGGGAGGTGTTAATTACCTTCTCCAAACCGATTGGCACTGTTAATTCTACTACAGCTGAGGTTCTCCTTGTGAAGGAGGCTTTCTTGATCTTCTCAGATTCAAGATGAAAAGGCAATCACTGCTGATTGATAGTGACGCGCGCAACGTTGTAAAATGTACTAAAGATCTTGCGAGTGCGCCTGGGAGGCTGAGATTTTAGATGATACAAATTGACAGGTTAAAGGAGATAAGTGCTATATCAGAGATCAGACATTCATTGAGCGAGGCAAACCAAGAAGCTGACACATTGGCTAATGCTACCATCCATCTTCAGAGTGAGGTTTTAAGAGTGTACTAATCCCCTTTTCAATCTTGGTTATGTGGTGGTGAGTTTCAGCTATGGCTAACCTCTGGTTTGAGTTTGCTTGGGGCTTATGGTTGTTAATGAGTCCTGTTTCCTCGGATCTGTATTTTTTATTCAAATTTTGAAATGATCCCTCTTTTGTTTCTATTGGATTGGGAGAGAGAGTCTCCGTCGATGCAGGGATGTACAGACAAGTTCATGAGTGCCTGCAACCCCTCTGGGATTTTTTTTAAGAGGAGTGAACGTAGTGGTCTTCTTTGGTGGTTTGGTTTTTGGGTCTTGGTGTGGACAGGGTACCATGACCTTTCTTCCTTGGAAGCGATCATGAATCATAATCATGGTTCACTAAAGGCCAGACATAATCACTCACTCTTGACCCGAATACGATAAAACACATGGGTCGGGGCCGCTTGCTCTATTATTGTACTACAAAGTTTAAAACGGGAGAGCTTTTCTTTCACATGTTAGTGGTGTGCTGCTTCTGCTTGTGAATTTATACAGGAGGACTTACCAAACGTAAGTCTTCACTCATTTAAAAATGAGTGGTTTAGATTGATGCCATCGCCGAATATGAGGCGAAAGTGGTCCTATTATGTGGGTGAAGGAGACAAAAATAATAATTAAAAAATTTAAATTTTATTTGAAATAAAAAATTACTTAATAAATATATATCAGGTCAGCAAAAATTAAATGGTACGTCAACTCAATCAACAACTATAATAAATGAACAAGAAGAAATTGCGAGAAATATCTTTTTTTGATAAAGATATTTTAAAAATAATTATTAAAATAAATTTAATTATTTTTAATTATTTTTAATCATAACTTAGTAAAAATATTTTTAAAATTATTTTAAATAAATTAAATTATTTATCATAATTTTTTTTCATTTATATTTTTAATTTCTCTCCCTCAACATCACACTCTCTCTAATTTTATCGATTTTTCTCTTTGGCATTCGTCTAGTATGCTTCTGATTTTTCTCTTGCGTTTTCAAATTTCTCTTTTCAGCACTTTGAAGACACAAACGATGATTTTGATGTATTTAAGTGAATGACTATTTGAAAATTTTGATTTTTAAATTGGATAAAACTAAATAATAGAAATAATCACAAATATTTGAAATAGCTTTTAATTGGATTAATTCAAGATCTACACACCAATAAACTCAAAATTTTAAAATTTATAAACCTAAGTTTTCAATAAATTTTTTCTCGATTTTTAGTTAAAAGAAGTGTTTTAGATAAGAAAATTTATGTTTTGATTTATAAAAACATGTTAGAAACACTTTAATCGGTGCCAAATTATCAAAGAAATAAAAAGAGTTGAGAGGATTTGAAGTTTTAGCTTGTAAGTAACAACAACAGTTTAGGCGTTAAAGTGTAACAAAATGTTTTTGAATATGACGTGTAATAATAATATTTTTTCAATATGACATGTAATAAAAGTATTTTTTTTCAACAGTATAACAACATATTTTAACCATGGCGTGTAACATGTTTTTGTACATAGCGTGTAACAATAATATTTGTTTTAACATGGCGTGTAACAACCTAACCATGGCGTGTAACATATTTTTATACATGGCGTGTAACAACTTAACCATGACGTGTAACATATTTTTGTATATAACGTATAACAATTTAACCATGACATATAACAGCCTAACCATGATGTGTTATATGTTTTTGTACATAGCGTGTAACAACCTAATCATGTCGTGTAACAACTTAACCATGGCGTGTAACATGTTTCTGTACATGATGTGTAACATCATAGTATGTAATTTCATTAAAAGTAATTTTGTCTAACTTGGTTAAAAATTGTTAAAATTATAAAAGAGACTATTTTTGAAAACATCTTATCTTTAAAGGTTATTTTTTAAAATGCCCCAATGAATAATGTGAAATGTAATTGAGGAATTTGCAAATGGGATTCATTAAGGCGAATTATGAAAGAAATATTTTTTTAAAAAATATATATAATGTTGAAATAAAATTTTAAATTATTTAAAAAATAATAATTTTTTAAAATTTTTTTATTACGTTCAATTAAGTTTTTATATTTTTATTTTGAATCAAGTAAGTTTTTATGATTAATGATTGATTAATTATCATTAATTTAAATATCACTTGTCATTTTATATTTACATGATATTGACATAATACTGATGTGGAAGGTAAAAAACTTTGCATGATCATGTTATCATGTCAAATAAGTATATCACGTCATCATCGATTATAATATATTAACGTGCCACATCATCATCAATTATGATATATTGACATAGCATATTAGTACTATGCAGTATAGAATAATAAATGGTATTTTAAATAAATTAATTATTAATTTTAAGAGTTTGTTTGACTCAAAATAAAAAGTATAAGGGTTTATTTAACTTAAAATAAAAGTATAAATATTTGCATGAACGTAGTAAAAGTATAAGAACTTATTTAAATTTTTTCAAATAGTTTAAGAGTTTCTTTGAATATTATATCAAAAATATATATAAAAGAAAAAAGAAAGCATGCATAATGGAGATCAAATTGAGATTTAAATTTGATATCTGGTTAAAGAAAAGAAAATAGTTACGGTAAAAATTGAAGTTTTATTTAGTATTTTAAAAATGTGTTGTGAATGTTAATGAATAGAATTTATGTTTTTTTGTTAATTTATTGAATGATTTTTTTGAAAAGTTTTTTTGGTACAATTGAGGGATTTTTTTATGGCCAATAAGTATCGGATATTTCCCTCTCCTATACAATTATTCTGCAATAACTAACATCACTTTCGGTAGATATGAGATTTAGATATTTTTGAACATGCTCTAAATAAAACAATAAGTCTTTATTATATCTTTCTGTTTTACCTTTTTTAATCTTGTTACTTGTAACTAGTTTTAAATAGGTTTAAATCTATGCACAGGACAAGCAAATCAATTATAATTTTGGTAACATAAAATATTATTTAAAAGATCAGAATATTTATAATTTAGATAAAACCAAAATATAGAAAATTAATAAAACTAGAATTTAAGCAAGGCAATTATATAGAATGGGTTATTTAATTTTTTACCAACATGTTTTTATTAATTTGGAAAAGTCTACATTCACATTTTCAAAAGTTTTTATTGGGATTAAATTAGGCCTGCAAATTAATATGTTTTATATTGTAGCTAATAACTATATAGGAACAAGTAGCAAAAATATGTTTACAATTAATTAAACTTGTATTTTGGATTTAAATTCTTAAATTTAAATGGTTTATATCTTTGTTAAGTTAATTATACAAATTACCTAATTAGAATTATATTATAAATTCTTTTCTTTCCTATATTTCATTCTATTTTTTCCATATTATTTGTTCCATTCCTCTACTTTTTTTTTCCTTTCTTAATTTATCCCAAAAAAAAAACATCTTTAGAAAGACCTAAGCAATTGTTTCTCCTCAGCATTGAAAACAAGAAATTTTTTTTGCAAAATAGTGTACCAAACCACTTTCTATGGACAATTTTCTGAATAAATAATTTTATTTTTTTTCTGGTCAAACCAAACCAATTTTGGTCATTATTTATTACTATAATATTATGAGTAATTACAATTTAAAAAATTTACTTCTGAAAATTCTTAAACTCAAAATTTTCAAAATCTTAGTTTTTGAAATTTTAATTTCACAATATAAAAAAAGGTTAAAGTTTGTATAATTGTGAGCCAAAAAAAAAAAAAGAAAAAGCAAAGTGAGGGAGTAACAAAAGTTAACAAAAATCAAGTTCATTCTGGAATTCAATACAGAAAATTCATGTCATAAAAATAGCAAGAATTCAAAGACAACATTGGCAGCAAGTGGAATTGGGCTAAAGCAGAGGAATGCTGCTTATACTTCAGGGCTAGGCCATTCATTTTGAAACAAAGAAGTGACAGCAGCACCAACTATAGTATTGTTACTTTGGTTTGTGTTATTGTGTAGTCTTATGATTAGGTATCAAATTAACTACATTTATAATCATAAATTTAATTTCCAGAGAAAGGATATAGAGGTTAAGGTTTTAGTTTCTGAACATGTAATGGAATCTTGTGTCTACTTCATCCTAGGTAGTTTTTGTTTCTAGATGAAATGCATGGATGCATGTTTGAAGGAAATTCTGCAACATTAGTTGTCAAACCCGCATTGAATTGATGAATTACTTTTGAGAAGGAATTAAAGTTATCGAGATTCCGGTTACTAGCCTGTTAATACATACTTGAGCAAAGTATAGCAACTACCCAGACCATGCTACATTCAGAGTTTATTACTTAATTAAATCTTTTTAACAATTGACTTTGGGCAATCAACTACATTGTAATGCTTCCCAAACAAAAGCTCGTCAGGTTAGAACATGACTCAAGAGTTATGCGCTGAAGCCTGGGTAACACCATTGAATTCACTGCTGCTTCCTCTGCTTCTTCAGTTGTGATTATTCGCTCCATCATAGGGCAATTTTTAACTTTTATCTCTTTCAATTGCAGAAGGTCCAAAGCCATGGAAACAGTGGATATGTACTTCAAGTTATTGCGGTCATAATCTTCCAAATATTTAAGATTTACGAAAGCTTTTACAATCAGGTTCTCATGATTGTAGAAAGAAGTATTTGGAAGCTGATTATGCCATATCCTTTCAACATTAATTGAGGACAACAGTAAATTCTCCAAACAAGGGAACAACATCTGCAGACAAGTAATTAATCTATATTAAAAGGAGTAGAAAACAAGAAAAAAAGACAACGGAAGAAAGACTATCTCTTTTAGCGTAATTAAATAATATTCTATGATTAAAAAGAAGTAATGGGTTTGGCAATGCAATAGCAGCTTAGTTCAGGAGAAATACTTACTTATATTTTAAAGAAAAGTGAACAATCACTAAATTGTAAAATTTAGTAGTACGTGGCACATTCCCTGGCATTTAGCTAGGGAAGATCAAAATTCTAAAACAAAAATGAAAATAGAGTAGTTTATGCCTAATTTTAGAACATAGATGTTGAAATTTATTTATCTAAATGAACACAATCTCGAACCTATGAACCTATGATCTCTAACTAAACCCTCTCATCTCCTACAATTATGCTAGGCTCTCATATATAAGTTTAACAAAGGATAAGTATAGGATTATATAATTTTTATAAGCAGAATAGAGAGTGCCAAATTTATAATGGATATTCAATGGATGTGTTTACTCAAATTAGATTTTCAGTGGCACTTAGTTAAAAAGCGAAGGAGGGAGATTCTAAAATAATATAAATTTAACATTTGAGAACATTGGTTGATCATAAGAAAAAAATCTTAAAGAAATTGGAAATGAGATCAAAATATGACTTTGAATGAGTAAATGATGGAAATTAAGAAAATACCTTTTCACTGAAAAGAGGCAGAGTTGCTTGTGTCTTTAGAGCAAAAGCTAATGAGCTGTGATAGATTTCGAAATGTCAAAGATCTTAATTGAAAAAATTCATTTTTAGTAAGTGCACCATTATCATTAATGATATATTCGATCCCCGAACTATTTTGGATACGGAGATTCTTCAAATGCGGTAGGCTTTCTTCATCTTTGAACTCTTGCATTGCAATCTTGACACCTTTTAAGTTCATCTAAATACAGAGCTTCAGTTTTCCTCAACAACAACTTAATTCCATGATCCAACTAATCAATGCTTGTACTTAACTTGAGTTTCAAAGTCCTTGAATATTCATACTTACCCAACCATTCCCATTCCTTTCCAATGAAAATCTTGTATCTTTCCAACTTCTGCGAATCTTTAAAGAGCAAGCCCCCTGACATGGCCTCTGCATCAGGAATATGGACTTCTAAAGTGGTCAAAGAAGACAAAGCCTTCAATTCAGCAAGACTAGCATTGCTTCGTTGGTTGGCATGTCCCCCTACTTCCCATTGAATAAAAGTGCCACCCACATATAATCCTTCCAATTTGGACAAATTTGATAAGACGCTTGGTGGAATTATTTTGAGTTGAGTACAATGACTTAAATCTAATAACTTCAACTTAACTAGTAGTCCAATTTCCTTGGGCAGAATTTTGATATCAGATTTCAAAAGACTGAGAATTTCTAAATTCTTGAGCTCTCCAATAATGGCTATATCACCCAATTCACATTGGTCAAGGCATAATGTATGAAGACTTGTTAGGAGTCGAATTGATGAAGGTAAAGAAGAAAAATGCATGTTAGTGAAATCTAAGACTTTAAGATATGTTGTTTTCCTAAAGAAGTTAGGTGGTATTTTTAAGGAAGTATCCTTGTTAAACATAAGGAAAAGAACAAGTTGTGGACAATTTAACTCGTCAGGAAGTTCTCCAATACTAGGATATTGCAAACGCATCATGTTGAACTTTTTCATTGTCTCTGCAACAGGCCAATCTTTCAAAACATCCTCCTCGTTTAATTCCAACATTAACAATTAAACAAAATTACATAGTGAAAGGTTTGCCAGAAAACAACTATTATTATATATAAACTAATAAGAATATCATTCCATCAGGTTTCTATTATTTATGTTTTTGTAGCTGCCATAACAATTTCACAAATGATAAATTAATACTCGAACGAAAGAAAACTCGAAGACAGACAAGAATTGATTAGGTTGTTGCCCCATGGAATCCAACCTTAGTTAATTGATTAGGTTTTGTAAATTATTATTTTTTATTTTAAACATTATCATGCCAACACCAACAAGAGTTGAACTTATTAATACATAATGAAATTATGGTGAAACCCTGTGGCTTTGATTGGCCATTCAAATCCAACCAATCCTTGCTTTTTGCAGCCATAGGTGAAACAAATTTCTTAGACCTTTTCTTTGGACGTGTGAGCTCTGCTTGTTCAATTATAAAGAAAGACTTATCATTTCTAAGCACATAATTTCCCATGTGATGCAATGCAAGTACACTTTAACGATTAAATCTTCATTACTCATACGCTTCAAATCAAAAACAAACATTTTGATAGTTTTGTTTCAGCTATTGATAAGGAAAAAAATTATAACTTATTAACTTAAGCAATTGGTTTAGTTAAAAGACAAAAAAAAAAAAAAAGTCAAACTCCTAAATTATTCAAGAAAATATAAATAAAGTTTTATTTTTTATTACCTTCTATCATATTTCTATATTTTTATTTTGTATCAAATAAACTCCTTTTACTCACTATTGTTAGTCAAAATTTTACTTGTCATTTTTATGTTAAGTGGTGTTGATGTGACATTGATGTGAAAAAATAAAAAATATCATGTGTTTATATCATCATACCAAACTAGTATACCATATCATTATCTATTATGATATATCATGTTAAAACTATTTAATATAAAACAATAAGTATATATGCTTTAATAAAAGTTTTTTAGTTTTAATTAATTCATTAAGTTATTTTTTGTTTCTAATTACTACTATCGCAATGCTTGGATGAAATCCTAATTAAATTCTTCACCTAAAAAAGTCGACTCCAAAATGTGACTCTTTGCAATCCAAATTCCATCATCGAATTAATTCAAAATAATACATGTTTTATTTAATTTCTAATTATTATATATATTAATATTTTAAAATAATTATTTGAACTAATAAAATATTGAAATATAAAATTAAGACTATCTTAATGATATGATGAAATCTTAATTAAACTCGTCACTTAAAAAATCAACTTGCAAATGTGACTCTCCACATTCCAAGTGATGTTCCATCATTAAATTAATTCAGATTAAGCCTATTTAATTCATTAATTTTCATACAAAGTTTATTAATAAAAACATGATAAAATATAATGGACTTAAAATAAATATAAGATGGGGTCCAAGAACCTTCAATGGGCTTTCTATGCTCTCTTCCTTTTTCTTTGAGCTTCTCCACTTGGGCTTTCTATTCACTATCATTTTGGGCTCTTTTTTGTCTCTTTTCTTCTCCTTCACTTCCTCCTTTTTCCTCTTCTCTGTCTTCCTTCTCCTTCGTATTTCTCTCTTTTGTCTTCCTTCCTCTTCTCCGTTCTTTTCCTGCTTCCTTCTTCTCCCGTTTTCCTCTCCTTGACGTGACCCCCAACAAAAACAAACTACCCCTCCTTCTTCCAACCAAAACCAAGGACCCCCTTTTCAAGGCTGGCTTTTCCCTTTTTTTTTTTGGTGAATTTGGTTTCTTTTTTGTTGTTTTCTCTTTTTGAGGTTTCAAAGCTGCCTGCTATCATAATACGTACATTGTTTTCAATGAACTTCTTCCAAAGAGGAGAGCAAAGAGCAGAACAAAAGAAATATGTTGTTACAATATTTTTACATGCAATGTAACAAAGGGCATGTTATAATGTTAATGATGATGGTGAATACAGAGATTTAATTTATAATGTAAATTTACTTAAATGACAATATAATAATATGTCTTTTATATTAGCAACTGTTTATTTTGAATTTTTTTTTCTTTGGAAATTCATTGTTTTCATATATATAAAAAATGTCTGAATGATAATATTAGCAAAAAAAATTCGACCAATTAATTAAGTTATTAATTAAATTTAAACCGTATAGGTTGTTCTCACTGCCATTGTTGAGGTTCATTAAGAAAGGAGGAAATATTATTTTTAGTGAAGTTAGAAAACCCCGATAATGATAGTGAATAAAAAAAATATATGTTGGCTTTTAGTAATATTAACTTCATATATGATAATAAAATGATTCAATTTCTCACATTTTTTATCTTTTTTTTTTTAAATTTTGTTGTGTTTCAATTACATGTTTTGAGCTTTTTAAGAAATTATCTTACTTTATTAATTTTTTTTCAAAAATTTAACAAAAAAAAAGGCTTTGTTTTTTTCCTTGCAATAACAAGTGAATTTTAGAATAAAATTATGTTTTTTTTCCTTTGATTGCTTTAGAGTTTTTCTCTTCCTATGTCAGAAAATCATTATATATAGTTGTACTAGACTTATCATAATTCTGTGGCTGAGAAAATGTGCAATTTGAATGGAAAGTGACATGGTGTGTTATGTTAGAAAAAGGATTGTATTTGGGATGCAATTCCTTCTCCTTTTAGAGTTATGGGCACTTTGGTTTATTACTGTAACTTAAGTTCATGCCCGAGGCTGAGATTATCCACTTTTAGGATTGTGGGTTCATCAGAAATTGGGGTGTCCAGAAGACAAGTATTGGAACAAGTGGATAAGGAGCTCAACAAAGGGGATGAGAGGGCTGCACTCACTCTTGTCAGGGACTTGCAAGGAAAGCCTGGTGGGCTTCGATGTTTTGGTGCTGCCCGGCAGGTTTGCAGACTTATAAATGGTTTTTGAATTGATAGAATTTGTGTTCACTTATAGCTTTGGCTGAGAAATTCAGTTGAATGTATGTCTCTGCTTCCTGATCAGTTGAGTTGGAAAAATTGTTACCTTCATAATTTGTGTGCTGCAATTTGTTGCATTGCAGCAAAAATAGGAGCTCTCGTTCTCTAGAATTTGTTCACCACTGTTTTGGAATGGATGTGGTGATTTTCATTGTCTAAGGTGTGCCGTTTGGTTTCATTTGAAGAGTGATTTCGCTGTGCAGGTTCCCCGAAGAGTGTACACCTTGGATGAATTGAGACTGAATGGAATA
Source organism: Theobroma umbraticum (assembly GCF_002168275.2). Classification (NCBI taxonomy): domain Eukaryota; kingdom Viridiplantae; phylum Streptophyta; class Magnoliopsida; order Malvales; family Malvaceae; genus Theobroma; species Theobroma umbraticum. The sequence goes on along the minus strand of NW_018397259.1, from coordinate 9,176,940 downwards.
GAAACTACATCTCTTCTATCACCAGTGGATGCAACTCTGGGTTCAATAGAAAGAAACCTGCAGCTTGCTGCTATCTTATGAGGGGTTGCAGCATGGAATGCTTTTGGGTTTAGCCCGCAGCAAATCCTGTTTATTTCTTTGGGATTCTTGTTTCTGTGGACACTGGACTCGGTAATTTCCTCATGCTGATCTAACTCATTTCGTTCAGGAACTGTCCCCTTCTTTGATATCTGACTTTACAAGTTTATTCTTATGAATGTGTTTCTTTGGCTGACAAGAGATTTCTAGTTTAGAATTCATTGCTTTAACATGGATGAATAGTTTGACGAACAAATAGTAATGGGGCAAAAGCCACACTGTTTTCTACAACATGCTAGTTTTTTGTATAGGTTTCATTCAATGGAGGAGTTGGTAGCTTGGTCCTTGACACAATTGGTCACGCTTTTAGTCAGAAGTATCACAAGAGGGTTATTCAAGTAAGGCCTCTCAATTTCATTTTCTATTTTCATTTAAATCACTTCATATATAATGTGTTAATGCTGCTCTCTGTATAATGTGTTAATGCTGCTCTCTGTCTTCACCACCTATCAGCTGGTTAGTCTTTTCATATTGCTGAAAGAAACTGATTTACATTGAAACCAAATACTTATATAAGATTTCTGTGCAGCATGAAGCTGGTCATTTCTTGATTGCTTACCTGGTGGGTATACTTCCAAGAGGATACACATTAACTAGTTTGGAAGCTTTAAAGAAAGAAGGATCACTCAATATTCAAGCAGGGACAGCTTTTGTTGATTTTGAGTTTCTTGAAGAAGTAAGTTGATTTCTTCAAATTGTTGTTCATTTATGTAGCTTTCTCTCTGCTATATTCCATTCAGCTGCTGCTGCCTCCCCATCCTGTCTTCAGTTTGGGTCCTAAAACAAAACCCGTAATCCTGCATCGAAGAATTTGGAATGATATTCCAGCAGAGCGGAAGCCTCTGCCGTACTTCAGTTAATTGTTCCATGGCCATAACCAACTCAGAGATCTACAACTGACCACTTTGTTTGATAGATTTCATGTCTGGTTGGTTTTGCATATACTAGCAAGAAGAAGGGAAAATATCATAGATGACTATATGAGTATGTAAGGCAATCTTGAGGTAGCATAAGGACGAATACTAATTGCATCATCTACAATTCTCCAAGGCATAACACTTGCTTGAGACTCAGACTTAGTCAAGCTAGGTAAAGGCTTTAACTTAACCATGGAAGCGAAAAGGGAAAGGCAGATGATGAAAGAAATTATAACAAGCTAGCCATTGATTGATTTCTGTGTTAATCCTTTTAGTTTTATGAATAATGTAGTTCTTTTATAATCCCTAACTGCTATCACTTTCTTTTCCAAATTTTCGTTTCATGCAGGCTAATGCAGGGAAAGTATCAGCGACAGTATGTAGTCTACTTCTCACATTTTCATTTTCCTGCTCTTAAGCATATTAGATTTCATACATCCTCATTCAAAGTGGCAAGTGTTCTTATGGCGAGAATGTTTCTGAACCAGACGCTCAACAGGTTCTCATGCATAGCACTAGCAGGTGTGGCAACTGAATATCTGTTATACGGATATGCTGAGGGAGGCCTTGCTGATATAAACAAGGTACACAATCCCCTCTGCTCAACTTCTATCATACACTGAAAATCAAAGCTGCAAGAGTTTCACCACTGATTGAACTTTCTGGTTACATGAAGCAGTTGGATGTATTGCTCAAAGGCTTGGGATTTACACAAAAGAAAGCAGATTCCCAAGTCAGATGGTCTGTGCTGAACACAATCCTACTACTGCGTCGCCATGAGGCAGCCCGAGGTAAACTTGCAGAGGCAATGTCCATGGGAAAATCTGTAGGATCCTGCATTGACATTATAGAGGATAACATCAATGATGATGACATCTAGTTGCAACTGGCTTTACTGGCTAACTCCCTTCGTCATTTTTCCTCTTGACTTGTGAGTTAGATGAGATTGGGCTTCATACACAAAGCAGATTCCTGTCAATATGGTATATCTGTATCTGCTGTCTAATGAAAATATTTGTGAAGTAGCTGAAAGGAAGTAAATTCAGTTGTGCAATTTTCCCATGGAATTAAGCTTTGCCATAATGTGATTGATTATTTGTATTAGTAATACCCTTATTATGATAAAATAAGAGGATATATAGATCAAATACTGAATTTCTCTAAGATGCAAATAAACCATAAGCCTATTACATTGTTGAAACTTCAAAGTTCAAATGTTTCCTCTATTCTCATTTGAACCGAACCGGATAATGGTCTGTTTTAGGCTTTGGGTCTTGGGCTAATTGTTCAATTACAGCCTCGGGTCAATGTCGGGTCCATAAAAATATTATAAAATTAATTTTTTTAATGAAAATAATGAAAAAATCAATAATTAATTCGCAAGAATTAAGTTATGCATTACTTTAAAATCATTTTAAAAAACTCATATTTAATTTATCTGTGTTAATAAAAAAATTCAATGGGTTCATTTTCTTTTTTTAAACCTAATCGGTTAATGTGATTTTTTAAAATAAATTGCACATATGATCTAATTAAAGAACCAATTCGAATCAAAATCAAAATTAATTTAAATTAAGATTTGATAACTATATAAAAGGAGTTACGGGCTAGCAAATTGGTGTCAAACATTGATGATAAAAAAATAGATAAAAAAATCATGAACAATAATTAAATTTAATCTTTAATTTGATTCTTTAAAATTAAATGATTTGATTAGAATTAAAAGAAAAATCATGTCCATAAATAAGTGTAACTTTAAATTATAATTTTTTATAAATAATTAACATAAAAATTTGTATTGTAATTGACAATCTACAAAAAAAATTGGAATCTTATCAGAAAACATACCAAAGTCTTAGAATCCCCAATGATACAATGAATATTCAAAAATGAAAAAGTGAAAAAAAAAAAGAAAAGAAAAAACAAAACACAGTTTGTGGACAATTGACACCCAAGTTCAGTTTGTGTACTTATATACAGTTGTACCATGAAAGTCAGAACAACATCTGAGAAACCGAAGCCCGGACTAAAACCTGTCACAGCGACAAAACAAATCAACAGAACACAAACCCTAAAGTCAACCAAGCAGCCTTTGAAAATCTAACAAAGATTTCAAATTGTCTCTCCCCAAATCCCCTGTTTTTCACCTCTTCGAAGTCCCGAAAAAGAAATTTTTTTTTTTTAACAAAGATGGCTGTACATTGGGCACTGGTATGCCATGGCCTGCTGACCCTTACAGTTGTTGTTTCTTTTCTTTGTGGGCAGTGGCCTATCTTCCAAGGAACACCCATCAGCTCCATCCACCATTTCATCACTTTTGGAGCCTATCAATACTTCCTGTATTTCTCTTTTTGCGGTTTTCTTTGATGGGTTCTTTTTGTTTTGGGTGACTGATTTTTGGTTGTTTTGATTTGTTTTCAGGAAGTTTATGGGGGCTGTGTTTGGAGATAAGGGAACAAATTTGATCCTTTCTGTTGAGTACTATTGTTGTGATAGGCCTAATCCCATTTTGCAGGTAACCAATTGAAATTATTAGACTGAAGCCCCTGGAAAATGAAGTTGATTTCCTTTTCTAAATGAGTTTGGTTTTTGTTTCATAGCATGTTAATGAATAAGTGTTAATGAATTTTGGCTGTGCAGTGTGTTGCGTTTGGAATTTAATGGTAGAAGCAGAATTGCAGTACACGAATGTTATGGTCTTTGGAAACAATAGGAAGCAAATATACTCTAAGTAATGATGTTTAGTTTAGTTTCACTTAATTTGATGCTAAAACATTGAATTATAAAGTTCTTTTGGTACATATGAGGAAGTTCTAGTGGGGAGGGAGAATCCGAAACTTGGATGTTAAACCACATATGGAAGAGTAACGATTGCTAGTGTTGGTACATTGAATTACAAGATGATTGACAGAGTTATGTTTTCTCTTTGATATATTTGATTCTTGAATTCAGTTGATTGGAAACCGTGTGCATTAATTTGATGAATGAGGATAAACTAAGATAGAGGTTATGTTCTGTCAAAGCCCTAGTGAACTCCATTTAAATGGCGAAACTCAACCCAAACACACATACGTCAAAAATAATAAAAACCTTTCGCAATTTTTTAGAAACAAATGATTTTGATGTTCAAATATTCTACCTTATAAAAGTATGATGCATTTTCTTTTACATATCAACTGTTGAGAAAGATTATCTTACTATTAAAAAGAGTAAAGAGGACAGGTGGGGGGGGGGGGGGGGGGGGTGTTCTCTGTCCATTATAGCAGAGGGGTCAACCTTTACTCTGATTTTCTCTTTGTTACAGATTATATACTTGGCAATAATTGGAGGAACTTATTACATTATTGCAAAGACGTCCTTTAGATATATCCCTGGCTATTATCTTAGTGGAGTTCATAGGTATGTTCTAAGAAGTGAATTTTCTTCTGTAACCTGATTCCTTCAAAATGATTGTCTTCTTTTTTTTTCCTCTGATTTTATATGTTTTTGCAGGTATACAAGCTTGTTGGCAGTTGGTATCGGCATTCTGCTCTTTCTATTGACTAGCTTTTCTGATCCAGGAACTATTAAGGCAGAGAATGTCTCACAATATCTATCAGCTTATCCTTATGACAA
>NW_018397259.1:9166192-9172095 GCF_002168275.2 Theobroma umbraticum | reverse complement strand
TATTCTATTGATCCAGACCTGCTAGATCCAAGCACTGCAGCATATGCAATCGATGTGTTGCTCGCTTTGATCATCATTGTGGATGGATGGTTTGCACATCTTGAACTATTCTGTCTTCTTTATTTTACTTTGTGTAGCCCGTTGTTCTATATACAGCATGTTCAAAATATCCAAATCTCATACCTACTGAAGGTGGTGTTACTTATTGCAGAATAATTGTATAGGGGAGAGAAATACCCGATACTTCTTGGCTTTTCTTTTATGGTGAGTTCTGCACATTAATTGGCTGCTAGCAATCTATATTTGATTTAGTTTTCTTAATTGGCTTCTATGTTTTGCTTCAACCTTTCTGCTGGAAAGATATTGAGGGTGGTAAATTGGTAATGTCCTCTTGGAAACATGATCAGCCTCTAATTACTAGGTGGAAACCACCTCTAATTACTAGGCGGAAACCACCTCATCACTACAGCTTTTTCTGTCAATTATTTGGGTCATAAATCATAATCAAGGTTTTTTCATTAAATATGAATAGAACTTCTGACCATCCAATTTCCATTAATATAAGATAGTTATCAATATCAAGGTTGCATTAATTTTTTCGGAGTGATGATCTAAAGCTGGTAATTGAGCAGCGTCTGCAATTTTGTCCTTTTGTTACCTTCTTGTCCATGCACAGCTTTTCCTGGTGTATGAGTTTTAGCAGGAAGCTGCTTTTCCATTTTAATTTTCAAAATTCATGTTAATTCATATTCAGTGTTCTGCAGGCATTTCCTTCTTTGCATGTATGGGACAATTGCTATGGGATTGGTTCTTGCTGGACGATTGAAAGAATTGAGAGTTGTATATATTTTGACGGGTAAAAAATCAATTTTGGACTAAGGTTTTCTAGTTTCTTCATGATTTATAGACTAAATGTTCCATGCCATTTTCTTTGTTGTTGCAGTTTATTATGGTGTAGATAATTCTTTTGGCAGTTTAGCTCCTCATATTGTACAGGTGAGTGTAATACATATTCTTTTATCAAATTATTGCTAAGGGTTGTTGCTTGATGTGTGGCTTCATTTTTGTTCCAAAACAAACTGAAGGAAGCTAACTTCCTATGTTGTCTGCATCATTTTGAGATGTTTTATGCTTCAGATTTTGGGTCCTGCCAAAGAACTTAAATTTTACTAGAGATTGGTTTCTAGAAAATATCACTGTAATCCTGATTTTCACTGAGTTACTCCATGTTTGTTTAAGCATGTAGTTATAGTTACCTACAGGTCTATTTGAAAGCTAGTGGCATTATATAAATTGTCTTTTACTTTGTGGCAGTGGCTGTTGGGCTCATATAACAGCCAAATACTTCTTCTGGTGTTTATGGCCATAGTTTCTCTCTTATTGGCGGGTTTCTTTGCATATCATGCTAATCTTTGTCTCACAAACACCACAACAAATGAGGTGAGATCTGCTTAAACCTTGTTCAATAGTTTGTTACCTTAATTTGACTTTGTGATTGACCATTATTACCTGACTTGTCAACCCTGCATTGACTGGATATAAACATGGAAATAATTGGCTATGCTGATTAAGTTGTTAATAGAACCAAGAAACTAGAATCAAATGTTGTCATGTGTCTGAAATTATAGACATTCAAGTGGCAAGACTACATAAGCTGGCAGAAGAAACTGAGTGAAGCAAGAGCAAGTACTGCAGCATTGAAAGCAAGCATCACTGGGATGAATAGCGAAGGAAAGCCTCCAGAGAGCAAATGTAAATCCTTCTTCCGAAGGTCCCCTCTAGAGGATACTGAAGCTGTTGTAAGGAATAATGTGTATGATAAAGGATTCTTTCACAATATCTATGAGGTAATTTTTCCAGTTTCGAGAAGAGCATCATTTTTGTGGACCAAATCAAAATCTGGCTAAGGTTGTCAACTGTTAATACATATTCATTCACTCGGCTTTCACCGTGATCGGTGCTTCTTGATGGCTGTATTACTTTCCAGGAAAAGGGAAACCCATACATGTTTTATTTTGTAAGAACAGCATTGTAGACTGTAGAAATGAATAGAGTAGCCTTTCTTACATCTCTGGTATTTGTACTTGAGAACACTGCTGAAACTCAAGCTAATATTGATTTGGATCATGGAATTAAAATGGTTTTGAAGGAGACTAAATTCAGATTTATATCTAGATCAATTGAAAGGTTTTCCGCCCTTGAAAAAGCTTCATGTGGAAAATATCCGGACGTGGAATATGTCATTATTGACAATGAAGTAGCTAATAAGATCAAGTTGTTCTTAGTTACGATCTTAACACCGTCCAGGATCTGCCAAAACTCATTGGCTTTTGCTTTGAAGAGGAGGGGATTCTTTGTATCTCGACAGGGTCAAGTGGACACAACGTTCTAATGTAGAATAAAATTACACAGAGGTTTGCATTTCCTAGAATTTAATGGCGGGATGACTCAATCACACATGGGAAAACTGTTAAGTTTTGGCATTTGAATTAAATTAGAACAGAAAGAATGAATGCGGCATTGAATTGCAGCAGAGAGGGGAAAGCAGAAAACCAGAAACTTAACCGAACTTCATCAAAGAAGAGGAAACTTAATACAAATACATTACGACTCTTTTAAAATACAACATAAACTAAAGCTTAAATCTGCAGAAACATTACTCACTCTGCCTCGCTCACTATCTACACGCAGAGAGCAGAAATAAAGTCTTTCCATGCATTGGTTGCAGGCTCTGACACTGTCAACACAACTTGCACATTGATAAAACAGTACATAACACAAAATGACAGGAGACTGTTGATGAAGTCATGGTCTCTACGGCTTGTCACGGCATTAACAGAAATATGTGAGAGATGTATTTATTTGGATAAATAATATTATGTGTTCAAAGCAAAGAGGGAGGAAGGAAAACATATATAGGTACGTGGTCTAAAGGACTCAAAAAATCCATTAAACCGATTATAAAGGAAAACCACCTATCATCCAGGATTCACCGCTTGTAATAAGTGTGGATTCCGTACCATATTTTGCATCAGATTCAGCTTTCGGCTCTTGCTCGGGTGTCCTGAAATTAAACGAAAGAAAACCATTAGACTGGCAGGCACTTTTAGTCTTGCACCTTAAGGTTGAAACGTTCACCAAAAGAAAAAAAACATTGAAAAGGAATCACATTGTTTCCCTGAACAAAACTCATGTAAAAAGGAAAATAAAAAAAAAATCAAAGGAAGATTAAGATAACAATTTATAGCAGGTAGACAAGCGAGAAGAACTCACCCATGGGGGAGGAAATTTCCAATCGTTTTCGATGACTTTGTCGCCTACTTTTTCTCGAGCATATTCTATAAAAGATGATTTCATATTCGTTAAGGTCAATTCCTTCAACGAGGTTAAGTTCTTCAAACCATCAACCTTCTCAAGGTTTTTGCAGCACCTAATCTCTATTTCTTTTAAAATTGGCATGGCTTTGTCCTTCACAGTCCAGCTCTGCAATTCCTTGAGCATCCACAATTTCAATACCTGGAGCTGAGGAAATCCATCCCGATGACAGGTCATGTTTTGCCCCTTAAACGAATGAGCATAAAGTTTCAAGACCTCAAGCTTCCCCAGCTTCCCAAGAGCTTCCATTGGATCTTCCGATTGATGTGAAACTGACAAAGTGAGGACTTCAAGATTTTCAGGAAGATCACTAACCTTGAATGTGTTTGGAAGCTCTCCCAGCAAATATAATCGCGATAGGTTTGTCAGGTTCCTCATCGCCTTTATTGCAAGTCGTGCAGGCTCATTGGAGTCACTTATTGACCTTAACTTCAAGGCCTGGAGATTGGACAATTCAGTAAGCCAGTCAGCTATATCCTCCATCGATGGTTCAAGGCACGTTAATTTCAATTTCCTAAGACCAGTCAAATTGACCAACCAATCCGTCTCACGAAGCTTTCTTCTGATTATCAACCCCCACAAAGTCTGATGACTTTTTAACGATCCACGAGTAGATTTCTTAACATCAAAATAAATCTCACTCATATGTAGATGTCGAAGCTTCTTTGCCTCCCAAATGGTACTCGGTAAAGTGACTACATATGTCTGCTTTATGTCCAAGGTCTCTAGGTCAGGGAGACCACCAACCGATTCTGGAACTGAATCCAAAAGAGTCCGTCTTAAGCCTAAGTATTTCAGCTGACGTAATTTGCCTACCATTTCAGAAAGCACCGGTTTATATACACCTTCCAGATCAAGCACTACAAGCGACTCAAAGCCCCCCTTAACAATTGTTTTAAGGAGTTCACTTACGCCAGATGTCGGTGCATCTCCTTTTTTCTTGTAGAATGGAATGTAAGAACGCAGATGCTTAATGCTGATTTCTGAAGATTTGGTGTGGATGTACATATCCAAGTGTTCTGCAAGCCTTGGTGATTGGGATGTACCTGAACTGCGGTGGATGTGAAAAAACCCAACTTTCTCTGCATTTAGAAGCAGAGTATCATATAATGCATTTGTCACGCAACATGTTTTAGTGCTTCCATCTAACCTCACTTCTGATTTCTCAATCATCCTTGTCCCTAATAGCTCTTCAAAGCAATCCTTCGCCAACTCCTCAAGAGGTTTTGGAGGTTTCGTTTCACCCGTTGGCTGTGTCACCTGTCCTTCAGCGAGCCATAACTGAAGTAACCTCCTTATAGGGATCTCATATAATCTAGGAAATAGACCCAAATAAAGAAGACAACACTTCAACGGGAACGACAAGTGCTTGTAGGTCACAGCCAGGGTACTAGACAAAGACCTTTCATCTGGAGAAGTCAATTCATCAGAGGAAGTTGATTGATCGTCACCAGAAGTTGCATTATCGGTCACCACTTTGCTCTGTTCTTTCTGCTCGGTGGGTAAAAAAGCCGACCGATTTTGAGAGGTTAGTTGATCTTCCATAGTAGTGGTATACTCTGTCAATTTTTTCTTGTCATCTGAAGTAGCCTCTTGAACCAAATAACTTGGTTGATCTTCAAGAGAATTCTCCTTGCCAGTTGAAGAGCCCAGCTGATTTACCATTATCACTTCATTCTTTTCATGCATACGATCTAATAAGGAAGGCACTAGGTCCACATCTTTATCAGTCACCCCTTTTTTCTTTTCTCCTCTTTTATTGGTTTGATTGATCACATTGAACATTCAGTATGGTTTTGCCCCTTGATTTTGGAAGACAACAAACCTCCAAGCACACCTATTGTGCGAGGAATGCCACGACATATTTGTAAGATTTTTTCCTCCAAATCGTCCGGTATATCGCTGAGAAATAGAGAAATATCCGGTATATCCTTTCTACTTGTTTTTACCTCTTCTGTGAATAACTTCCAACTTTCTTTAACCTTTTCTGTGAATAACTTCCAAGTTTCTTCCCTCTTTAATGGGCGTAGTGAGAGAACGACACTAGATAAGCCTCACTAATAGTGAGTATCACTCTACTGCCATTTGCTGAATCGGGGAAGACAAGATTGAGTGTATTCCAATTGTCAGGTGTCCGAACATCATCCAAAACTATCAAATATCTTTTCCAGGTCAAGAAATGTCTAAGCCCCTTTCGTAGTTGCTCAGTAGATAAGCTCCGGTTCTCCTTGCCCTTTCTGAGCTATCTAAATAAGTCAAGCAATATATATCTCTCTTCAAAATCTTGAGGAACACTGATCCATGCCCGACATTCAAAGTGCTGCTTACTTGCGATGCTGTTATGAAAAGTCCTCACAAGAGCTGTTTTGCCAGAACCTGCCACTCCTAATACTGAAACGAGAAAATGCAATTTATTGCTGTTGAGTACTAGTTCCGCTTGCTTTCGTAGTTTATCTTCTAGTCCAACAATGGCCGATGCCTCGTCCATGATATCAGGAAGTTTCTCCCAGCATTTTGCATGCTTTTGT
>NW_018397259.1:8989487-9166092 GCF_002168275.2 Theobroma umbraticum | reverse complement strand
TGTCGGAAAGGTTGAAGAAGGAGAAGAAGATTCTAGTTGTTTTAGATGATGTTTGGGCTAGACTAGATCTAGAGCAAGTCGGAATTCCTTTTGGAGATCAACACAAGGGATGCAAGATACTGCTGACGTCAAGAAATCGAGATGTTCTAACCAATGAGATGGATGCAAAGAAGGCTTTTATAATCGATGGTTTGAAAGAAACAGAAGCTTGGGACCTGTTCAAGAGGACGGTTGAGAACGATTTTGAAGATCCTGAGTTACGATATGTAGCAACTGAGGTAGCCAAAAAGTGCGAAGGATTGCCCGTCGCCATTGTGACAGTCGCAAGAGCTTTGAAAAGCAAAGATATACATGCGTGGAAGGATGCTTCTCGGAAACTTCAGAAACCTTCTCCAAGCAACTTCACAGGGATACCGGCAGCTGTCTATTCAGCTATAGAGCTGAGTTACAATTATTTAGAAAGTGATGAACTCAGACAGACTTTCTTGCTTTGCGGTCTTCTAGGTCATAATGCTCGCGTTGAAGACTTGGTGAGATATGGCATAGGTTTACGTTTATTTGATAATGTCGACACAGTAGAAGACACGCGAAACAGAGCGTTGACACTGGTAAGTGGCCTCAAGGCCTTTTGTTTGTTGCGTGATAGTTACAGCCATGACCGCTTCGATATGCATGACTTCGATTGTGATGTGGCCTTAGCAATTGCCTCTAGGGATAACCATGCATTTGCATTGAAACTTGAGGGTGTTTTTGACGATTGGCCAGATGAAGAGAGGATGAGAAAGTTTAAAATGATTAGTTTGAGTTTTGACAGTGCTCAGAAGCTTCCTCATGGGTTGGAATGTCCACTACTAGATTTTTTCTTTATGGCACTGCAAGAAAAATCGTATGTCCACCCCTTCATGGCGAGCGAGGATTCTGATCGGGAAATGCCAGCTAGCTTTTTCCGGGGAATGGAAAACCTTAAAGTCTTACATTTGATTAAAATCAAATTTTCCTCAGTTAGTCTCCCGACAAGTCTTCGAACACTGTGCCTAAATCAATGTGTGCTGAGAGAAATGGTCAATCTTGGAAAACTCAAGAATCTAGAAATTCTTAACCTTTCCGGTTCTAATATTAAAATGCTACCTGAGGAAACGGGACAATTGACTAGGTTAAGGTTATTGGATCTGAGTGGTTGTTACAATCTTAAGATTTCAACAGGTGTTTTATCAAGTTTGTCCAAATTAGAAGAATTGTATATGGGTGGGAGTTTTCATCTTTGGAATGAAGGAAGCAATGCTCGTCTTGATGAATTGAGGGATTTGCCTTGTTTGACCACTTTATATGCTTGTATTCTTGACGTCAAGATTGTGTCATCTGACCTTTTCATTCTGTTCGCTGAAAAATTGAAAAGATACAGGATTTTCATTGGAAATAATGAGTTCTGGCCTGGCGGGATTAAATTCTCAAGAGCACTCAAACTCAAGCTAAATACAAACATCAATCAACTGGATGATGGGATGCAACGTTTGTTGATGAAATCAACAGCTTTTTACCTGGAGAATCTAGAAGGTCCCAAGATTGTTTTCAGTGAGGAGGGCAATAGGGAAGGTCTTTTGCATTTAAAGCACATTCACATTGAACGAGGTTCGGAGATACAATATATCATGAAGGATAACAATGCACTTAATAAAATTGAATTTCGGCAATTAGAATGGTTGATACTTGCGAAATTACCACAGCTCATTAGCTTCTGCTCTAAAAACAGATCAGGGGCCTCTACTTCCACACCTCAACATGAGTTGGCACTTTTCGGTGAGGAGGTATTTATTTATCTTTTGTTCATTCACATATCAGAACACGTATGTAATAAATTCCTGTCATTCCTCCTACAACTCTTGACTCATTAATGATTATATCATTGGTTTATGACCTTTTTGTAAAGTTTTATCTTTTTAAAGATTATGCCTTAAAAAATTCTCTTTTTTTTCAACTGTCTTTTTTAAATTTATTTCAAACCAATTCGTCATTAGGAAGGGAAGTAATTTCTTCTTAACTGCATTGGCAGACATCATTCTTTTTTTATATATATAAAGCATAAAGGTTATGTGATTATTATATCGAAACTTGAATGTTTTAAATGTTTTGTAATAATTTTTAATGTATAAGAATTACATTTGTATAGATGAGGTTCCCTTGCTTGGAGAAGCTACAATTGGAGACACTCAAGGTTGAGAAGATATGGCCCCATCAGTTTTCAATCATTTCTGACTATCTTCAGAATTTGAAAAGTTTGAGCATTCAAAATTGTGACAACTTAAAACACATATTATCATATTCTGTGGCTACAAGTCTAACACATCTCAAAAGCCTTGAAATATATGGATGTGAGTGCTTAAAAGAGATAATGTTCATGGAGGATATAGAAGAAGATATGATGGACCGGCTTTTCCCTAAACTAGAACTTTTGAAGTTTCAAGAACTTCCCAATCTCACGAGATTCTGTCATGGAAGTAACTTTGAATTCCCCTTGTTGAAAAAGCTTATTATTAAAGAGTGTCCTACATTTAAGGCATTCATCTCCAAATTCTACCATGGCAAATGAAATTCATATTATCCAAGAAGTAGAAGAAAAACAACTCAGAGATCAATGTCCCTCATCCTTCAATGAAAAGGTGACTATACTCTCCTTTTCTTACTGTATTTATGCTATAACAAATCATTTTTTTTATATAGCATGAATGTTATGTAATTATTGTATTGAAACTTGAATTTTTTTTTTATAATTTTTAATGTATAAGAATTATATTTGTGTAGATGAAATTTCCTTGCTTGGAGGAGCTACAATTGTACTCATCAATGTTGAGGAGATATGGCCCAATCAGTTTTCAATCACTTCTGACTATCTTCAAGATTTGACAATGTTGAGCATTAATTGTGACAACTTAAAACACATATTATCATATTCTGTGGCTACAAGTCTAACACATCTCAAAAGCTTAAATAATGATGGGAGTGCTTAAAGAGATAATAATTTCATGGAGGAATAAGAAGAAGATATGATGGACCAGATTTTCCCTAAACTAGAACTTTTGAAGCTTGAAGACCTTCCCAATCTCACGAGATTCTGTCTGGAAGTAACTTGAATTCCCTTGTTGAAAGAGCTTATTATTGAGATGTCCTACATTTGAGACAGTCTTCTCCAAATCTACCATGGCAAATGAAATTCATATTATCCAAGAAGTAGAAGAAAACAACTCAGAGATCAATGTCCCTCATCTCTTCAATGAAAAGGTGACTATACTCTCCTTTTCTTACTGTATTTATGCTATAACAAATCATTTTTTTTTATATAGCACGAATGTTATGTAATTATTGTATTGAAACTTGAATTTTTTTTTATATTTTTTAATAATTTTTAATGTATAAGAATTATATTTGTGTAGATGAAATTTCCTTGCTTGGAGGAGCTACAATTGTACTCACTCAATGTTGAGAAGATATGGCCCAATCAGTTTTCAACCATTTCTGACTATCTTCAGAATTTGACATGGTTGAGCATTCAGTATTGTGACAACTTAAAGCACATATTATCATATTCTGTGGCTACAAGTCTAACACATCTCAAAAGTTTTGAAATAAAGGGGTGTGGGTGCTTAAAAGAGATAATGTTCATGGAGGATATAGAAGAAGATATGATGGACCAGATTTTCCCTAAACTAGAACTTTTGAAGTTTGAAGGCCTTCCAATCTCACGAGATTCTGTCATGGAAGTCACTTTGAATTCCCCTTGTTGAAAGAGCTTATTATTGAAGAGTGTCCTACATTTAAGGCATTCATCTCCAAATCTACCATGGCAAATGAAATTCATATTATCCAAGAAGTAGAAGAAAACAACTCAGAGATCAATGTCCCTCATCTCTTCAATGAAAAGGTGACTATACTCTCCCTTTTCTTACTGTATTATGCTATAACAAATCATTTTTTATATAGCATGAATGTTATGTAATTATTGTATTGAAACTTGAATTTTTTTTATATTTTTTAATAATTTTTAATGTATAAGAATTATATTTGTGTAGAATGAAATTCCTTGCTTGGAGGAGCTACAATTGTACTCACTCAATGTTGAGAAGATATGGCCCCAATCAGTTTTTCAACCACTTCTGGACTATCTTCAGAATTTGAACAAGGTGAAGCCATTCAGTATTGTGACAACTTAAAGCACATATTATCATATTCTGTGGCTACAAGTCTAACACATCTCAAAAGTTTTGAAATAAAGGGTTGTGGGTGCTTAAAAGAGATAATGTTCATGGAGGATATAGAAGAAGATATGATGGACCGGATTTTCCCTAAACTAGAACTTTTGAAGTTTGAAGACCTTCCCAATCTCATGAGATTCTGTCATGGAAGTCACTTTGAATTCCCCTTGTTGAAAAAGCTTATTATTGAAGATTGTCCTACATTTGAGACATTTTTCTCCAAATCTACCAGGGTAAATAAAATTAATATTATTCAAGAAGCAGGAAAAAACATCTTCGAGATCAATTTCCCCTCGAAGTGGCCATCATTAAAGAAAATGAAGGTACATCGATGTGACAAGGTGGAGATATTTGCTTCAGAAAATCTTTTGAGCTTTGGAGAATCAACAAATCGACAACCCTTGTTTTGGGTTAATGAGGTATGAACACAAAAAACTATGTAAAATATTTACACATTTAGTTTGCTTCTCTCTCTCTTTCTCTCTCTCCATGCCAAGCTTATATTGTCCATTGAATCAAAACAATTCAATGAACTTAATCAAATCCAAATATATTCATTGATTCAAAACATTTACACAAGCATTTCTTATTGTAGCTTTTGCATAAGATGTTTGCTACAATAACAATATTTTTGATTAATTATGATGTTCTCGCCCTTACTAAATTGAGATAAAAGCGTTTGACATTTTTAGATTAACTTTTAAAAGATTTCTCTTTTTTGTTTTCATTTAAAAAGTTAAATTTTAGATAAGAGAATTTAATTTCACATAACGAAAGATGTTACGAGGAAGCAACAAAATAAGACAATTTATTATAAACTAGAAAAAAACAATTTAATTTCCTATATAAAAGTCAAGCAATCTAGTGTTTGAATTGTGTTTCAATTTATTTTTTAAGCAATTTAGGAACACATATGTAATATCTCAAAAAACAGAATAAAAGAAAAGCATTCACTTACTCTCATTTATCATTGAGTCCAATGATAAATATATATGTAATATGTAGCCTCTATTGGTTGGAGACTTGGTGCGGTATGTACAGTAAAATCACATGAAGTCTGCCTCCCCTTACTTACATTTGTCTGCTCATACATCACCCTCACAGCTAAGCCATGCATGACACTCTGATCACCTTAAACCCATCCCCTGTACCACGTTAGGTTGGTCCCTATACGACTTCCTCCAGCTTGTGTTCCCTTCCCCCAGCTGTAATACTTTTGCTATTTTGGCACGATTATGGGAGAAGGGTCATAGAGGTAAAACTTTTCATATTTTAGTAACCATTGAAATTAATTACAATGGTAAGAAAAGTAAAGGCAGTTGTAATACTTAGCTTGTACAATAAATGGAACATTGAGATCTTGTGGATGGTTCTTCTATATAACTTTGACTTCCAATCTAATGGGGTGGTCAGGATGATTTTACATCATCGGTATTAGTTCAAAATTTTTAACTTTAGTCTAACACATTTGTTAATTTTCAGGCTTCATTCCCCAATCTAGAAAAATTAACATTGGAGGATAATAGCATTATGAAAGAGATATGGCATGGGCAACTTAGAGCAGAGTGTGATGAAGGGAAACGACGCATTGTTTTTCCCCGACTCAAGTATTTGGAATTAAGCTATCTACCAACTTTGGCTAGCTTCTGCTCAAGGGATCAAATCTTTGAATTCCCTGCCTTAGAGAAAATGGTTGTGACAGATTGCCCAAAGATGAAGATTTTCTGTCAAGGAGATTTAAGCACACCACAATTGCAAAAAGTGATATTGAGGAAATATGAAGATGAAGAAAAAGGGTGGTGGGAAGGCGACCTTAATACAACTATAGAACGGATGTTTGAAGAAAGGGTAAGCATCAAAATAAAAGATTTTCATATTTGCTTTGTCTTCTTCTTCTTCTTTTTTTTTTTTTGAACACGTGTTTGCTTTTTTTCATCACCTACTTTTTAAAAAGATGTCTGTAAAGATCTGAAATTGGTTATAATTTGAAGAATGTTATGTAAATACTAAAGCATTTATGTAAATATAAATTAATTACATATCTGTGGAGGACTGAAATTGGTTTTAATTTAATTTGAACTTATTGATTATATCAGTTTTCTTTGTTAAAAATAAAAAGAGTACTCTTTTAGTTTTTTATAATTTCAATTATTTTGGTACTAATTGTGCAATTCATTGGATTCCATAGGTTGGATACAGCGATTTGAGACTCTCTGATGCTTCTGAGTTGATGGAGATATGGAGCAAGAATCCTCAAGAAATTTTATCCTTCAAACATCTTGAAACGTTACAAGTTTATGATTGTAGCACGTTGAGGTTCCTTTTTACACTTTCCATGGCTTTGACCCTGCCACAACTCCGTAAGATGGAAGTAAGAAATTGCACCGAGATGGAACATATCATCATAGATGAAGGACCACATAAACAAGTGTCAAATAAGATTGTGTTTCCTCTGCTAAGGTTCATAACTCTTGAATCTTGTGCGGACTTGGCAACTTTCTATCAAGGAAGTAAAATACTGGAATGTCCATCCTTGGAAAGATTTAAGGTGGTTGATTGTCCCCAGATGTTTGCATTTGCATCTGCATTGTCAAGAGAGCAAAGAATAGAAATGATTGATGAAGGAGGAAACACAACAAGGCTTTCTAAGGGAATTGCTGATGTTGTCTTTTTCGATAACATGGTTAGTATATTTTGTTTTTGAAGATAATCTTTACCTTTTGTTTTTGTCTTTGTTTTAGTACATTTTAAAAAGATTTTATTTTAAGAAATTAATTTTGGCGGTGGTTATTCTTTTAAATTAATTTTCATATATCTCCAAAGTTCTCTTCCGTTTAATATTAATGGTCTTGTGCTTTTAGTCCACTCAAATATACTTGATAATGTACAAATAGCTACATAAAAGTTATGGTTATCAACAACTAACTTAAAATATTGGTCAAATTATTTTTATCTGATGTTAAAATTTAGACATATTTATATATGAAAATAATGAATATCCAAAGGAAAATTCAAAATAAACAATTTTTATTATAAAAGACAAATTACGTTGTCATTTAAGCAAATTTACTTATAAACTAAATTTCTTTATTTATCATTGTCTTTAACATAATTTTTAAAGTCAGTTTTTTTACATATATGTACTTACACTTGCAACACATGTGTTGAGATATAAATAATTTAAAAGGTCAAATCATAAGAAAATGCAAAAAGTTTAGTACATGTAAAAATATCTTTGTAACATAAGAAAAGAATTAAAATGCTTTCTTTTGCACAAAAGAAAAATGAGGATTTGCAAAATAAAATAATTAAAAAATAGATAAATTAGATATCCATATGCTCCCAACCCAAAAAGAAAAGCTAACATAATAATACAAAAAAGTTTCCATTATGTTTGTATTAATATTTTTGTAGCTTTTTTTCCCTTTTATAAGTTGTATATATTTGTTTTAATATTGAAATTGATACTTTCCCAACCCTTTGTTATATCTTATCTCTAAGGAGTACAACAATTTATTTTCCCTCATTAACAAAGAAAATAAATTCTGCAGGTGGCATTCCCTCGTTTATATTATTTGCATATTGAAGGCATCGGGAAATTGAGGAAAATATGGGATGATAAGGTCACTACGAATTCATTTTGTGATCTGCAATATCTTAAGGTGAAAGACTGTGAAAGACTTTCAAATATTTTTCCATTAAACATGATGGAAAGACTTCAGAAACTATTTTCACTGTACATAGTGAACTGTGATTCATTGGAAGAAATAATTGAACCTCAAGGACTCAATTCCAATGAATCACACGCAGTAACAGCCACTGAATCAAGGCTGTCAGAACTTCCTGAGCTCACACATCTCTCCAAAGAAGAAATTCCACTTGGAGAAGTAGTTTTCAACAACTTAATGCATTTAGAAGTGTCGGGATGTGGCAAACTAAAGAATTTAATGCCATCTTCGACATCTTTCAAAGATTTGATATCTCTGAAAGTATCAAAATGTCATGGATTAATGAATTTAGCAACACTCCCAGTGCCTAAGAGCATGGTCTTACTTGGAGAAATGAGTATTACAGATTGCCAAATGTTGGAAGAAATCATAGCTTCTGCAAGTGATGAAGTGATGGATGGCATTATTTTCTCTAAACTGTGGTCTTTAGAACTTGATGGTCTTTCGAGCCTATCAAGGTTCTGCTCAGGGAATTATATGCTTGGATTCCCTTCCTTGAAGAAGGTAATCATGAGACGATGTCCAAAGATGGAAATATTCTCAAAGGGAGAGTTAAGCACACCAATGTTGCACAGCATACTATCAACTGAAGATGCTTATGTAGGACGTTGGGAAGGCAACCTTAATGCCACTATTCAACAGTTGTTTAAAGAAGAGGTATGCATCAATTCAAAAAAATTTCCTGATTATTTTTTCATAATCTGCTTTGTATATCACTATCATTTTAGAGCCATGTGTGTTCCAATTAAATTTCAACATTGCTTGAGTGTGTGGCTTCCATAGTATGCTTAAAACATGCCATTATTACACTGCTTGTAACAACAGATATTTCTGCATTTTGCTTGTAACATCGAAAGAAGTTCACTAAACATGTATGAATTATGACAGCAAACATCTTGCTGGAAATAGAAAACTAACCCTTTAGCTTCCTTTTCTTAAAATACGTAATTATGAGTCAGCTTTATATTTCTTTTGAATTCAATGGCAGAGAAACTAAAAACAGGGAGCTTTTAACCTCTTTTTTTATAATGAAAATGGTTGCACGATATTTGTTGGCTTTCATTGTATAGCTAATTTAACAATTCATGCTTTCACCTTTCAATATGTTGTTCCTTATGATAACAGAATGTCCAAAATTGTGAAGAGACTGAAGTTTCCTTTTAATTGCCCAAACTGGAGTAAGGCAAGATATTGTTGTACCTGTGGGACACTTAAAGGTTCATTTTTCTTCTATCAAATCTGGAAATCAGAGGGTAAGCAGATCTTCTATTTCCTTCACTTAAAGGCAAGATAATCTTCATTACTCTACTTGATTTCCTTCACCATGGCTAATTGCATTTTAGAGTTATAGTGGAGATGCCCTTTTCCATTGCAGGTTAAACTGCTCTACTCAAGTATAATGATTCTGCTCAGTTGGTAGCCACATTCCTTTGAATCCAAATGGCTATCTCACTTTCTAGTTTCTGTAAATTTGCTTTGTTTGAAGTTGCAGTTTCCATATGTAACTCCAATTGTCAGTATTGAATATTCAGGAGCATGGAACTAAAAATATGCAAACATGTAATTTGTTGTTTGTAAAGAGTCCATCAGCCAAGACTCCCATGTTTCATTAACCCCAAAAAGATTGCAGATTTTCCATATAGGCATCATAAAATCCCTCACGCTTCTTACATTTCAAATTTTCCTAGACAAAGGATAATTGGATAAATGCATTGGAAACCTTTCACCTCCAGGGATAGGAAAGATCCAAGGCACTTACTTTGCAGAGTAGAAACATTTGGATGACAAAAAACTTCAGACTGAGGGGCAAGGGTAAGGTGTTAATGACCAGATATGCCACTAATTCTACAAAATAGCAGGCACAGTTGGTTTTCATTAACTTATATCCAGAACACAAGTAATACATTACATGACCTGCATCTGAAATTTCCAGCAATATAATGTTTGTTAATGACCAGATTTTTTTTTTTTTTGAAAGATGAGTTTTTATTAATGATAAGCTGGAATGCCGCGAGGAGTTTTCAACGTTGAGATTTGAAGACTCCTGTTGGCATGCAAGCTATCATAAAAAGAGCCTGTTCTGAACAATTACAAAAAGAGCAGATGCTCAATGAGCACTTGGCAAGGGTAAGGTGTTAATGACCAGATATGCCCACTGATTCTACACCCTGTGAACTCAAAAATGAAATTTGCTTAATAATCTTCATTTTCAAATGATTGGATGATGTAATTAGGCCTGACTAACCAACGTTTTGGCAAGTGGTATGCAGCAACGAATTGAATTCCACAAGTAATCTTTTAAATGCAACCTCCTTTGAGAGATCAACAAAGAGTTTTATCAATGATCTTGCAGATACCCTTTCTCTTCCAAGTAAGAAACTACTTCCCCCGCCATAGCACCTGGTGTGGGGCAATCTCCATCTTTCTGCTGTATTTCTATCTGGAAAGGACAAAAGATTATCCTTTTCAAGATTTGTTGAAAAATCAGCCATTATATAACGGGTAGTGTTTTAGAGTATACGTAATATGTAAATGATCTGTAGGAATTAATAGTCCATTTCAAGTAATATTTTACGTAATCAACTAAACACAACTAAACACACACCTCACACTTTAGGGGTGGTTCATAGGGATCATCTATGCCAGTAAAACCTACAAAATAATACCATAAGTTAGCAAAGGCTCAAGGGCGAAGGATAATTTGTTTCACTAGCCAAAATTAAAATGATAAGAGTATCATTATCATTAATAACTTAAATGCCTCAAAGTTATAACTGGTTTTATGTATGAACTATGAAGAAGTAGGGCAAAGATATTGAATGCAGAGATATCAGATCCAATTATGGGGAAAAAATCTATAAGAAACAAGATCACTTATCGGAAACCCTAGTTTCCAAATGGAAGTGTATTCAAAAGATAAGTGCATTTAAGAAAATAAAGGACACTGAGATCTCCAGCAACTTGCAGGTCCAGGCAAATTGAGGGAATTTATATGGCTCGTAACACAGCACAAATAAGGTAGCATTTGAATTCTTGAGATTAATTACCAAAATTCAATCTTGTATAATAAATAGTTTAAAATTTTAGAATGTCCTAGGGAAAAGAAAAAGAAAACTTGCCCTTCCAGTTAAAAATACAGTGTGTTATAGAGCATGCAACACAGAAGATCTTGGGATTTGAAGGGTACTTGAAAAGCATTTCAGTAAATCATGCCATATTCTGATGTTCTAGGGAGATAAAGATGACAAGAAGAGAGAAATATAAGAATCTATAATAAAAGACATGATTCATGAAACAGAAAAATGCTCCTATTTATCCCTTTAATTTAATTTATTTTAAAAAAAAAACAAAAATGGAATGGCCAACATCATAATTTTCCCCCATGGTTTCCCCAAGGATCAGAGCATAAGCAGTATAAACAGGCAACTCTTGTTAATGAAGGTATTATAGTAAGGAGCACACCTTTAATCTTTCCAGCACGTGCAAGCTTGTAAAGGCCTTTAGAATCTCTTGCCTCACACAATTCAAGAGGCATGTTCATAAAAACCTGTACATGTAAAAGGGCGATTCAGCTTTGAGAAAACATAAAAAGAACGAAGATAAGAACCATCCTCAAGGGGCCTTGCCTCTACAAAATTAGCATCAGGCAACATAGCACGGCATGCATCTCGGTCTTTCCTATATGGAGATATTAGACTGGCAATGCAGATTAAACCAGCATCTGCAAAGAGCTTTGCCACTTCCCCTGAATCAGATGCACAAAGGCTTAGAAACAACCCAAACAAAATGTGCCAGAGAAGAACAGAGCCATAAGCATACCTTAGGCTCTACCAAAACAGAAGTTGAACGCCCACAAGCCTTCTATACTCATATCAAACATTAACATATGCTCATTTACATCTAATGACACAAAGGTTAATAGTTAGTATGTTTAGTATGTTCAGACTTCACGATGTCCTTATTCACTCTTACATTTTCTTTTGAGTAATTATACATATAGTGATCAGTACATAGGGCTTATGTATGCTAATCAATTCATAGGACTTCAACCATTCAAAAAGAATCAATAAATACCCATGAAAACATCGAAACAGCAAACAAACTGATGCAAGTTCACAATTTGCTGCATGATTCAATTGCTAGTCAGTCCATAAGGTCAAGGTGGTAAGAACAAGCAATGCATAAAAGAAGAAAACTCATTTTAAAATATATCTCAAAACAAAAGGGAAAGAACTTGTCCAGGATTTGGAACACCATATTACATATCTTTTAAACAACTGACACTAAAAAACAACCAGATATCTTCCCTGAATGTTGAGTCTAGGAAAGCTGATTCCTGACATTTTCCAAAGACAGTCATACCAGTTGGTTTTGTTACTACCAATTTATCTACTGTTTTAATATAGAAAACGAAAGCAAAACTCAAGACACCAAATATAAAAATTGGCAGCATACGAAATTATTAAATTAAACCTTCTTTAGATGCTTGTGAATGACATAAATAGAACAAACTTGAAACATTAATGGTTTCAAAAAGAATATATGGTTAGTCGCTACTGTTAAATAGACAACAAAATTATTTAGTCTCACCAAAGTCTAAACTCCAGAGACTTCTACTTTCTCAAGAGCATACTTACCAACCCTGCGTATATTTTCTGTTCGATCGTCCGCCTTGAAACCAAGATCCTTATTTAGTCCATGCCGAAGGTTATCACCATCAAGTATGTAAGATAGCTTTCCCCTTGTATACAGTTCTCTACTTAGTGAACACGCAAGTGTGCTTTTTCCTACACATTATAAACAAAAAGCTCAAGAAAAATATATAACAACCGCAGATAGTACAGCTCAGTTTGATTCTTTCAGCAATATTGAACATTTACAATATTTTAAGCCCTACCTAAACCTTTTAGAAATAGTAATAATGAAGTTTTAAAGAGCCACATCAATCTAAAAGCATGAGCAATGAAACTGCAAACAGCTCAGGCTACTAAGAATACAAGGCAATCCCATAACTGTTTTACTTCATAACATTCAACAATTAATTTAGAAGCAACATATTCCAACCAATAGCCACTCCAGAAAAAGACAAGTAATTAGTCAGTTATAAGACAGTACATAGCATAAAAGGTTCCTGGAACTTTGCAAATTGCTTCTGCTAAATGAGTTGCAAAAATTGAATTCAGCCAATTAAGTCAGAACTCATAAACCAAGTATCAGATGAAGGTTAAACACAGTAAAGTATTAAAAGAAAAGGAAAGAAAAGATAAATAATTCATATTCAAAACTCCTCATGCAGTATCAGATATCTAAATTTAAGTCCTATTATGCACTCTCCTTTTAGAGATTTACAGCAGCAGCAATAAAGGGAGAAGTTATGTCCAAAGTGATCAGGGACATTACATGGAAAGGAGAAATTATATCTGTAGTAAGCAGGGCTACTACAGGAAACAACTGTTGTTTATTGTTGTGCAACCCTGTCTAGATCTTCTCTGCACAAATGACATGTTTTCAGAGGAAAAAAATAGAATGGGCAAAGAATATGTGTTTCAGCACCTTTAGTACTAAAACTGTGATGCAACCATAAGTGCATGCTTGCAGTTGTAAAATCACAAATTGTATGTTGTTAGAATGTAGTTCCTTAACAGCAAATTCTAGTCCATTGAAAATCCAGTCGGGATAGAATTTTCAAATTCAAAGCCAAGAGGAAGCAAATCAAGCTGCTAAAACTTTTTAGTTTTCCAAGAAGGATAATTTTAATTCAGAATTAGAAAGCACATATGAAAGTTCATTTGACTTTAAACCTGATCCACTGAGACCCGTGATCCATACGACACAACCCTTTTGGTTAAGCAGCTTCTGCCTTTCAAGCTTCCCAACTGGTGATTCTTGCCAAAAAATATTTGTTGAATTTCCCACAGTAGACATCTTAAGTTGTGCAGTCTTCGATTCTCTGTGTAAACAAGCAAACACAGAATTGGTAACAGCAACCTGATAACCACATATTGAACAATATTAGCCACTAGAAAATAGCATGAGATTTTATATGTTAATTACAGAAGCCTAAAATCCAAAGTGAAATACTCTATACAAATTCATAAAATTATCAATTGTTTTTGGAAATGAAGCTGCTGAATGATACACAACGTTTCTTTTGCTTTTTTTTTTTTTTCATTTCATTCACATGTTTTCTAGACTGCACTTGGCATCCTTTTATCCTACACATCATAATGAGGATAGCGAATCTCCATCATTAACAGCTAATGAAACTTGCCAAACAAAACCACATTTAATCTATACAATAATCAAAGGTGCCATCTTTCGTTATTCAAATAAAACTAACCATTTCGAACCCTTAATTTTTTCAGAGACTTTGAACAAATTAAAAACCCAATAACCTCACTGAAAGAGTTCCCATGATCTAACAACGATGACATCTACAACACTATAGATGAAAAATTCTGCACAAAAACAAAGCAATGCTTCATCATATAAATATAAACATAAATGTAAACCAACAAAAAGACACAATTTTCATCACATTTTCTTGCGTTTCCATCGTAATTAGCAACTACCCATCACATGGAACTAAGAGAAAGAGTGTCAAATACCTGAGAGAGAGAGAGAGAGAGAGAGAGAGGGAGAGAGACCTGTCGAAAGTTATAAGCTTTGCAGGTTTGCTTTTTGTTGGTTGATTGAGAAGCAAAGTTGAAAGAAACAAAAGAGAGAGAAACTATGAATGGGAGAGGAGATGAGCGCGAGCTGAAGACGGCATAGACATAGGAAAGCAGAGAGGGGATCAGTTACTTTCAGAGGAAAAATTAATTTTTCTATACCCTTTTAGCTTTTTCTGTTTTTATTTCTAATTAATAATAGTATATTATAAAGAGAATAATTTTGTTATTTATTTTAGCTTTAATTAATAATACTAATAATCAGCTTTAAATAATAATAATAATACCAAAATCTTTGTTGTTTATAATTAAGAAGTGATTTTTATAATTTCTGAGTTCTTTTTAAAAGGACATAATAATAATAATAATAATAACAACAACAACAATAATAATAATCCTACTTTTAAATATCTCAAAATGAAGTCTATTTTTACTTTTAAATATTTAATATTTTTACTTTATTTATATCACAAATTCATTTTATGATTTTTTTTTAATTTTTTATGTTAAAAAATATTGAACACCTATAGTATAATTTACTTCAAATTTTAATATAAAATACATAAAAATTAAAATTTTTATCTTATATAAAAAAATGTGAAATAATGAATCTAGACGCTTGTACCTTCTAAATTGCAAGTGACTCTATGGCACAATAGTCCAAAATCCTTGTACACTTTTCTCCTTTCTTTCTTTCTTTATTTATTTATTTTGTTTTCAGTCAAAAATGAAAGGGTCCCTTTGAACTTGCCAAATCAGATGGTGAATAAGAATATTTATAGGGATCTATGAACACTATCTCACTGCCAATTTGACTCTTTCTTGCTTTGACTGTCACAATCAATTCTTTTTTAATATTGACTTATTATTTCCCTACTACTTTGGGAATTTATTATTTTTTTATTTTTAGTTTGACCATTTTTAATTTAAAATTTAGTAAATAATTGTAAAAAAAGACGCTTTCATAATATTGCTTAAAATGTAAATTAAATAAAATAATTTTATGTATTAAAATTATATAAAAATATACATGATTAGGTTTTTCTAATACGAAATTATTATTTGATTATTTTTAATTTTTGGTAAAACTACTATTTATTATTTATTAATTTATATATTTTAATTTTTTTATTGAATTAAAAAAATTAACAAAGACTATTGAAAATTTAAAAATTAAATATCCACAAAAACAAAATAAAAGTAAAAAAGATTGTTGAAAATAAAAGCTAGAAAATATATTTAGGGAAGATGGTGTTATATTGGGTCAAAATCTCTGTTAGGCTGAGACTTGTGCAATTGGGTCCGCGGATCCAAATTGGGCCCAAGTTGAAACACCCAAGGGATGGAAATTCACGAATATCCTCCGTCACCGTCAGTCAAATTATCGTTCCTCCAGACTGGAACTCCCTCAACTCAGAACTCCAATCCAAACCGGAGGAAACCTTAAAAGGACAACAGAACTTTTCCCCCGTGATTCAACTCCATGAACCATAATGCAGGCTCACCTCTTGGTGGGACCCTCTCCCGTCAACGGCTTCTACTCCTCCTCCTCCTTCATCTCCAATGGCAGCCTCTCCATTTCCGCTTCCCCGTTCACTGGCAACTGGCCCTACCCACATAACTCCCCGCGCAAATCCAGTAACCGTTGGATCCCACCGCCATCGTCGTCGTTTGCATCCGCGGCGGGTATCGACGGAGAGCAGAACCATTATTCGGTGCTCGGCGTCGCCCGCAATGCTTCATCCGCTGATATCAAGCGAGCTTATCGACTTCTCGCTCTAAAGGTAATATTTTCAATTGTTTTAACTCAATTTTATTAATGAAAAGGGTTTTTTTTAACCTTTAATCGTTCTGCTCCAATTATTTGCTTAATTGTTTGTGAGGTCTGGGGAAATGAACAAAAAATTGAATCTTGTGAATTACTGTTGGAAAATTTCATGTAAATTGATACTGCTTTCTAGTTTATGAGCTGTAAATTGATTATTTATAGAGGAAAAAGGCTCGAAAAAAATCCTATTTTTGTTAATTGTTTCTATTTTAGAGTGTGAGGTTGAATTTGTCACGCTGGCATGCTTTCTAGTTGTGTAGTTATATCAATTATAGTGAACTTACGATAATTCCTGAAGAAAATTTACATAAATAGATTATGAATTCTAAGAACTTTCCATAATTCTAGTAATTCCCTTTGATATGGAACTCGTCACGATCTCTGTATGCCATGGTTTATTAAACCTTTTGTTATGTAAAATAAATCAACATGAATCTTGGTCTGCGGAAGAGGGTTGTTCTGTATAATAGGAATCTTTGGATCGAGTTAGAGGATGTGAGGTTTGGACGTGGATAGTTGATATCAGTACCTACCAGCTGACCATATTATAAAAGCTTGAGTTTGTATTTGAAGATTTTTCCTTTCCCTACTTAAGAAGTGTATGAAATTAATTTGGCGACCTGCTAACTGTAACTATGCTTCACGTGTTTCATTTTTTAATGTCAGTATCATCCTGATGTTAGCAAAGACTCACAAGCTGGTGAAATGTTCAAGAGCATCCGTCATGCATATGAAGTGAGAATTCGTTCTATCATTGCTTCCTCATGATTCACTAATTGCTGGTTTTTAGTGTTTCTGTAAATTTGGGGAGACCTCATCACATTTGATTTGAAAGGATTGAATTTTGTATTTTGAACTGGCAAATTTAGTAGTGTTGGGGTACATGCAGGACAACATGGTTGCTGTGCGATTCTGTCGTGGGATAGGTGTAATGGGTGTAGTAATAGCGTATAAAACTCAGAATAATTGGGACTTTATTACTTACAATGGTTGGAATTTTGGGTTGAAAAGCACTAACGTGTGGGTTTTTCAAGCAAGAATGTGGCTACCTTATGCAAAATTGCTAAAGGGTGGGATTGTAAGCAGAGCTGCTTTCCCAGGATTCAGCTTTGGGGCAACAACACTGAATATTGACCTTCTTAGGAAGGAAGAGAATAAAGGGGAGAGGGAGGGAGAGAGAGAAGGAGAGCTGTGGATCACTACCCTGATACTTTCCTCTGAGTTCCCTAAGTATGAGCAAGAGTTACTCTTTAACTTCTTATCATGAAAGTTTGCTCCTGCTTGGGCTGTTATTGTGGATTGGTAGGCCATAATAATCCTTAAGTTAAGCTGAGAAATTCCTAATTAGTTATTATGTACCTTATATTAACTTCTGATCCTCTAGCTTCCCTCCTCTCTATTTTCACACTTCCTTTTTCTTTTGGGTTTATATTATGTTTTGGAAATCAATGACAGATATTCTTAAGTATTTTCCCTACCAGGTATTATCTAATGAAGTAACAAGGGTTCACTATGATCGTGCACTTACATTTCAAGAGGATGTTGGGAGGTCAGATAAAGGAAAATGGAACTATAGTCCTGAGTTTGAAGATGGGGTTAGGCTATATAGGTGGGCTGAAATCAAACGAAAAATGCAAGAAGAAAGATTTCAGGAACGATATAAGGTGAATGAGGAGTATTCTTCCTTCTATGACGAAACAGATGATGAGGCTGAAGACGAAAACCTGCATCAAGAGAGAGGCTCATTTATTGAAGTTCTAAAATCTGCTTTCATAACTCTGTTTTTACTGCAGACCTTTGGTTCTCTTTTTTCTCTCACCTTCAGTAGCCTAATGGCTCTATTTGATAAGAAGTTGGATGCTGGATACAAGATTGGTTATGTAATTGCCTGGGTTTTAGGCGGGAGAGGCGGCATTTTGCTGACTTTATGTATCTCCTTTGCAAGTTGGGTTTGTGGGAAAACAAGCAGCAGTGTAGTTGTTCTAGTGGTTGTAGCTATGTGGGTTGGCTCCAATCTTGCTAGATATGCTCCACTTCCTCAAGGTGCCCTCCTCGCACTCATGTACATGTCTATCAAGCTTCAAGTTGATTTAAAGTAAATGCTGTCATAGCATCATCTGTAACATGTATTTCTTTCTTTAACTGGTGGTTTTGTACATAATGTTTGTTCTCTTCAAATGTAATACAAAGGCCAAGTCATTGGAAAGAAAATTTCAAGGATGTGCATTCTAGTTTCTCTTTCCCTTTCCTTTTCCTTTTCCTTAATGTTCTTGTCTTTGATGAATAGTATTACTTATCTGTGCCCCTCTTGCAAATTGAACTAAAATCTCATTTCCGAGGCCTTGCCTTCATTCATCAATTCAAGAAACAATTTTGCAGGAAATTCAGCCATTCTACTTGGATAAATTGCATTCACAACATGGTAAAGATCTAAGAATGAGTGAAAATTTCATCTCTTGGAAATGAACAAGAAAGAATTAACATGTTTGTATGGTACAGTTATTGATTACAGAAGAAAAAACTAGCTTGAGCATACTTCTACCATATGTCAAAACTGTCAACTGTTCTTTACTTTTTCATCATTCTTCATTTCCTTGAGATTCCTCCACAAATACCTCCCACTAGCCATGTCAACAAATACCCAGAATCCATTCTGAACCATCTGGAATTCAAGAATATGAAAGTTTAGAAACAAGAAACAGAAACCACAAAAGGACAAACATGTCAGGGAAAGAAAATTATTTCAACACATACCCTTCTGAAACTGAATTCTTGTTTATCTTTGGCAACCATCTTGTCGGAATCCTCAGAGACTACATCGTCGATGTCAGATGATGAACGAACCGTCC
This sequence comes from Theobroma umbraticum, assembly GCF_002168275.2. NCBI lineage: Eukaryota > Viridiplantae > Streptophyta > Magnoliopsida > Malvales > Malvaceae > Theobroma > Theobroma umbraticum. The sequence continues at coordinate 9,146,769 of NW_018397259.1, read as the reverse complement.
TCCATGCAACATACCCTGCTAAAACTGCAGAGAAGAACACCAGCAAGAACCTCATAGGACACATTGCTCCTCTTTTTTCTTTCTTTCAAGCCAGTGGAAAACAATCTCTCTGCCTGGGCTTTTTTCAATGAGAGAAACAAAGAGATGAAGATTCCCACAAACCCCAATTTTTTCTTTTTCTCTGTTATCCGATGACAGATTAGATTCGTTGAGAATGTAGAGAAAGACAATGGAACAAATGGGGAGGAATTTTCTTTTTTAAGGCAGCCAGTGCACATGTATAAAAAGTATGATATATGGAAACCGCGTTGCTGCAGATTGAAGTTTTCTTGTATGGTAATGGACATGGTACAATTATTGTATGGTTTTACAAAGTCAATGATGGCTTACCAACTACATTAACAACTGGTCAACAATTTACTTTTTCAGTTGTGCTGGTATGAATATAAAATGTCAATGACAGCTTGGGAGTTTCTAGACATAACCCAAAAAGAAGAGCTTAGAGCCATAGTTTGTCAGATCCAACCATTCCAAAACTCCTTGGACAAAACCTACTTTTTTTATGAATATTGTTTGATCCCCACAGTTCCCTCTTTCATATTATTTTTGGGTCTTTTCTTTTCTTCTTGAAATTGAGAAGGCTAATGAGCTTGATTGGCCCAATTGTGCTTATCCCTTCAATTATGAATTCTTCTTCTTTGCTTGGTCTTATTCAAGAACTTTTCTGAAACAGGACAAAATCCAAAGGTTTAGGCTGCTAGAAGCAAAAGTTGACTTATTGCCTTATGGATTCTAGGAGCCCAATTTCATTAGATTAGGCTCTCCAGTACCAATTCCAGTGTTCTATCCTGTCTCCAGGCTTTCATTTAGAGCTAGAGCCATTTTGTTTGGGCTATAGATGTAAGGTTCCAGAGTCCACAAAGTTGAATTTCTTTTCTTTGTGTTTTCTTTTACTAATACTTATTGCAATAACTGGCTTGAGCATTCAACTTCAAAATATTAGGACATCCAAATGTTTAAATTTTAGTTCTAAATGGAGACTGAGCTTTACCCATCAAAACAAATGGAGTTTAAAGCTTTTTACTAGTGAATATATCAATAAGAATTACACTCCCAAGTCTCTTTCCTAATGGTAAATATAAATATCATTGAACTCAATTAATAACACCCAAGTTCATTTGATATTTAGATGCAACAGAAAAATTTAAGTAAAAATCATTATATTTATAAAGTGATATAAAGCACATTTGAAACACATGCATGCCCCAAAAAAAGATTATTCTACTAGTGCTAGTATTGCCTCTTGATTAATGTGTTTAAAAGCGCATGGAATCCAAGTGCTACTTCAAAATGAGAAGGAATCTATCCATGATGGAGGTGGTGGGAAAGAGAAATGTTTATAGATTCTGAATGGGATTTCCAACAAGATTCTTCTCTAGTGCTTCTCCTATGTTTGTTTCATTTATTTACATCATGTTGGTCCCCCTCATTTGTGTTTACTTATTGTTTTCTGCTTGTTAAAGCTCCCAAAACTGTGCAATGTGCTCTTTAAAGGCTTTCCAAAAAAATTAATTTCCTATTATGGATTTTAGTTGACAATTATTGAAAGGGTAAAAGAAAACCCTAAACCTTGAAAAAGAAAAAGAAAGAAGAGGCTTCCTCCCTATTTGAATTGTGAGGTGTAGCACCAATTTATTCCTTCAACTTGTTTGGGTAGGTCTCTTGACTATGTATCTATAGCTCCATGAAGAATAAATTAGGGAATAAAACATCACCCTGGTTGATGGGAGCTCAAATGTCATATCAAACTTTATCATTTATGAAAGTTTTGAAGAAAGAACAAATGTAAATACAACACAAATTCTCTTTGCATCAAGCTTTACAAACCTAGATGATTTTCAAGGATGGCATAAACTTAACACAGATAAATTGCTCTAACCCCCATATCCAGGTTCTTTTGCAAACAAATTGGGATATTAACATCAAAAATGGCTCAATCCATATGAGTCATATTATTGAAATTAACATTATGGTTGTACACTGCAAAGTAATACAGGAAGGTTTGAGTGGATGATAGGCAGGCCTTTGTAGTGGGGAAGCACTTTCTATGTTCCTTTATCTCGTTATAATGCTTTCAAAGGAAACAACAACAATTCTCTAAATTGGTTTAGTGTAGTGGAATCCCATCATCTTGACCCTCTATCTCCATTGGTTCAATATTCTTTTTCTTGCAATGGGGTGAAAACATAAAGTTATAAATTAGCTTTGGAGGCCAATGTTCTTATTCCAGAGAACATGCATGTTGATAGGTTGAAGGAAAAAGGAGAGAAGAGGCCAATTGCTGCATAGACTAATTTGTCAAAGTCAAGAAGTGTGATTATGATGATAATTGAATCAAAATCAAACGATCTGTGGGCATTTTAGTTAAGGAATATTAGGAACATAAAGCCCTGAATTTTTTTTTTTTTTGAATGATGTTTACTTATAATTTGAATAAGTTGACAAATTTGGTCTTTATTCTTAATGAAGCAAAGTGAATTATATCAACTTTATGAAATACCAAGCCATAAATAGAAGGGAAAATTAGGTACTTTTGGAATATTACCAATATTTTTTATCACCAAATATTCCAATCTTTCTTAATAATTACAAACTTTAGCTTGATAAGATATAAAACTTGAATCATTGAAAATATATAAGTCTATCTATACCTTAGCTAAGACATTTCTTTCTTATCAAGTTTATTTGATAGTGGAAATATGAAAAATTAGGATATTCCAAGCATGTTGATATAAGCTAGATAAATGGCTATTGTCACAAGTTATCATTAATGCAAGGAAAGTTGGGTCAATTGAAAATGAAAAGACAAAAGAAACAAAGGGAAGGATTTGATAAAATAAATTCTCCTTTAAATTTAAAATTTTGCGCTTATTAGACATAAATTTAACAAAATCATCTGTCAACTTATTTACAGTAGGAGAGATGCAGTGAATTTGCCGTCTTCCCAACTGTAATTTTAAGGCTTCAACATACCCTCAACCTCCACATTCATGATGAATATTGAGGAAAAGCTTTGGACTTGTCATATGTTTATGTTTGAATCTGATTGGAACATTCAACCACATGCACTACATATGATTCTTTAGTTGTATACGCAAGAGCAAACCAATGAAAACAATTACCGGATTGCGTTGCCTGATGAAAATATCTCCATTTTCCATGGCCCTGGAATTTCTATTAGCTATTCTTTCCAATATGCAGCATTAACTCCTTTCTTCTCACCAACAACATTTGACTCTAGATCGGCAGATTTGGGTAGTTTGAGTTTAAACCAATGGTGGGGTGTACCTGGAGCTTCTGACCATTTGATCAAGGGACGCCCACTTCGATTTGATTTATAAGTTTGAACTGTCAGACTAATTAAAAGCTTAATTGGTTTTAGGGTTTTACAATAGAAATTGAATTTATTAGGATGAAAAAAGACTAGGCAATGAAATTCATGAGTTCTCATGGCAGGCAGGCATCCACTGCCATGAAGATGGATAAAAGCAACGTTAGTTTATAGCTTGATTAAAAGCAAATGCATCAGAACCCTCCTGCCTGGTGATACCAATATGTAATGTAGAACTTTGCATGAAAAAGTTCTAATTCCTTTTTGAATCCTGACAAAGCAGATTATTTCTATTTTGTTTCTTTTATTAACTAAACAATTCTTTGCATATCTAAACACTGAAACTTTCTCTCTTGCATTACAAGTACAGTTTTAAAAGCAGATCTGCTTTGCTCAATGGAAAATGAACATAGAATCAAGGAGGAAGACTGTCAAGTGTGAATTGTTCTATGCATATTAAAAGACTTTGACGTCAGCTAATCAGAACTCTTGGAAACCTTTACACCATCCTAGTGGCATAGAGCCAATGACAAATGGTTCCTCAGTTAAAAGACACTCTTTTGATCACTATTTTGTCATGATCGAAAACTCTTGAACTCCATATGGTTTCTCTTTTCCTTGATTGCTCTCCACTCTTTTCATCAGTTCAAAGTCCCTTTTTGCAGACGATAAAAAATAGGAAAAAGAAGGATTTTAAAACCCTTCACAAAGAGCTTTGTCTGCTCACAAACCATGCCATCCATGGCCACTACTTAAATCCCACTGAGGCCTAACCAAATCTGAACACTGCAAATGAAAGTTCATGTAATGTACTCAAAACCCCTTACATTTCTCTAAAAAAAATTTCCCAAGAAATGATTACTATCCAAATGGAGTTCGCGTTGGATTCACGTTCTTGACAGAATTTGAGTTTCCAACATCTTGTGTATCCACATCAGATTATTCTCCTTCCTGTAAGCCTGTAAGCACACAAAAAAATTTTTTTCCTTCACTTTCTTTCGAAATCACTTGATTGAATGTGAGCTTTGTAAGGATGATGATTCTGTCTGGTGTAAGGAAAGCATCATATTCTTGTGGTAACATGTTGAATTGTTGATTGATGGGCGCATAAATCCAATTGTCTGTAGAATTTCCGGATTTATAGTTCTGAAAGATAGGAATATGATTCTGATTCTGTCTTTGGGTTTTTCCTTTTCTGCTTATATATTCTTGGATTCAGAGTTGAACTTGTGCATCACTTTCACTCCTTTGCTTAAAAGCTGATATCAAACTGCTGAATTATAATTGGAAGTGCCTTCCTCATATTTCATACCTCAGGTGAGAGCTCTTATAGCTTCTGAAATTTTTTGTTCTTCTAATCATCTCTCTATGATCTTGTGTTCTGAAATGTTAGGCATTTTAATTTGTGATGCTGCCTTTAGGAAAATGCATGTCTTTGTTTTCTTCTTTCTTTTTTTGGTAAATTTAATTGTTTTTCTCTTTATGGGGTTACCTTACTACAAATAGCAATGGAGTTACAGTAATGGCTTGGGGCTAGGAAAATTGGGTTTCTTTAAGACAAATATCCCATTAGCAAGCCCCACTTCTGTCTTTTATTGAACAAAAAGAAATTGGGTATGAATAAACAGAACAAAAAGAAACATTAGTACACTGTATATCCTCTGAATTGATTAACTCTGTTTAGTAATTCCTGAAACTTGCAAAAGGCGAAAACTTGCAAACACATCAATGCATTACATCCCCCATTATCATACATTTTTCTTCTTTCTTTTTGCTGCATGTAGACCTTAGATTATTGTTTTGTTCGTTTTTAGTCACATGGATGTGTTAGTCTTAATCCACTAAATCGAAGATATATTTGACATAGATAGCTAAAATTAAAAAAATGAAAGAGCTGAATCATGCAGAAGCACATTCTTGGAATATTTATGGTGGGTAGACATCAAGCACTAACCACAATCCAAAACCATTTTCCTGTTAAGAAACATCTGTTGCTTCATTGATCCTTCCTAGTTAGGCAGCCAGTGGCCAACCCTTGTATGACTTGTACTCCAGATCTAGCTTTGAGAGTTTGCTTCTTGATCTTATCCTCCTACCAATTTTCCCACATGTTTGTTATGACATCAGTACTGATCAGATACAGATAAGATTTCCAGCTATCCCCATCGTCACTAATTGAAAATATTTTATATAATCAATGTCCATGTCACCCTGGAAATTGCCTAGTTAAGGCTTAGGATTATTATGTTTTGGTTCATGTATCTTAATTTTTTTTATTATAATTTATATGATACATGAATTTTCATCATTCATGAGATTTATGAAATTTATGCATGTCTCACATTCATGGACCAACAATATTTTATTTATAAAATTAAAATTACAAAGATAGGGTCCATTTGTTTTTGTTCTCTTTCTTATGTTTTTTACCCCAAAAAGAAAAAAGGTAGTCCACAAAATGCCATTACAACTTGACTGCACAGATTATGCAGTGACCGTGTGATTTATCCACAAGAGGATAGTGAAGTGAAATTGATATCTTCAAAGAAGTTGGATTTGATTTGGATCAGTTGGTTTGGTGAAGGCAAAACCAGTTTAGGCTATTACCAAACATGAAGACAAATAGAAATCATCAAATTCTAGGAAGTTGTCAGCTTTAAACTTGGTGAAGATATGCATTAAACTAATGACAGAGTCATTAATTAACTGCTCAAAGCCCAATGTATGACAGCAATCAAAGGGACCACGAAATAAATATTACATTAGACCAGATGGGGAAGGAAGGAAGGATTTGACTTAGGGACCTCTACCCTTCAAAGGAGAGACAACAACCCTTAGACCAGATGCGGCGAATTTTCAAGGCAATATAAAATATTTTGTGTGGCATCAAGATAAAGATTTAGTTTACATGCAGAGCATACACAGCAGACTCTAAGATCAGTCTGCCTGTTAATATTGAAGTAGTTAGGCAACTTTTGCATGTCAAGATTATCTGTAAAATGCTGATAAAACATGACAAGACATAATCTTACGTTGAAAAGAATGAAAGAAAGAGTTCCGTTTGAACGATTAGGTTTGTTCGAATAATTATATTTGTTTCAAAAATCGTGTCTGTGTAAACAGGCTTATCTTTAATAACCGTTTGAAACTAAACAAACATGTATGTTTTCATTGTATATAAAAATGCAGGTTGTCTAATAGAATATTAGATGGTAATGACTTCATTTGTCATGCACATGAATCACATTCAAGTTTTGGTCGTATTGTCCACAAGGGAATTGGTTTAAATTGACGCAACTTCTTCATCTTGGATACATCAGTTAAAATCTTAATCTTCTGTGTCTTTCTTTTTCTTCCTTTTTTTTCCCCCTTTTTTTGCTCCTCAGAAAGTGCTGACTTCTAAGAAACAATAATGAATGCATTAGTGGCAACCAACAGAAACTTTAAACTGGCAGCCAGGCTTCTTGGTTTGGACTCTAAGCTTGAAAAGAGTTTGCTAATCCCTTTCAGAGAAATTAAGGTGATATAAACTTCCCTTTAATCTCCATTGGCTTTCATTTTGTTGTGATTATTGGAAATGTTGTTGAAAAATGCAGAAATGTTGTATCTATGAAGGGTCAAGAGGGCTTGGAGATAATGATTTGATAATATGTTATAGTTCTTCTCTGCTGCTCTGATTGCTTGTGGACATATCTGTAGGTTGAATGCACCATACCCAAAGACGATGGCACTTTGGCTTCCTTTGTTGGGTTCAGGGTTCAGCATGACAATGCAAGAGGGCCCATGAAAGGAGGAATCAGATATCACCCAGAGGTGTTTACATTCTGCTGTTTGAATTAACATGCCTGATAGCAAGTTAACGAATCAAGATTCTGTCTACTTCGTTAACTTCTTGTTGCATAGTTTGGATTCTGATCATCCTATGAATAATCTAGGTTGACCCTGATGAAGTGAATGCTTTAGCACAACTAATGACATGGAAGACTGCAGTTGCCAATATCCCATACGGTGGGGCTAAAGGTGGGATAGGATGTAATCCAGGAGAGTTAAGCATATCTGAACTGGAACGGCTTACTCGAGTTTTCACCCAGAAGATACATGACCTGATTGGAGTTCACACAGATGTTCCAGCACCTGATATGGGTACAGGTCCACAGGTACAATAGGCCTCAAATATCTCAGTTCTATCAGTTTTCCTTTTATGTTGGTACTTGGAGATGATGAGGAAGTGATCTTCAATTTTTATTTTTTATTTTCAAAAAATTGATAATGGTGTTTTCTGTTTGTTAAACAGACAATGGCATGGATTCTAGATGAGTACTCCAAATTCCATGGCTATTCACCTGCTGTAGTAACTGGAAAACCAACAGTAAGTATATACACAGAGAGCGTTTGACTTCACATTGAATTATGCTAGTAATTTTAAGCCTAGAGATTTCTGCAAATTGACTTTAGGACTTTTCTTTATAATTGAGGATAATTTAGAAAACTTATGGATATTACCCTTTTTCCTTAGGATCTTGGAGGATCACTTGGCAGAGATGCAGCTACTGGCAGAGGAGTGCTCTTTGCCACAGAAGCCCTACTTAGTGAGCATGGAAAGACCATCTCTGGACAAAAATTTGTAATACAGGTGCACCTTCAACGCCAGAAATTTAAATTATGACTCATACACTTAATATAATGGACTGCGGCTCCATGTAAAGTACAGTTCTCAAAATGATGAATGCTTATTCCATCTCAGGGCTTTGGAAATGTTGGATCCTGGGCTGCCCAGCTCATCCATGAAAAGGGTGGGAAGGTTGTTGCTGTGAGTGATATCACTGGAGCCATAAAGAACAGCAAAGGAATTGATATTCCAAGCCTACTCAAGCATGTCAGGGAAAGCAAGGGTGTCAAAGGATTCCATGGTGGGGATTCTATAGATCCCAATTCAATTCTGGTCGAAGACTGTGACATACTCATCCCAGCAGCACTTGGTGGTGTCATCAACAGGTTCTTTTTTCGGCAACAACAATTTTTTTTTTTAATATTGCCCAGCAATACTGTTTGCTTAAAACTAAAATATTGTCATTTGATCTAAATGAAGGGAAAATGCAAATGATATTAAAGCCAAGTTCATAATTGAAGCTGCTAACCATCCAACTGATCCAGAGGCTGATGAGGTTACTGCTTGTCTGAAGTTTGCAATTAGCCAGTTACATAACTAAAAAGAGAGGCAAACAAACAATTTCATTTCATTAATTCGTTGTCTTCTTTACCTGCAGATCTTATCAAAGAAAGGTGTGGTTATCCTTCCAGATATATATGCAAACTCAGGAGGAGTAACTGTTAGTTACTTCGAGTGGGTGCAGGTATTATATTTGAAACTCATCTGCTTATATTACAAGTTACAGGACAAATACTTCAGGGAGTAATGATAGTGGTCATTTTCCATTGCAGAACATTCAAGGCTTCATGTGGGATGAGGAGAAGGTGAACAATGAGCTAAAGACATACATGACCAAAGGATTCAAAGATGTGAAGGAGATGTGCAAAACCCACAATTGCGACCTTCGTATGGGAGCCTTTACCCTTGGAGTTAACCGTGTTGCTCGGGCTACTCTTCTGAGAGGCTGGGAAGCATAAGAGTGCTTTGCTGGTTTAAATAAAGATGGAGGCTACTATGAAGCCTCTGATTCTTGTCCACCTGTTGTTCTAAACCCTCATTCAATTGAAGTTCTGCCATTTTTATTTGTTGCCTTAATGTACCTGTTTGGTTCCCAAAAAGAGTGTTATATCTGAGCATATAATTGATTACTCTGATCAGATTTATAGATGAAGCAATAACATAATGGTCTTGAATTCACAGCAGAACAAACCTAGGTTCAAAATTTACCAGCACTGAAACCTATCCTGCTTTTGTTTGCCATTCTTTTAGTGAAGTAAAGAGTATGGAACATAGCATTTACTCAAGGCATGACTGATCATCAAAGCACTGTACAATTTCAAGCAGTGCAACACTGCCAGCCAGCATCTACTACAAGCAATCAACAGATTACAGCCGTCTCAGACCTACAACAATCTAGAATGGATCATATTCAAAACTTGATAGTTGCACTTTGGATAAACAAAAATGTGAAATAAGTATATCTCCAATTGACACAACCAAAAGTCTCAATTAAGTTCGATATCAAATTTTCAAAGTTGTATGCCCATGACATCTGAAAGAGGCAGCACAGAAGGGCATTGGTAATGTTACAAACTGCTATTAGTCTAAAATCTCCCCCTGCCTCTAAACCCACCACCACGGCCACCACCCCTAGGACCACCTCTGCCACCTCTTGGGGCACCTCTTCCACGAAATCCACCACCTCCACGAAATCCACCTCTACCACCACCTCTGCCTCCTCCACGACCACCTCTTGCACCAGCTTGTGCCTGTCCCCTACAACAGCACAAAATATGATATTAGAATTTTTCTGGGTCATACCAGAAATTCAAACAAAAAAATTCTGGATCATACGTGAAATTCAAACTAAAATAGCCAGAATGCATGATAACTCCCAAGTAGAGTATGTGACAAATGATTCCAATACATATGCTATAACTACCAATTACACATCAATAATTTAGGATACATAAAAGATATTAAAGCACATCATCTCAAAACAACTCCTGGACATAACCATCAATCCCCAAAAGAAATCAAAATGAAAGAAATGAAATCAAAGCAGTTTTCAGACATGGGATGTAAGGATTACAAACATACTTTGGTTGTGGAAGAAATTTTGCAAGAGGCAAAAGTTTGCTCGGGTCAATATAGAACTTATCACCCAGGGCATACGAAGTCGCCACAATACCTTCCAACATTTTGATTGAAAAATACTGCAACAAGCAGAAAAGTAAATAAATGAACACACATAAAGTCCAAACTATGAAAGAAAATGATTCAAACTAGCAATGGAACTCACAGATTCATTGATGGGACCAAAAATTTCATCAACTTTCCCAATCTGGGTCTTGTTCTGTAGATAGATTGGAGCATTAAAATAAGGTATTTTCTCGTTGGTTAGCCTTGTCACTGCATCACCCTCACAAGCATGAAGAAATGTAGATACCTCTGCATAAATAACAAAAAAAAAAAAGCCAAAGTTCGGTTTTTTTAACTTCTCTTTGCATCAAAATCGCTTCTTTCTTTTACATTTCTTTCACTTTCTTAGCATCCAAACAAAACAACAAAACAAAGGTACCAAAAAAAAAAAAACTAACCCACTACTTCAGCAGGAGGCCCTTCATCACGGAACCCACCGCCACCACGTCCAAAACCGCGACCACCGCCTCCTCGGCCACCTCCTCTCCCTCGTCCACCGTCTCTGCCGCCCCTGAAACCCCCGCCGCCTCTCGGTGGTCGCATTTTCTTCCTTTCTGTTTTGCTTCTCTGAGCTGAGGGCTTTGAAGGGGTATTCCTTTTTAGCGTTTATACCTAAACAAGTGAGAAATAAAGAGCGTAGGGTTTTGAAGTTTCTTTGGAAGAGCCAAAATTACTATAGTACCCTTTAGTTTTTGTTAATTCACGAATGGTAGTGGCCGTAGGGCCAGTTTGGTTCTTGAATTGGACCACTCAGAAGCCCAAAGGAAGCAAACACATTTTTTTATCATCTATTTGCTAATTTCATGATTGCATGATCAAAGTTCTGTGCTTTTTTCAATAGACCAAGGCTTCATTATGTTCTACAAAGGGAAAACTATCAATATATTCATCACACTTAATAAAAGGGAACTCATTAAATTCTGATGAGAAATGCCTAAGATGGTGTAGTTCAAGTACTTCTGGTGCAACCTTGAGACAGCCAATAGCCTAGATGGCCAAGACTGATGGAAACGAACCCAGAGGTGGAACTGAGCCTTTCCATTTCCTGATACTGAGAGTCATTCACCTTCGACGAGCATGATGCCGGCGGTGATGCAATGGTGTAACGGTGAAATAACCAATGACATACATCAGTGCAGTTGAAGACAAGAACCCAACAGGGTAGCCAATTCCTGCCGCTTCCCATGAAAACCATGTTTCCTTTTTCTCCTCCTCCGGTGACTCAGGTGGCTGCGAGCCTTCTTCACAAGGAGCATCAATTTGCACCCCGCACAGTCCACTGTTGTTGGCATAAATGTCTGGATCAATCAGCCTATCCATTTGAGGACTCTCAGGAATTTTACCTGCGAGTTTGTTGTTGCTCAAGTCTAAAGTATTTTTTTTTTTGAAAGATGGTTTTTATTAATAATGAGCTGAAATTTCGTGGGGAGTCTTCAACGTTGAGATTTGGAAGTCTAAAGTATTTAGTTTCTGGAGCTTGGCAAATGATCTGGGTATTTCACCATCAAAGTTATTGTGTGACAAATCCAAGGCCTCTAAACTCTCCAGATCACCAAAACTCATAGGAATGTTGCCTGAAAGCTCATTGTATGAAAGGTTGAGTAGCTTCAAACGTTTAAGACTGCCTAATGAAGGAGGAACTTCTCCTGATAACTGGTTCTTTGACAAGTCCAAGAAAGTATAGATATCCAGGTTCCGGTTGGAGAGGCCTCGCTTTGAATTCTTCCAGTTTACTATCAAGTCATGGATTTCAACTTGAAAGCTAAAAATTTCAGAAAGCGTTGATGGGACATCAGGTGTATCAATCATTCCAGTAAGATTCCCGAAGCTTGGAGGAATGTCACCAACGAGGTTATTGTTGGAGAGGTCTAGGATTCGGAGACTACTAAGATTTGACAGATCATCCGAGATTGATCCCTCAAAGGAATTGTCCCTAAGATTAAGTACTTGAAGTGAGGACAACTGATAGAGGAATGCTGGAAATTCACCAGTTATATTGTTGTCATGAAGATCAAGGTGTTGAAGCTGACTCAAATTGCTCAAATTCTGAGGTAATGGACCAGAAAAGTCATTTTGGCTTAATGAGAGCATCATTAGGTTCAGTCCAAAAGCTGCAGGAACCTTGCCAGACAACTTATTGGAAGATATATCAACATAAGCGATTAAGCCATCTTCTCCAAATGCTGGAAATTCACTGCCAGAGAAACTATTTGTTGACAAGTCCAGAAGTAATAGCCTATAGATTTTGGAGAGAGATTTTGGCACCGGCCCAGAAAAATTGTTTTCTGAGAGCATGAGTACCATTATTGAAGTAGTATTAATTTCTCGCAGTTCCCCAGAAAAGTTGTTCCTTGACAAGGCAAGGACTGACAAATTTCGAGATTGAAACAACTGAGGTGGGAGCGAACCTGCAAGTTTGTTATCTGATAAAATAATAGTTCCGAGATTTAGTTCAGCTAACCACTGTGGGAAGTCTCCTTCGATCTGATTCTCACTCAAGTCCAAGAAAATAAGATCAGTTTGATTGGCAAGCCAGCGAGGAATCTGACCACTGACACTGCAAGATCTCAATGACAAAGAAGATAACTTACACTTTGGAGTGATTGTGATGTCGTTATTCCATGCTAGTCTGTTTCCTCCAAGGTGCAACTTCTTCATCTCCTTGAGATCAAATAACCATGTTGAGATCTCGCCAGAGAGCTTGTTATTCTCCAGCTGAAGTGTCTCCAGCTTTCCCAGCGTCTGAATTGATGATGGGATTTCACCACTCAAATTATTCTTGCTCAAGTCTAAAGTAGTTATGTTCACCAAGTTCCCAATGTCTGCTGGAATCTCCTCCGACAATGAATTGTTCTGCAGCTGCAATACTTCCAGCTTCCTTAGCTGCAATATTGACAACGGAATCCTGCCAGAAATTTGGTTGCCCGGAAGTGTCAACTTCCTCAGTTCAGTGAGGTTTCCAATCTCTTCAGGAATCTCTCCACGAATGATATTGGCATCCAAGCTCAACTGTTTCAACTTCCTAAGACCGCCAACATCGCCAGGTAAGCTACCCTCAATCTTGTTACCACTGAGATCAAGGAATTCAAGATTCCTTAAACGAAACAACTGAGGAGGAATAGAACCATTGAAGCTATTTCCCCTCATGTCAAGATACGCTAGCTCGGTCAAATTGCCAAACCCAATGCCTGCAATTTCACCTTGTATTGAATTGTAGGAAATGTCAAGCGACATTAAGGTCTTTATCCGGAAAACTGATCCCAAAACAGTTGAAGTCTTTCCTACCAAGGGAAAAAGACTGGATAGATTAAGACCAGTCACTTCTTGCGAAGATGAGCGAGAATTGCACTGTAGCAGGAGCCACTGACAACATTCCGAACTGGAATTCCATGTCTCTAAGCCACCAAGAAACAAATCTGTTAGGTTGTCCGTTACCATGTCTCGAACTAGTAAATCTTTCAACTCCAGGAGAGCTTCTCGTTAATCATGAAGGCATGAAAGGGAACCCCTGAGGCTGAGGCATAGGATAAAGAACATGAAGTATGATCCAGAAAGAAGGCTTAAGTTGGCCATTTTTAGCTCTTTGCTTTTCACTTTTTTTCTGCTAAACCACCTTCTGCTGGTATAGTTATGTGTATAGGAGGAACTAGGCGATCCATACGTCGAAGTCAAAGTGTGAATCTTTTTTTATAATGTAAAAAATCTGGTGGGAAAGTGAAGAGAAGTTGCAGCTTTCTTGTCTCAAGGAGTCGCCTGACCCTGTCAACAATTTATAGTCATTGAGAGATTCATGGTAAATTTGGAACCCGTCAGACAAATCATAAAGGAGCCCGATATTCATTATCAGTACATTGAATCATAGGATCAAAGAAGTTTAGTTCTCTGGAAGGAAGCCTCTGTCGTCTTCTTTCCGTCAACATGTCAAGTTCAAGGTAGTGCTTCTTTTGTTTTTGACTGTAATGACGTGTTGCCATCAAATCAATTTAGTATTTGATCAGGAAAATTCCCGGAAGATGTTGGATTACTGGTTTTTAATGACCAAAGCTGAACTTGAAGTCAATGGAACATAGCATCATCCGAAAAATAATCCTGCTGATACATAAAACTGTGAACTGATCCAGCTGGACTCACTCTCAAGCATTCTGATCAGAAAAGAGCAAGATCACCATATGGGTTATTTCAAATTTAGCTAAATAAAGCTTCCCGCTGTTGGAAAACTGTCACTGAAACAGACAATTTCATTCTGCTTCAGTATCCCACCATTTCCGGCATGATAGAAAGTATCACAAGCCCTCATAATCAACTCTTAATCCGGCTTGAACAGTACAGTTATTTAGCTAAATTTAGCTTTGTTTTCATCCTTGGTCCATTTGATTTCCTTCCTTTTTAGGTTGGAGGATGAAGGGATTAAGTACTGGGAGTTATGGAGGGTGGAGAGGAGGGAGAGAAGGTGAACCATTTCCCACTTTAAGAAAAACATTGCTATTTATGATGATTACTTGCAGCCAGTTATGATAATTCAAAGCACAAGACCTGTTACTATGAAATGTATGTTTTAACAAACAGCTGCCCACACTATCCCAGGCCGGCTCAGGGCATTAGAATTCCAACTCCCAAATTCTATTAATTCTCTTCCTTCTTTTTGTCTTTCTTTTCCTTTTCCCCTTTATACATTCCCATATGAGGAGATTTTATAGCAGAATTAACCCCACCCATACTCAATTCAAGACCAAAAATACCTCAACAGCTTTCAAAAATTTGAACTTTTAAATTATTTTTTTTCCTTTTGGGACTATGTCACAATGTACACTCCAGAATTAGCAGACTGTCCGCCCATAACAAATTGATGCAATGTAGAGATTTTTGGCCCATTTTTCCTGCAACAATGAACAATCATGATATAAGATAAAAGACTCATTAAAAGAAGAGGTTGAGCATCTATAATAAAAGAGAATAGACCAAGCAACACTCAGCACCCACTGGTAATGCTTAGAGAAGTGAATTAGCATTGCCATAGGAGTTGAAAGATGGCAAGGGGCGAAAATAGGGAATACCCACCTTTACATGGGCGCTAGGAAAGGCAGATGTACGCAGAGTTTCCTGAGTTTCATCCATCATTTTTCGTTTTGGAATGCTCAGTATGAAGGCAGCTTGATCTGCAGTTGCAGCCATAGATGTTATTCTGTAACCGCTCTCCCATCGCCGATGTATTCCCTCGCTTGGATACAAAAAGTCAAGCTCCACAACCTTGATTCAATGAAATAAATATAAAAGGACATGTAATCAGCTACTTTGGAAATGGTGGGCAGTGGAAAAATAGAAGATGTACGTACCCATCTAAAGAAAGGAATACCTGATCAGAAAATCCAGAGTTCCTAGACATTACCACACCCCAGCGACTCCCAGCAGTTGTCATTGATGTTACATGAAAGCCTTCTTTCCACTTCTTATTTATCCACTTGAAGGGAAAAGATTCACTTACTTTGTAGGACTGCTGGGTGTAGGGAGTTCCTACAAAGTCACAGGATTTTGCAAACAGCTTAGCAAATAGTGATCAACATAATTTGAATGCTACAAATATGTAAGAATCTCAGGCATGCTCAAAACAAATTGCTTTAGCCAATCTCCTCTTGCAACTCGCAAGCTTAATATTAAGTATACTATCATGCTAAAGGTTAATTACAAAAAACAAGCCTAATTCAATTGTCTTTCAACATAAGTTGTGCAACTCAAGGATACAAGGTCGAGGCAGACATGTAACCTTATTTATTGGCCCATGTATATATATATTACTCTCAGAAGCTCTGAATGTAAATGACGGTAGCATCATGGCAGCAGCTCCAGGAAGATGAACCCTCCAGGCTAAATTGTAACACATGAATTCAATCATGCATCGCTCCACTCTCGGAAAACTCAATGGCACCACTTAAAAATTAATTTTATCTTAGTTTTACGGTCATCAAAAAGGAAATAAACTTCGTTGCTGATTACCAACCTTTTGACATAACAACCAAGGAACTCGCATTATTTGCTCCAGCTATTGAACTTATATAGTAGTTCTTTTCCCACTGCTCCATAATCCAATCCTGATGAAAATCCAATAGATATTAATGTAAGGAGTATATCAAAGAATGCATGATGCCAAGCAGAAAAATGACAGAATTAGTGCTTTAGAATGATAACCTTGTGCAGAAAGACTGTTGACAAATCATAAACCTGGCAAGTGAATCCCGTTCCGGCATCCATGATCAGGGCCCAGAGATTAGCTGCTGAAGCGACACAACTAATAAACAATCCATCTTCATTACCCTTATCTATGTGCTGACGCAACCTTGAATCTGCTACATTGTAATGATATCTACAAGATTGATAAAAGGTTACAGGTAGGATGAACACCGTTTGAGAGATACTTCAAGATGAGACTTCTAAGCAAAACAAATGTCAAACCTCATGGTTGAATATCTCATATTTTCACCCAAAGAAGCATGCACCACAAAACAAACATCAAAGACTGGCAACCTAATTTTAATGGACCACATTTAACTTAGAACAACCAGCCACATTTACTTAAATTTTTGCCTGTCACTATACATGTTTCATCATCACATATAAGACATCAATTGTGAAAGTATTCACCAAATATGCTATTTTATTACTGTGATGAGGAAAACATGCAAAATTGATAAGATTAACTCACTGCCATACCAACTTATAATGAATGTTAATAATTCAGACCACTCAATTAAGCTCACAGACAACCTTCAGGAGTAGAGAGATAACAAAATGTTTGTGCAGTTCATCATACAAGCAGAAGTAGAAATGAATATTATATATAACAAGAAAATGCAACTTTACCTCTGCTTCATAGGACGGCGTGCATTGTAAACAGAAATCCACTGAGTAGCAGGACTACCAAGGCGTATTTTTTTCTTCGGTTGCTCATCTTCTTCCAAATTAATGACTAATCTTCCCCGCTTTTGCCCAACCTATTTATGCAAAGGGAAACAGAAAAAGGTTGTTTAATTGAGCATCCTATCCGATCCAATTTAATTGGAGAGAAACAGCATAACAACCACCTTAAGAGCTCCATCAATTCTTATTGGCCTCAATGGCGTGCATGGTTCAATTAGGCTTTCAAAGAAGGAAATTAGCTTGGCATAATTGGGCTCCTCATCAAACTTCATATTTGTAACAGCTTCAAGAAACTGTCTAAATGGGGCAGGACAAAAGCAACACATCAACTCTGGAGAAGTGGCCATCTTTTTCTTGCAAACCAGAAAACTCTTGTTATCCCCCTGTGAAGTTCCAGAGAAAAGCCATATATTCAGAGGAAGTAAATCAGATTAGATAAATCTTTAATCAAAACAACACAAACCTGATAACCCTGCCATGGTAACCGTCCTTTTATTAGAAATATCAATGTGTATGCCAATGACTCAAGGTCATCCCTACGACTTCCAGTCCGACCTAAATGTGCATGTACACTAGCATACCTAATTGTTCCCCTGCCAAAATGAATATCCCAAGATATTAACACCAAGCATAAGCATTAACTGGCGACATTTAAAAAAATGAAATAAGATAACATAAACAAATCTATGCACCTGAACACATCAGGCCTCTGATCATAATCAACATGTTGACCAGAGTGTGCATCTTTCCATCTAGAAGCTGATACGAGGACATGGGAAGCAAACAGATATTAATACCAACTTGGGAATAGGATTTATTCCATCTCAGTTAAAGACATGACATAAAATGAGAATCTCTTAGAGAAATCTTCCATTGAAGACGAAAAAGAAAACAGTAAGTGTTAATCATAACGTGCTCCTGCTTGAAACTTCAGAAAGAACATACAGTTAACAGAGAAGAGAGGAGAACATACCTAAACCAAGATCAATAAGATATAGCTTCTTCTCATCAGCTGATCCAGGTTGACCTAGTAAAAAATTCTCAGGCTTCACATCTCCATGCACAAACCTTTTTTTCAAGCAGACAATAAACAATGCCAATCAGTTGTAACTATGCAAAACAGGAGGGTGAATTTAACAAAGTGCAGAAAGATACAAAAGGACCTACCCCTTTAAATGAAGCTTTTCAAGAATTGATATTGCCTCCACTGCAATGCAGGCAGCCATAGTTGGTGACATCCTATCATAGCACAACATGTTAGAAGACTGAAAGAGTATAGTAGACACATATAGACATGCCTGGGTAGGTACAACAGAGACAGGAGGAAGATTCTATTTCTTACGATTGTCCTAGAGAATTCCAAACATCCCATAGGCTAGGACCAAGCATATCCATTACCTGAAATATTCATTAATGTTGCTTAAGATATATTAAGTAATTTGGGAGACAAGACACTAAGGAGCTCAAAATCAAAACTCACCAGAATGTAGAAGTCTCCCTGGCGACCCTTGTAATGGACCCAAGGAATCCCATAGCATCCGTTTAGGGTACTTTTCATTTCACGAGGAGATTAGAAAGAAAAATGTGAGAAGTTACATACTGCATTAAAATATGTAGAAACAAAAGCCTGATACACAATTTTATGATTAAAGATGCCATACTTGTACACTTGCCACTCGTAAGGCGGACCATAATTGCAGCCTTTACTGTTCCGGTGCTCAAACTTCAAGGCTACCTGTGATGAAAAGAATCAGCCGTTACATCCCAAGTGGTTTGACCTGGATAACCCTTGAACATGGGCATGAGTTTCTCAGACATACCTCAATTGCATCTGGTCCAGTTCTATCACTACCACCGCTTACCCTTCGGCCAACATAAACTTGGCCAAAACCACCCTTACCCAATTTCCTTTCTATCTTATATACAGGAGAATTACCCACTTGTACCTGCAACAAGTAACATAAAAGTATTCAGTCAACAGCTTCGTTGAGGTGAAGAACTAAATAATCAGGCACGTTTTAGTTGGTAAGAATCTAAGGATTAAAAGACAAGCGACCTAACATACAATGAAACACCCGTGACTTGACACAGTAAAACAATCTTCAGTTTCATGTTAAATCAAAATGCCAATGATTTTCCAAATATTTTCAAGCAAATTTTAAATGCTGAAATGAAGAAATTACTCTTTTTGAAATTGTATGACTAATATAGTAGTTAGCTCTTAGGTAAATAAAGCATACTAGAAGAAATTGAATTCATCCAGTATTCTTGCCAAAGCGAAGTGTCCCAGAATAAGCAACTTAATATGGAAGATTTAAGTAACAAATAAATATATTCAACCAAAAAGGAAAGATATAGTACGCAATATGGAGTTACCCGTTCAGGAACTGGGGTTGTGCTAGCTTCTTCTTCAACCCCCATTATTTTGTCAGCGCTCCCACCCTCCATTGCAATATCTTTATCTGCCACTACCTCTACTCGATTTAAAGCAGGTTCTGCAGCAGCTAAAGGTGCAGCCTCAGGAAGAACCTGACAAGGCTCAGGGTCCAAATCTATCAATCTTAT
The DNA here is from genome assembly GCF_002168275.2 of Theobroma umbraticum. Taxonomy (NCBI): domain Eukaryota; kingdom Viridiplantae; phylum Streptophyta; class Magnoliopsida; order Malvales; family Malvaceae; genus Theobroma; species Theobroma umbraticum. The sequence continues at coordinate 9,127,048 of NW_018397259.1, read as the reverse complement.
GCCCCGGCCTCTACCAGCAGCTGTTGGCCTTGTAGGTACCGCCGGTGAGGGCCCTTTGGCTACAGCTGCAGCATTACCCCTTCCTCTTCCACCAACTCTCCTCCTGGTTCTGTTTTGAGCAGGCAGTACCCAATTCTCTGCTTGATCAACAGGTTGAGGAGGCTGAAGATCATCAAGGCGTTTTGACCTCCGGGCTCCGCTTCGCAACTCTGGCATCCTCACCCCATGCAATTCACATTCCACTTAATATCCTCACCACCCCTCCAGATCTTCTGTAACCAAGAAAGTAACCAACTTTACCAATATGGAAACCAATAAACACGTGTCATAAGTAGAACACCACGCATTTGGAAAGCCCGTATAATTGATAACTAACATTTGAACTTCTTTAACAAACCCTTAAGCAAATAACCAAGATTTACATAACCTTTTTCTATCATGACATTACCAGATATAAAATTATAAACAATAATAACACAATCAGTGAGTAAATTATCAAAATGAGGAAACAAACAATTCTTGCTATAATCATCGACTAAGTATCTGTCTCAAAGAGGATAAACCAAAGAGACTATTTTTAGCAAACATTCTTCAAAAAGAAATCTATTTTTGCCAAGAACCAAGTACCTTTATAGCAAATGTACCTAAAAACATACAAAAATCAATGCAAGCTGATTCCATATGTGATCAAAAAATATACAAACTTCATAGATCATCAGAATCAGTCATCTAAGTCTCAAACAAAATAAACTTCAATCATTTACAATAACAATCAACAATATTTAGGTTCATTAAATCAATCAAACAAAATAACAAAGCTCAATCAACAATATTCATATTTCATCACCCCCAAAAATGATTAAAAAATAGAAAATTTTCAAAACTCGACATAAAAACTTTTCATTTTTCAATCAGTTCAAGTCCGATTCTCAGTAACCAAACAATCACCAATCTGATCATCCAACTTTTCATCAAAAACACATAATCAAAAGTAAAACTGATCATCAAACAAGCTAAAAAAAACCATGTTAAAAAGACAAATAACTCACAGATCAATTATCCTCCAAAATCTCGATAGGTCAAGCACAGATCCTTAATGAAATGTTCAAAAAACACATTTTTTGGGCTTAATATTAGAATCCCAGAAATAAAAATCAAGACTTGGGGAGGAAAGTCTTGTTCTTTGGATTGTTGGGGTATAAAGTGAAGATGAAAAGGAGGCCAAAAAATTAGGGTAATAAGAAGAGACAGCAAAAAAAAAAAAAACAGAAAGGAAGAAATAAAGAAAAAAAAATTGAGAGATTGATTGATTGAAATGCAAGAGAGAGAGACAGAGAGGAAGAAAGTTTATCAGGTTGAGATTTGGGTAAGGGACTTTTATGTGTCAAACAAAAAGGAAACCAAAAAATAAATATGTATGTAATTGTAAATGGTGCTGATAGTGGTGTTCTTTGTTGCTGTTGATGTTGGTTTATCAACATATATATGTCTTAAAAAAATTTTAAAAATAAAAATATATATATTTAGTATTTTCCTTTTAATGAAAAGGAAAATGATTTTTAAATACCAATTAATTAATGTGAATTTTTTATTGATTTCAAATAATATTAAAAGGAAAAAAAATTGTATGGTTTTATGAGAGTAAACATGAGAAATGCAAATGTGGCAATGTGGTAGCCAAAAGGGATTTTTGTATTGTGGACTTACAAAGACCTAGAACTAACTGACTTTATAAATATTAAATATTTTATGCATTTTTTTAGCTATATTTGTTTACTTCATTATATATGGAAAATATTTAAATATATGGACCATGGGATTTAGCATGTGGATTTTGGATTGACAAAAATGCCAATGTGAGATGATTCAAATTACATAGACTTCTCCCTTTGTTGTGGGTAGGTTTGGCTACCTCTCAAAATTATTTTTTTTTTTTTTTTTTTGCCTTCTCTGGCTGCCATTGCCCATTTGACAACTATAAATAGTAATAGATTAATAATATCCAAAAAGAGTTCTTTTGACAAGAATAAACAAAGGGTTGAACTTTTTAGCAGGAAAGCAACAACCTTTACAAACAAATCTAAATTGTTCTTAGTTAAATTAAATCAAATTAAAAAATTGGGTTTAACCCATAGAAGATTAGTCGATAATTTGGTTTATTCCAATCAAATATAGACATAAATCAACGTTTATAATATGAACATAAAAATTTAAAAAGTGTTAGTAATCACGTTACTGCTTTTATCATGTTTAACATTTTTTTCACAAGTAATAATTGCACATTAATATTCAATCTCTACTTCATTTGTTTATAACTTTTGCTATGCCCTTTAGTTTCAATAGTAAATTAGTTTTTTTTCTCACTTTTAACATATTTTTAAAATGTTATTCCATAATTTCAATGACCAATTGATTGATCGAGAAAATCGACATTTATTTATTTATTTGTAATTTTTAGGTAATTTCTTTTTTCCATGTATGTTTTTAATAAGATTTTTTTTAAAAATAAAGTACAAGTAGCTTTCATGATGGAAATATAGATGAAACTCTTTAAATCTTTACCTATTTTTGTACTCATTTCAGTACATATTCATATATTCTTTAAAGTTACCCAATTTATTGGGTGGAATTTACTACTTTAGCAATATTAGTACAAATGAAAACCTAAAGTACCAATTAGTACTTCATTTGGATTTTAACTTTAAATTTGAAAAAAAAAATCTCATTTTTAGGCAAATTATATATAGTACTTCAAAAAGTTTTCAAACAAAAGCTTGTAAAGTTATTGAAATTTTTAAATAGAAAAAGAAATTTCTTCCTCTTAATTTTTTATAAAAAATTATTGTATATCTAATTATAATTATAATATAACATTTTTTAAAACTTACATTAATTCAAGAAAATTATTATTTTTATTATTAAATTAATATAAAAAAACAGTAGATTTGTACATATTATTTTACAATTTATTAATGATATGTTGTATATTGATTTGTTGAATTTATTTTATGGTAAAAGAAAAATACTTAAATGATTTTTTAATTGGGCCAAGACAAACATGGCATAAACTGATAAAAGTTACGACCCAACTTTGTTAATAATCTCAAAAATAGCATAAAAGAAAGAAAAAAAAAAGAACAATAATGGCAACTCCAGCACCAACTCGGAGCCCCGAACTGCGAAAAGACCCGGTAACGAATCGATGGGTCGTATTCTCTCCGGCCAGAGCTAAACGGCCCTCCGATTTCAAGTCGAAACCCTCAGAAAATCCTAATCATAATTCTTCCTCATGCCCATTCTGCATAGGCAATGAGCACCAGTGTGCACCCGAGATATTTCGGGTCCCGAACCAACCGAATTGGAAACTCCGGGTCATCGAGAACTTGTATCCGGCTTTGAGCAGGAATCTCGAGTACCCAATTGGCCAAAATGGCGACTCGAGTATCGATTCGGGCGGGTGGGGTCGGGTCGTACCCGGGTTTGGGTTTCATGATGTGGTGATTGAAACTCCGGTTCACTCTGTTCAGTTGTCGGATTTGAGTCCGAGTGAGCTTGGTGATGTTTTAATTGCTTATAAGAGGAGGATTGAGCAGATTAAAGGATTTGATTCAATCAAATATGTTCAGGTAAGAAAACAAGAACTTTTTTTTTTTTTTGTAAAAGAAATGCTTTTTTGGGGATGGTAAATGTTTGAAAGCATTTGTTTGATGCAAAGTTGTATATTTTGAAATGTTTTTATGTGTGAATATGGATTTGTGTGGAAAAAAGACTGTTGGGTTGTTTAAAGATCAGGTGTTGAATTAGTTTTGCATTGAACCATGTCAAGACTATAGTTTTTCTGTTGTCTTGATGATCGAATCTGCTTTTAATTTTATCAAGTTACGGATTGTTCTTTTGTTGGGAAACTTAATTTTTGTGCCCTGAAGCTTATGCTTTGCATTCTGGTATCTTTTAAACAAAAAACTATTACATAACAAGGGATTCTCCAATACTAGTAGTATCAGACTACATTGTGCATTTTTATGATATAGCTATAAAAGCCCTTAATTCTCATTCATTTCATAAGTTTCCAATTTTCGAGAGCTAGTGTTTTCATTTCCCAAGTATTTTTTCTTTCTAATAATAACAAGGCCTAAGATTATATTTTTGATTCAGGGCATCCCATCTCTCCCTTCCTCTTTCTTTCTGTTCTTGTGTTAGTTTGGCATGCTTGCAGGTTGTTACTGTAACTTCACTTGATTTTGGTTTAATGCTTTTTTAGGTGTTTAAGAACCATGGAGCTTCAGCTGGGGCTTCTCTGAGTCACTCTCACAGTCAGATACTGTCTCTTCCAGTTGTTCCCCCTAGCGTTTCTGCTCGAGTTGGTAGTATGAAGGAGTATTTTAATCAGACAGGGAAATGTAGTCTCTGTGAGGTTCAATCAAAGGACCTTTTGATTAATGAAACCAGCCATTTTATTTCACTTGCTCCATTTGCTGCTTCATTTCCTTTTGAGATATGGATAATTCCTCAGGATCATTCTTCTCATTTTGATGAACTAGACAATGAAAAGGTAACTTCTTATGCATCCTGGTTTTATTCTTATATGGTTTCACCTATGCCTTTCTTAGTGTCACATGAGATCACAAGTTTCACACAGATTGTTTGATTCGAAACTTATGGTGGGGATGACAATGCTAGAAAATTTCTTATATGAACTCTCATTGTCACTCATCTACAAAAGAAATAAATCCGCAAGAAAAGGCATGAAATGTCAAATGATTGTTGGACACTTTGTGAGTATTTCTATGAGTTGTTGACTTATTGTTAAAAGAAGTTCCTTCAGAGCATATTGCAAGTGTTGTTTTATCAGTATTTACTGAACCAAAGATGGCCTTGTTAGTACCTTTCGTTTGGTCTGTTAGCAATACTAGTTTCATGATGCCTGTTTCGCCTTCAAATCTGCGAAGGAGGTGGGAATCTTTAAGGAGACAGACATGTGGGAAATATCATGACTATATTTTTCCATAAACTTGTAGTCTTGTGAATACTGTCTAATATAGGTGTATAACACAAGTGATATGAAATTTGAATGAGGGGTAGTGGAATTCGTGTTTTTGGGAAATTCAAATAAAAAGTAGCCATAATGACTTAAAGAAAATTGGATTTTCTTTTGACTTTTATTATGTCATCTGAGATGCATGTCATATTGTAGAGATAATGTTGAATACAAGAGCAGGGATATTTTGAGTTGTCAGATGGAGTAGTTGAAAGAATTAAAGAAAATGCAGTAATATGTTATGCTTGTTTATAACGAAAACAATATACAGATTAGCATTGCATTATAATATTTCACATATTTCCCAACCTTTTCACAGTTGAGGAACTTAATACTCCATTTGATTCACTTGTATGCAGGCAGTTGATCTTGGTGGCTTGCTAAAACTCATGCTTAGGAAGATGTCTTTGCAGTTGAATAACCCACCATTCAATTTCATGATTCATACTTCACCACTTCAGCTTACTAACTCAGAGTTACCATACAGTCACTGGTTTTTACAGATAGTACCTCAGTTAACTGGTGTAGGAGGTTTTGAACTTGGATCTGGATGTTACATAAATCCTGTTTTTCCTGAGGATGCTGCTAAACTTTTGAGGGAAGTTAATGTTCCTATAGAGGGATAAAAACTGATTTAACATCATACTAGTAACGTAAAATCATATGTCAACAATAAAAAATGCAACACTTTACATGATGGAATCCATTGTGAATTTATTTGGGCCAGCAGCTTACTTTTTCTTTTCTCATTTACTTATTTGTATTCAAGTAAAGGTGGATAACGTTCATTATGGTTTGTGTGCAAAGAAGAGGTTGAGAACTGTGACGCAAGATTTTGCACATGGGAAGTTCCCCATGTGTTTCCGGGCTTGTCACTTTAATTCAGTCTAAATGCAAGGAACTGTTTACTGATGGATTTATGCATAGATCTACCAAAAGTTAAGGAGGTCCATTTGTGTGTCATCAACAATTTACCATCTTTTACTGATGTTCCATGTTTTCTTCAAAAGAATGAAAGCACTGTTTGAAAATTGTAACTTGGGAAAATCTGACATCAGTAGCCCAACGGAACACAATGCAGCTCAATCATTTTCACTTCCAAAGGCTCCAACATGGGGCCTAATTTTGGTAGCATACTTATTTCTTCAAAAACCTTGCATGATCCCCTCATTCTTTAAGAGACTGTTGCCACTTTGAGATGATACCGACCCTTGAACAATTGGCCTTAGTAAGGTTACATGGTGTGCAATCAACAATACCATCATGGGTTAAATAAGGCAAGGCACATGTAGAAAGAGTTCATAAGAGTAACCTGTTGAGACTATGGATGGCGAGGCCCCTTCGTCGCTCGGGTTTTGCCTGTATCGACCCAACAGAGACAAGGTTTTTTGGGTCAGGTAAATAATCGTCTCATCCTGTCGCCATTCCTTATAATATAAAGATTACATATATTATATGACAGTGAAGGTCACGCTAGTACAACTAGATGTGAAAGCATTGAATTTACTTTAGACTTGCCAGTAGCATCCCTAACCAGAGGAGTAGGGGGCTGCCTCACGCTAGAAGGGGGTATGCATACGACGCTCATGTTAATTTTTCATTCAAGCATAGTGCTATTAATAATGGCAAAAAGTATTTCACATGAAGCCATCATTTGCACCATGAGTGCTCATTGAGGCCTAGGCCTAATCGCAAACCAAACCCATGCCAAAGGTGTAGCATTCATTCATGGGATCTCCAACTCCTTAGCCCAAAAGGACAAAAGCCCAGAACGTAACAAAGGGCATTCCTTCCAAAATACAACAAAAAGAGAATGCCTAGAAAAGAAATTATCCTGATGTGGAAGTGGAGCCGTGGAGGCATTTGAATCACCGTTTTTCCATTTTAGTGACAAAATCTACCGAAAACAAATCTCTCCCTCTCTCACAGAAAAAAGGGGGAAAAGAAGTTGTGGAAAGCAATAAATTAGTTGCTTTTATTTGATTGATAATACGATATAAAAAAAGGTTTTTTTAGTCTTTGATGTGTGTATTCTAAAACCCAACTCTCCCAAAGCTCTTGGGTTTTTGGCGGCTACCCCTTCTCCACGCCTTTCTTTTTTCCTCTTCCTTAACTTTCTCACTGTTTCAACTCTAGGGTTTTGTTTTCACTCCTTCCTCCTCCTCCTCCTTTTCCCTCTGTCTCTATCTCTTACTTAGTTTCTCTCTCTAAATCAATACCCTTGATCTTTGATCATGGCCACCTCTGATCGTATCCTTGCTAACTTTAATCCTCTGGGTATGCTTTGTTATTGTAGATTCGTGGATGGATATTTTTATTTTCTTTTTTTGTTGGTTTTTAGTATTAACTTTTGGTTCTTTAAGGATTTGCTTGTTTGTTTTCAGGTCTTAACTGATTGTTATTTGTTTTTTTAATAAACTTTATTGGGTAATAGATTTTTTATATGGGTTTTAGCGGGGTTTATTCAAAAGTTGTTTTTTTTTAAAAAAATATATACTAAATTTCAGTTTTATGGATTCGGATTTGTTGGTTTTGGTAGTTTATGAATTTGAATCTGTTTTATCTTTGGATCTTTGCTTTTGAATTTTTTGTGTGACTTTTTAGATGGGTTTTAGCAGGGTTTACTGGAAAGTTTTTTTTTTAATCAGTTTATGCTTAATTCTATTCTCTTGGTTCAAATGTTTCATCTTTTTATAGATTTGAGTATGATGGTTTGGGTAGCTTATGAATTTAAATGTGTTTTTATCTTTGGATCTTTGTTTGTTGCAATTTGTGAACAGCGATAAATTTGTGGGTGGATGGTCTATACTATGTGTAATATTGATTGCTTGAAGCTATGGTTTTGTTGTTGGTTTAAGTGGTATGCTTTGGATATATCTGAACCTTTGTAGTGTTTAATTTTAAAATTCTTGGTTTTGTTTTGTATCCTTTACCACAATCACAGAAGTTGCAGATTCACTGGAAAACTTGTCTCTGGATTCACAGGCTAAGACCACCAAGGTTCCTGAGCCTGTCAAGAAGGTACTGCTTGGATTGCAAGATGCTGAGTTCTTATTCTTGTGGTTGATAAATATTTTACTTTTATTCGTTAGATTAGTTGGTTGACAATTTTATTAGGTTCTGTGCAACTTGAGCCGTGGGATTCAAGTGGGCTGCTTGGTTACTTGTATAAACTGAATTGTTGTCAACAGCCCCCTTTGTGATGACAATAATGCAAAATCTTTGAGGGAGAAATGGGTGTTTGTTATGGTGATTACCACTGTTGCCTGTTGATTTAGGCAGAAGGCTAATTCTTTCTTGAAGTTGTTCTGAAACCAGTCATTGGCAATATGCTTTTTGTATAATGGTCTGAAAAATAGTGTCCATTTGGAGTTTATATAGTGGTCTTGCTAACATTTTTGTTTTGATGAATTTTGGATTTGTAATTTGTGGTCTTGCTGATATTTTCTTTCTATAGAGTTTGGTATTTGGAAGATAGAAATGGGTTTAATTTTTATCCTGTTAATTTGCTTTGGAAATCTTTTCAGTCTGAGTATTGTATTTAATAAGCTTAATGTCCATTGACAGGATTTCTATGGTGATAATGGCTCTTACATGTACCAGCAAACTTATGGTTATATGCCATATGGAGCGTATTCTGTGCCCAGTTCACCTCTTCCTGCTATGGGACATGATGGTCAGCTGCATACGCTGCAAGAATACCATTATCCAAGTCCTTATTACCAACCACCTATGCAGACTAGTCAAGCCAGTGCATCTCAAGTGGAGGTTTCGACTTCTGGTGTAGCTGAACAAGCTTCCTTATCAATTGATACAACTAAGGGAAATTCAAGCGCTATAGCAAGTGGTGGAGGTTTGAGCAGTAATAATGGGTCAGGGTCATTAAAACCAACTTTCAAAAGCTCTTCCCTAAATCCCAATGCGTCTTACAAAAGAGGAGGCTTGCCAACAGGTAATCTGTCCCTAGGTTATCAGGATCCAAGATTTAGCTATGACGGGATTCAGTCAACAGTTCCTTGGTTAGATATGTCGATGTCTTCTAATGGGCAATCCAAGCATGCTGCAAATAGTGGGTTCTCTTCATATACGAACAACCTTTCATCTGGCAGGAATCAGAATGTTCACCCATTCCCTCATGTCATGGTATGTTGAAACTGCTTGTTACTTAGATTTGAATCTCTGTGTTATAGATATCTAAACTCTAACCCATACACATGCACAAACACAGATACAAAGTCGCAAAGTAGATTGATAGATAGGTAGGTAGATAGATATAGGATTTGCTTGTTCTTTCTTTGTTGTCGATTGACCTAATTGTTCTTAATGATCTGAACACAGAATTTGCATAATGCAAGACCATCATCAGGCGTAGCCCAAGCATATGGATACATGAACCACATGTACCAGAACAACATGGCTTACAGTCATTATGGAAACACCATCAGGGGTGGTTCTGGTTATGGATCATATGGCTATGATTCCTGGAAGAAAGGACTAGGGTGGTACACTGTTGGTAGCAACAACAAATCTAGGGGTCGTGGTTATGGCAAAGAGAATATGGATGGTTTAAGTGAGCTGAACAAAGGGCCTAGAGTAAAGGGGTATAAGAATCAGGATGGTTTTGAATCTGCAACACTAGCTGTCAAAGATCAGAACCTTCCACTGGCTGAGAGCGACAAGGAGAACAATGTTACTCTTGTTCCAGATATGGAGCAGTACAATAAAGAAGATTTTCCTGAGAGTTATTCAGATGCAAAGTTTTTTGTCATTAAATCCTATAGTGAGGATGATGTCCACAAAAGTATTAAATACAATGTGTGGGCCAGTACATCTAATGGCAACAAGAAACTAGATGCAGCATTCTGTGAGGCCAAAGATAAGCCTGATGGCTGCCCTGTATTTCTATTGTTCTCTGTGAGTATGAGTAACGTTACTCTCTGCTGTGTTGATTTAGTGAGTATATGATATGCATGGTTTTTACCGAGCCTGCGCCTTTTCCAGGTTAATACCAGTGGACAATTTGTTGGTTTAGCTGAGATGGTGGGCCCAGTTGATTTTAACAAAACTGTGGAATACTGGCAACAAGACAAGTGGACTGGTTGCTTCCCTGTGAAGTGGCGCATCGTTAAGGATGTGCCAAACACTTCATTGAGGCACATAACACTTGAGAACAATGAGAACAAGCCCGTTACTAATAGTAGGGACACCCAGGAGGTACTCTCTCTCTCTCTCTCTCTCTCTCTCTCTCTTTGTGTATTTGTGTCGGTGTGTGTTTTATTTCTTGTTTTTGTAATTTTCATTCTTCCCATTGTAAATGGTTGGTGGCTGCTGCAGGTTAATTTTGAGCAGGGGATTCAGATTCTCAAAATCTTTAAGGACCATTCCAGTAAGACATGCATTCTTGATGATTTTGAATTTTATGAGGCTCGTCAAAAGATAATCCAGGAGAAAAAGGCCCAGCATCAGCTGTTACAAAAACAGGTATATCAGGCTTTTAATTAAATGTGCCTGTTTTTCTTACTTCCTATTATATAGAACCTGGTATATGGCTTGCATAAACTGTTTAAATATTAACTACTTCAAATTCTTCCTAAACAGGTTTCAAATGGGCAGCCTAATGATGATGTTGTAACTGATAACCAACAAAATTCGGCAGTAGCAAAGGAGACTGCAGATAATAAATCTGTAGAGGCAGCCTTGATTGAAGAACAACCGGTTGCATCCGCAGCGGAGGTAGTAAAGTCGAATGGAGATGTGAAACCCGTAGAAGAGAATGGATCTGTTGCTCCAACTGAAGATGGTCCTGCCAATTCAGTTTGCGTTGCAAGTGCTTGCTAATGGGCTTCCTTCTTAGATTTTTAGAATAGGATTTGTGCTTTTGATTGGGTTATTAACAAGTTTAGCTAATTCATATCTGCCTATTTTGCTCTTTTTATTAGCTGGGACTTGGTTAAAGCTTAATTCCTGAGGAAGTAAGAATAGGCAAACACCTTTCAGCATTTCCTTATAGCAGCATGGTGAGACAGAATGTTGACACTGCTCAATACCCTCTTTTGAGTTTTTTCTTCTTTTGCCATTTTCATCCCTTGTTATCCCTTTTGTTTTTTTCTTAATGAGAACAGAGTTGAGGAAGAAGAAAAAGAAAATTGCCCAAGGGGGAATGTAGTTTAATCCTATTTGCATCTTGCATTTGATGAAGACATGGTTGTTTCTATATATGGAAAGTAAAAGAGAAGATATTGTGCTGTTCTTGTTCTCAAATCTTTCTATTATGGGAACAATGTGTAAAAAATGTGAAATTTAATCTGTTGTAAATACTATTTTAACCATTAAAAAATGAATTAAATTAACTCCTAAAATATTAAAATTTTACCAAATAAATGTGGTTCTAAAATGGTCTAATTTTTCTTTTATTTGTTGGCCTGAATTTTTGGTTTTAATTAAAAAGTAAATAAATTTGTTGGTAATGTTAATTCCTCAAATTTATCAAATTCTAATATCAAACAAAATTTTTTTTATCAAATCCTAATAAATTTTTTTATTGGTGTCTAATAATAAGAGCAAATCTTTATAAAAATATCTGAATTATTTAGGATTTTAAATAGTATTTATTTTTTAAAATAAAAAAGTACTTATTTCTTAGTTATTAATTGCAAGAAATTACATGATAAAAGCATTTTCAGAAAATAAAAGAAAAAGCTTATTAAAGGCAAATTCTCTCTCTCACGTGCATCGCGCATGCGGGGGTAAGTTCATTTCTAGGGCTTTCTGGGACTTACACCTCCACTCTCTGCTCTTCCCTCTTCTCTAAAACCCAAAAAGTTTCAATTTTTTTCCCCATTTCTCTATTTCTAGGGTTAGGGTTTTACACTTTCTTGCTCTCCTTCGAGTAAGGTTTCTGTAGAAAGGAAGGAGAAGAAGAGAAAAAATGGGGTTCTCGATGCAGCCATATGGGATACAATCGATGCTGAAGGAAGGTCACAAGCATCTCTCCGGCCTCGACGAAGCTGTTCTCAAAAACATCGACGCTTGCAAGCAACTCTCCACCATCACCCGCACTTCGCTCGGGCCCGACGGTATTCATTTCTCTCTCTTCGCTTTTCTTTTTCTTTTTTTGTGATTCGAAATCTGCTGTTTTTTTTTTCTTACTCTGTTTCTGCTTGAAATTCGGATCAACTGTTCTTTCCCAATTCTGCATTTACTTGAATTCTTGTTCTGCTTTAATGTTTGATCTACTGTTCCTTAGGTATGAATAAGATGGTTATTAATCATTTAGACAAGCTCTTTGTCACGAATGATGCTGCTACTATTGTCAATGAGCTTGAGGTTCAGCATCCTGCTGCAAAGATATTAGTTCTAGCGGGTAAGGCTCAGCAAGAGGAAATTGGTGATGGGGCTAATTTGACGATTTCTTTTGCCGGGGAGCTGCTCCAAAACGCAGAGGAGCTTATTAGGACTGGCTTGCACCCTAGTGAGATCATTAGTGGATATACAAAAGCAATTAACAAGGTTTCCCCTATGCTCTGCCAAGTAACTTAAATGACTAAGTGTTGTTCAACATGGATGATGAAGTGGGCTAATTTATCGTTCTGTTTTATTTTTTTTTAATGTTTTTACAGACAGTTGAGGTTTTGTCAGAACTGGTGGAGAAAGGTTCTGAAAATATGGATGTTAGGAATAAAGAGCAAGTTGTTACTCGAATGAAAGCTGCTGTTGCTAGCAAACAGCATGGACAGGAAGATATTTTGTGTTCCCTTATAGCTGATGTAATTTGCAAATCATTCCCCTTGTGTATCGCTAATTAATTATTCCATTTACTGTTCCCATAAAGGATGTCATGACATTTTTTTCTTTGTTTCTTGTGCATCATAGGCATGTATCCAAGTCTGCCCCAAGAATCCTGCGAATTTTGATGTTGATAATGTCCGTGTGTCAAAGCTTGTTGGAGGAGGTTTGCATAATTGTACAATTGTTCGGGGGATGGTTTTAAAAGGTGATGCTGTGGGAAGTATAAAACGAATGGAGAAGGCTAAGGTACACATTTATTTTTCTCTATCCTTCCTTTTCTCATTGATTAAGTTTTACAAGAGTTTTTCTCTCATTGCTTTCTGACTAGTGCCTTTCTGCTCACTTCATATTAGGTGACTGTGTTTGCCAGTGGTATTGATACATCTGCTACTGAAACAAAAGGAACTGTATTGATTCACTCTGCTGAGCAGGTATTATGAGAATTTCTCAACTTGTTTTTATTTTTTAATCTGAGCTTTTCAGGCATAATATACAACACTTGTCTTTTAGGTATGTATACGTTTCAATTTGTGCCCATTATGGTGATTATATATCTATTATGATTGTCTATGTTGATCAGAAAATTGGTTTTTCAAATATGTTTAAGTGTGGAAGGTTTTCTCTTGGTGTATCCTTGCAGCTAGAGAATTATGCAAAAACTGAAGAAGCTAAGGTTGAGGAGCTCATCAAAGCAGTTGCTGATTCTGGTGCCAAAGTTATTGTCAGTGGAGGAGCAGTCGGTGAAATGGCATTGCATTTCTGTGAACGTTACAAGTATATTTTGTTTCCATTTTGTAGTTCTAATTGTGCTTTTTGTTCTTTCTTCTCTTGATTAAGTTTCCGTATTGCTATGATGTTGAATATAAAGTGTTAACAGATTGGCCAATTTTCAGAGCCACAAATATTTTGCTTTGGAGCTTTTGCAGTCTTTTTAAACATTTTTACTTGGGGATCTTTTTCTTGTAGGTTAATGGTCTTGAAAATCAGCTCAAAGTTTGAACTGCGACGCTTTTGCCGCACAACAGGCACTGCTGCTCTCGTGAGCATTCTATCTAGATTATGTTAAAAGAAAAATGATTATACCTTTTGCTTTCTAATCTAACGGGTTTTTCATTCTTCCGATAGTTGAAACTCAGCCAACCAAAGCCAGATGATTTGGGATTTGTTGATTCAGTTTCAGTTGAGGAAATCGGTGGTTCTCGGGTATGTTTGAAGGGGTTGCTTTAGTCATATTTGGGTCCTTATCTTTTGCTTGATTCATTTTGCCTTGCCAATTGAATGTAGGTCACTGTTGTGAGAAGTGAAGAAGGTGGTAACAGAGTTGCCACTGTGGTTCTGCGAGGAAGTACTGATAGTATATTGGATGATCTTGAAAGAGCTGTTGATGATGGAGTGAATACATATAAGGTTATCTTTGCTGAATTTTTTCATTTTCCCTACTCATTCTTCCAGGTGTTTGTAGTGTTTCTCCTGTATAAATCTTTATGAGTTTTGTTTTTCTCACCTGCTGAAAAAGTATTTTCTGTTCCTTTTTTTATGTAAATTTCAAGGGAAGTATCATTATAATATTAATGCCCATGTTTTTTGGTCAGGCAATGTGCAGGGACAGTCGTATAGTACCTGGAGCTGCAGCTACTGAGATTGAATTGGCTAGAAGATTGAAGGACTTTTCCTTTAAGGAAACAGGGTGATCTATTTGTTTTCCTTTGCTTTTACTTGCTTATTGCAAAGTTTCATTCTGCATGTAACTTTTCATCTTTAACTTGCATGATTATGTGTTACACTTGCATGAATGGCATATGAGAATGTTTGTGCCTTGATGACAGTCTACCTGCCTAACTACTATTTCTTTTGGACATAGTAACACTTTTTAATCTTATACATGGGCTGTGCTGGATGTCTCAATTGAAGCAACTTTTGCATTGTTGACCGTCAAGTTTATTTTACATTACTTCTTTATATCTTGGATTTGTCATGTATATTTGATCTCTTAGTTAGGAATCTGCTATAGATTTGGTTTTTATAGTAGATTTAGATAAGTACTAGAAGAGACTATTAATATTAACATGGAATATTTTGCAGTTTGGATCAGTATGCCATTGCTAAATTCGCTGAAAGCTTTGAAATGGTACCAAGAACTTTGGCAGAGAATGCTGGACTCAATCCAATGGATGTTATATCTAAGCTGTATGAAAAACATGCATCTGGAAATACCAAAGTGGGCATCGACTTGGGAGGAGGTGACTCTGAGGATGGTGTTTGCAATGATGTCTCAACCATGAACATTTGGGATGTTTATGTCACTAAGTAAGTTGCTATTTACAACTTCTGAAAGTTAGCCTTAAGGCTTGTGATTCTATTGTTCTTACTTGTGTGGAAAATTAACATTTCATACCTCAACCATAAATGTGTCAACAAAAGTACAATCATTGACTTCCTTTTCTTGTGTGTGTGTTTTCCCTTTTGGCAGGTTTTTCGCTCTCAAATATGCTACAGATGCTGCCTGCACCGTGCTACGGGTAGATCAGGTAATCAGCTTGAAACAGAAAGCTTGAAAATAGAAAGAACACTGTATTTACTCCTTAGCGCCACATTCATGTACCGTTTTGAAAAATTTCCTTCACCAAGCTGACCATGCCATTCATTCAATGTTGTAGATTATCATGGCAAAACCAGCTGGAGGTCCAAGGAGAGATCAGCCTGCGGGAATGGATGAGGACTAAGTCTTTGTGCAGCATGATTGATTATCTTTCTTTTGTGTTTCTTACCGGGCTGGTTTTCAAACTTTGTTTAGGCATCTTTTGTTTTCTTCTGAGATGCTGAAAACACTTTAGCTGAAAGAAAAATTTTGCTTGTGCTTGAGAAATTTATGTTGGGTGGTGGTGGTGGTGATGTTCTGTGATTTTAGTGTATCAGTTCTGTAATTTTCCAACAGTTAACTCCATGAATGTTGCTACCCTTGGCAATTGGCATTTTCTGATATTAAACATTAATTTTTCCCTTCCTTTTTCTTTTTACAAGAATATTTCAATGTTTCATATTCCACCCTTTAATAGGTATATAAATTTTTTTATTTCGAAATAAAAATCATACATTTTGTTGAACATTTTTTATGCAAAAATAAATCAAATAATTTTTTTTTATATAAATGATAGTTTTACTAGTAAATATAAAAAATATTGTTGGATAAAAATAATTGGTTGAATTCTTCAGAGTCCTCGAATAAAAAGGTTTAGATAGGAGGAAAGTGCAAATATGTGAAAACTGCTCAAAGCCAAAAAGCATATCCAAACAAAACAGTTAGCTAAAGGATGAGACTAGCAGCTTAGTCCACTGCTGTGTGGAAGCTAACAGAGTTCTTCCTTGGAACAATGGCTTCTCTTCTTTCTTTCTCTCTTCCAAAACCAAACATAATCAAAGCTTCTTCGGCCTTTCCTGCTACAACTACCCTTTCCATTCCTGAGGCTCTTTATGAAAAATTTGGTCGTAAAGGCATCAAATTCTCGGAGTCCGATAACATTCCATTCGTCGAGCTGACAGTAAGAAATGGGAGCTCATTGAGACTGAGAATACCCGATGCTCATGTCACTTCATACAAGCCTAGGGTATATTGGAAAGATAATGGCCTCGAGGAGATCCTGCATACTGTTCCTGCAGGTGGAGCAGACTCTACCAAGGCCAAAGGAGGGATTGGTTTGGTTATCAATGATGCATCAGGTAAAAGTTCAAAAGGGTCGCTTCTGTCTGGGGCGGAGTGGACTGTAAAGGATGCTGATAATGATGCCATTGATGCTCTGCAGGTTTTTTCTTAGTTGCATACACTTGTCCTAGTTCATGTAGTTTAAAATTCTGCTGTTCAAAGTATTACCCTCGGATTATAAGTTCCTCTCTCGTCAAGGCCACACATGGACACAGTTGAAAGCCATTTTCGGGTTGCTTCAGATTGAATTCTGCATAATAGAGCAAAAAGTTCAGGATAGGCTATTTGATCAGCATATGCCGTACGGATAAAGATAATTATGGGGTTTCCTGATCTAGAATTGTCTTTTCCCCTTTCTGCAGCTTGTCTAGAAGATTTTTTCATATGATGGGGCAAAATGAAATGAATTCTTATAAACCCACTCTTTTGATTAATCTGTTGATGAATTTCTGTAAAGCAATATGATAGGTAGTTAAAACTTGTTAGCTAGGAGACTTTCCATACACTATGAAACTCTGCTGCTTTTGCTGGTGGAAATAAGAACAGAAAGACCAATAAATTCTGTAGCCGCAGGCCTTCTACATATCTTTGATTCACTGTTTTCAGTGATGAGTAATATCTTTCTATGACTATGTCCATGAATTCGTGAAAGAAAATTTATCTTCTTGGATTTGATGCTTTCTTTCAGGTTGAGTTGAGCTGTACCGCTGGAACTCTAGATATAAGTTATGTTGTCTCCCTCTATCCACTAAGCATAGCAACAGCAGTCATAGTAAAGAACAATGGCCGCAAAGATGTGACTTTAACTAGTGCCATACTTAGCCATCTGAACTTCAAAAAGAGAGGACGCACAGCAATCAATGGACTCAAAGGCTGCTCTTACTGCTCACATCCGCCTTTATCTTCGCCTTTCGAACTCTTATCTCCCTCTGAAGCAATGAAATCTGAATCTTCTGGATGGTTTGGTTCAGAGAATGAAGAGAAACCAGGTGTGTGGACAACACAAGATGTGCCAATCACCATCTTGAAGAATAAGCTCAGTAGAGTATATGCTGCTCCTCCATCAGAGAGACTAAAGGCAATTTATAACACCCCACCATCAAAATATGAAACCCTTGATCAGGTAAAACTGAACTTTTTTTATGTCCATTACTTGGAACTTTCAGTGTCTGCTTGAAGTATGAACTGAAGTTTCCCCTATTTTTTGTTGCTTCCTTTTTCCAGGACAGAGAACTCTTCTTCAGGGTAATACGAATGGGGTTTGAAGATATATACTTGTCCAGCCCTGGTTCCTTGTCAGAAAAGTATGGGAAGGATTACTTTATCTGCACAGGTCCGGCTTCAATGCTGGTGCCTGTGGTAGTGAAACCTGGAGAAAATTGGAGAGGAGCACAAGTCATTGAGCATGACAACCTGTAATTATATATTCCATTAACAGGAAAAATTTTCGTTTTTGTTTTCTTTTTTCCCTAGAGAAAAATTAGTTTTGCAAATCATTAGTGTCGTCTATTATGTAATTTCAATTCATCAACTCATTGAGTTCGATTTATGCTCACTATACTAAAATAGAAGGTTTACAAGTCGATGTCAACATTTGTAATGAAATTACTACAAGTTTGTGTAAGTAAAAGATAATCTTGAGCTTATAAATATGAATGTTGCGTATCTTATAAAGTTAACTTTTTCAACAAAAAATAATAATTTTAGAACAAAGTGATATTAAAATCAACTTCGACTCGATTTCGATGTTACACAAAGCTTTCCAACAAATAAGTGTAGATAAAGTTGCTTGATGTGACGAAATCTCATATCGAATAAATAAGAGAAAGATTTTAAAATTATAAATATTGATGTTGCACACTTTATCAAATTAACTATTTAAGTAGAGATAAACCTTATGAAAAGTATGTAATGATCCGGTACACTTGCACCTAGCTGCTTAAGACTCCAGGTGCTATAAAATCGATGAAACCATTAGATTTAGAAGGAACCAAAAAGGACTCCAACTAGCATATTTTGCTTCTAGTCAACTTTTTCAAGTTTGTAACACATTAACACTAAAAGAAACAGTATACGAAATGTTTGAATTTGAATTTTGGCAGGAGTGGGGCACACTGAGAGAGCTGAGAACCAAGAAAAAACGGAAATCAAGCTAAAAATGCTAAGCCCATTTCTACCATCTGAAAAGGATAAGGTTGATTGCTTGACAGAGGACTTGGTAATAGTAAGATAAGCTGGTACTGACCCAAAGAAAAAGGTAAACAGAAATATCTTTCAAGACTTCAATCAGAACCAACCAAAGATACCAGTTGAATTATCCTGATGGAAAGCAAAGGATAAGGGACCAACCTGATCTTTCTGTCTGGTTCCAAAAGACACTGCAAATGGACCTCCTAAGCAGGCTAGCTAGCTGCAACTAACATATCAAAGAGATAAGGAAAGAGTCTTATTACAGTAAGGAACTATTACTATGGCTTGCAGTTCACTTTTCTCACCCAACTTCACCGCTTTTTCCTCTCCAACACCAACTAGCCATCATTTATGTTATCACCCTCACCTTCCCTCTACATCTCTTCAACGCAGCAATAACAGGAGAGAATTTCCACTTGCATCTGTGGCTTCGATTCCTTACCAACCAATCAATGTGGACTACCTAGAAGGGGAATTCAGTGGCCATGGGGTCACCTTCGAAGGTATTGGTGATAGTTGTGTTGCGAAGATGGGGTTGGATAATGGCAGCCAAGCTACTCTAATGCTTCCAAGTGGCTTGATCACTTCTTACAAGGCTCCAATGTGGCATGGGGGCACAGTTGAGCTACTGCACACATCGGTTTCTGAGGGAGATGAGGGTGAGGCTGTGATACAAGGAGGGGTGTCTTTAGCCATCAACTGTGAAAGTGATAATGAAGTTTCATGGTCTCCAAGTACTTGGGCTCTTCGTGATATCAGAGGCAATTCGAAGAACTCTATTAAGGTCAGTTCAGTAGTAATTTGGTTAAGCATATGATATTGCCGATGCAGATATGATGCTTTCACATGGGCGGTGTGCCTAAAATAGTTGAGAAAGACATTGAAAGATTTGTTGTAGTCAAGGTAGTTTCTAATGAGTCTTGATTTCACTGTGAACTTGATAAATGCAGGTTGAGCTGATAAGTAGAGAAAATATGGTTGAAACAAGACATATTGTGACTCTCCAAGAAGATGTCCTAAGCTCAGAGATTAGAGTCTCGAACTCAAAATCATCACCACTACGATGGACAGGATCTATTATAAGCCATCTAACAGTTAGCAGTCCGGATGCAACATATGCACTTGGATTAGAAGGCTCAAATTTTCTCAAAATGCCACCCTTTTTGTCAAATTTTGGTATAATTCCTCCAGATTTTGACCTGGAAAATGATTCTTATATTGGCCAGCTATGGAGTCAAATGGAACTGAAAATGTTTTTCAGTGGATTGGGACAAAGAAATCACAAGAATGCTAGTGAAGCAGACAAAAAGCAGAGAGAAAGTGAAGAAATGGAGGGTGAAGAGGAGGGGTATAAGCAGTTAAATGCGCAAATGAGCAGGATTTACACCAGTGCACCTAGATTCTTCACACTCATCGACAGGGTACTTTTCTTGCAAAATTCAAATGTGCTCCATTTTAACATTAGTTTTAGACTTTAAACAAATTACTTACTCTTAAATCCCACTCATCAGAAGTCATAATTGATTGTGTTTCAATGAGACTGATTTCTTATCTTTGCTTCTATGGAGCAGGGTAGAAGAAACTCAGTTGAGGTCGGAAGAGAAGGATTTGATGAATTGTATATGTTCAGCCCTGGTTCAAGCCATGAAATCTATGGCGAGTATGCTTATATATGTGTAGGTCAGTCAGCCACACTTAAACCCATAATCTTAGGTCCAGGAGAAGTGTGGCGAGGTTGCCAGCATTTACACAACCCAAACATGTAAACCATCATTAAGCATGCTTTTAAATTCATCAAGTAAATTTGCATGCTTGTGAGTTGTGAATGAAAGGAATCACTGTTGGGTGTTGACTGCAATAATCAACATTAACACTTTCTCATTGCTCAAACTTTTCTTAAAAAATGAAGAACATTAAATTTGAAGCATCACATCACTGTTTTCCAGAATGAAGATACAAAGAAAGCAATGTTTTACATTTTTTGATCATGTAATGGAAAAAACAGTAGCTCTAATTTCCCTTTGGGAAACATAAATAGGATGTATTTTCAACAGAGAATGCAACATCAGACCATAATATTACTAAGATATATGGAAAACCATCAGCGGTTGCTAATGTCAATCATTCAGACGATGGTAAGACACTCTTCAACACCCAGAATATGGATTAGGTCTTGATGACAAGCACATTATTAACAGGAGAGACTACAAAAGCAATGAATAAATATAGGAAAACCAAAGCTTACGAGAAGCAGAAATGCTTTACTCCTGGTAAATTCATTAAACAGAGAACTAATGACTGTTCATTAAAAGCAGTAACAAATATTGTTACAGAAGGACATTGTAATGACCTATTTCCAACATTCTTCCCACTAACCTTACTCCTAATTCACTAGGATTGAAAGAGTTTGATACAACAGAGTGAGTGAGTCAAGTTGGAACTACAAGGAAGCCTTCATCCTGAACTTCAGTCCACAGAAATGAAGTGAGAACAGCAAGTACAATGAAAAAGAGGCCAAAAAGCATTTTAAAAACTGTCTTCCTACGAGCTTTCTCATTGTGAAACTCCTGAGTTTCAGTTTTAATCTTGGGAACTGCCTCGCAAGACGCTTGGACATCAATGTCAGCAGGACTATCATCAGTTGATGACACAGATTCAGAGACACCTTGGAATTCATCACCATCAGTATACAAATGTCCATTCCCTTTGACCTCATAGATCATACCATGGCGAAAACCATTGGGATTTGCCATTGGGCTCCATCCAAATTTCTCTGAGGATGGACTTCTGAACCTTCTGGCTTGTTTCTCAGAGTAATCTGAGTTCAAATCATTGGGATCTTGAAGAGAGCGGATGAGCTTTCTTGGAGTTGTAAAGAGATTGTCTACATTAATCCGAGAACGTGACCTCTGAAGTGCAAACATAACAGGCAAAATGCAGTTTTATAAAGTGATAATATCAACAGATCCAAAAATAAACAAACAGAAAAATAAATAAAATTAAGAGGACCAAATTCAAATAGACAATTTTGAGCATCTTACCTGAGGACTGGGAGTGGCACTTCTTGGTAGCCCATTTCTAGGACTTCTCTGCAAGAATCCTGCAAATTCTTCTGTGTACTCTGATCCATGATTGGTTAGTTCATGATGATCTGAGGGTGAATCACATATGGAACTTCCCCGAGCCACTGCAGAGAACAAACCATCCTTGAGAGATACATCGACACCCCCATTTTCATACCTCCAAAGCTTCCGATTCACACTCCTTTGATCATATTCCATGTTGCGAGATATCTGAGTCATTGAAACTGGTGACTCAATTAAAGAATCAGATTCCATAAAGGAATCAAGCGTCTGTGATTCAGGTGAAGCAGTTGCAGGAGATCTATCACCTTTAGTGACTAAGTTCCTTCTACGGCTGTTGTCTTTTCTACCATAGTTTGACCCAGTAACTGAACCGCAACTATTCTCCAATTTTGACCCTTCCTCTTGAGCTATTTTTTTTGCAGTTTGCAAAGCTTCATAAGCAGCCCCCTTAACATAAGCCATCTGATCAGATTGACACTTCTCCATCTCTTCCATAATCAACTCCACCTCCGAGAACATGCTCCTAGGATCCAACCACTTCATCAAGAAATTAATCATTTGTATTGCTGAAAATCGTTTCTGAGAATTACCTTCTGCAAGCCCAGCATTTGATATTCTCAAACCAGATTTTATTAACAATCTCGCATATGCTTCGACAATGAGAGCATTTTGCTTTGCTAAAGCCATAACCAGGCCCATATGTGCATTGGTCTGAGTGGACTTCTCCTCCAAAGCTGCAGCCACATTCTGACAAACCTTGTTCACCATCTCATCAGAAGCAAACCGCCAGTTATCCGATTCCACAAGGGCCTTCAAACAAAGTGCCGCCCCTGAACTCAAGCTTTCTTGGGAACCCAAAAGAGATTCTGTAAGAGGCTTACAAAGTGAGTGAATTATAAACCTCTTCTTATCTTCTGGGGTGGTTGGATCAATCCCGTATCTTGCAATTGCAGGTACCACCTTTGAACATGCCTGTTGAAGAGGGAAGGACCCGGCACTTGAAGCTAATGTCTTGATAATAGTCAACATGATGCTATCAATCTGAGGAACAATCTTCACACCATGGACACGAGCAAGAACCTCGTAGAGTGAAATTGTGTATTCACCAGACACAGAGCCGGTCTCTTTGGTCTCAGAAACTTGAGCAAGAAAGACAGGTATTGCCTTGGAATCCAAGTCTCTCACATATGATTTCAGTGCTTTCATTGCTGATTTTCGACTATCAGCATCTTTGTCAAGGTTGGCTAATTCTCGCCGTAGTATTGGGCTAAGATTTCTACCCATCATTTACCTGTAACCACAGAACAAGGCAAGCCATTTTGATAAAAGCAGAAAGAAGAAGAAGAAGAAGAGAGGTGTAGCCCAAGAATTGAGTTGAAAGGATTACATGTAAACAGATAAAAAGGTTTGTTATTTGAAAGCAGCTATCTTAACACCCTGATTTAATGCTAAGAAAACTGAGAAAAAGACAACACAACCAGAAATTACACTCTCATTTCTTAGAATTGAATCAACCAAAATATTTAATATCCAGTTGAAATAAACCAGTTTATATAGAAAATAAGATTTCAAAGTTCAAAGTTACAATTTCCACTACTTCCCTTCCGTTTCCTATGAACCTAACGCAAAAATAAACCTTCTTTATCTGGGAAATTAACAACTTTCATTATTACAACATAAAAGCAGCCAAATCTCAGATTTTTCTTGCAACATAACATGCAGATCAAAAAACACATAAAAAAGTGAAATTTAAAAGCAAAACCACAAAACAAGAACCAAAATTTGATAAAGCCTCCCCCTTTCTATTAGTAAAATAATTTTTTTAAAAAAAATATCTAGCAAGAAGGGTATTTAGATACTATGCTAACAAATCTAAACCAAACAAAATAATTCAAAATCAAATCCAAGAGGAAAACAAAAAGAAGAAAACAGAGCAGCAAACTTTGCTCTGTGTCTAAAATGACAAAACAACTAAAAAGAAACCAAATTTATGAAAAGGGTAATTCAGATTTTGTTCTAAAACCAAAAAAATGAACTAAAAATGATATAAAAAAATACCCCCAAAAACAAAAACCCTACCTTTCAAAAGACCTTTTTGTTTCTCACTCTTCTTTTTCTTCTCCTCCAACTGGTAAAGCACTTGTCTTTCTAACCATAAACCAATATCAAAAAATTTTGAATCTTTAAACAAATTCGAAGAACTTTCTCAATCTTGCAACCACTAAAGACAAAAACCCAAGAATTAAACAAAAGTCTTTTTGGGTTTTTTTAATTGAATTTTTTTGGTTTAAAGTATTTTCGTTGGTAGATAGTTGGAGGGGTTCAGGTATTTAGGGTTTTTCCTCTTTTTTTCTTTTAATTTGATATTTTCGGATTTTTTTTCGTCGCGTTAGTATCTCCGTATTTTGAGGGCTGTCTGATTAAGGGATTTCCTTTTTACGTTGAAATTCAAATCTTTCTTCGAAATCCCACCGCTGTCCCTCCTCTTGGCGGGTCCCCGCCGTGAAATTTTGTCTTTTATGACCGTTATACCCTTTGACGATGTTCGGACAAAGATTCCATAAAGGATATTGTCCGAACTTACCATTCACTCTTCTTCCTCTTTTTCTCTTTTTATTTAAACTAAAATACACCTGTCATAATTTTAATCATAATTGTTTTAAGCAATCATTTTTTTTCATAAAATTTTCAAATAAAATTTAAATAAATGTTTAATATTTAATTAAATTTTTATATTTTATTATATTGATGTGATACTAAAATGTTTTATGATCATAATGTTATATTAATATTAAAATATTTATTTAATTTAAAATAAAATATAAATATAAAATTTAACATAATAAAAAATTTTGAAATTTTTTAATTAATTGAAGAGTTTTTAAATATTTAATTGACATTTTAAATTTATATATATAACTTTTTTTTTTGGGTTATAAGACATAAAAGCGGTCCTTGTAGTTATGAAGTACAGGAGACTAAAAGCTTTAGAAAATCATTATGCAAAAGGTACAACTACTTATTGCTTTTTCTTTTAGCTTATCTTAAATGCCCTTCAAACTTTTTTTAATTAAAATTAAAAAGATTGTTAAGAGAAATCATTGAAAAGGGGAAATCACTACAAACCATTTCTCATGATTGTGAAGACAAAAAAAAATGTGTACAAAACCCCTTACTTAATGAAAGTAAAGGACTATGCAAAGCTATTATTATTATTATTATTCTAATTTTCATTAGTTTTAATCATATTTAATTTAGAGTTTCAAATTAAAATAGTAATTTAATCATATTTTTGTAATTTTGAAGATAACATGGCTCATGGGCTTCACAACTGAGCACAGTGCCCCATAGTAAAGACGAGTGGCAGTCATGGGATCCTGTGCCTTATCTTGCATTCCAAAATCTAGCTCCAGTTGGGGCTTTGTCTATTGTCCTGGACCAAGGGTAGTTCCGTCATTTACATTCTTGTACTTCCGGTGACCCCAAAAATTTTCAGTTCCCGCCCTCCCCATTGCTTGATTCCTTCACAGATTCAAAAGGGGATAGATTGTATCAGGCATCTGCTAAGAGTCAAAAACTCTCATGAGGTAATGGCAGAAAGATGACTTCTTTTGGGCCACAACCCACTCAAACATTTTTGATGATATTACATGTGCGAGGGAAGAATTTGAATTTTAAATGTTTTAAAAATTATAAATGAGTTTACTGATTTATTTTTATTATGTATTTGTATCGAATTTTTAAATTTTTTTATCAAATATTGATGATGTTATCAAAACGGATATGAAATTTTAATGACGTGAAACATAAATGCATTCAGTTTTTTATCATAAGATTGATAAAATGTGTGAATTTTCGAGATTCATATAACGGTGCAATAATTGTAGATGATATATGCTTTTATATGTAGACCCCTCTACTGGCACCATAGAAGGAAAAGTGGAGTCCAAGGTTTAAGATATTCTGATCCTTTTCAGTGAGTTCTTTGAGTCTCTGTTTATCAAATAAAAGCAGTATAAATTTTAAGACAAGTGGGAACTAATGATCTGTCATTGAACCTAGAATTGAAACAGATGCAAAGATCATTGAATCATCTGATTGTACCATGCCCAAAGTCAGTTGCAGGTTTTAGTGCAGCATGAATCTCAGCAGTTGAGACAGGTTGAGGTCTTTATTCTGTTAGGTAAGAACATTTAAAGGTGATGAACCAGATGTCCCATGTTCATTACCAGATTTATATCCGTATCTCCTGATGGTATACTTGACAAGAGATGGTTTGGTTGTTTCGTAGGAATGGTCAAGCTCTCGCAACATCTGGTCATATACCATCCATCAAAAGTTAAATTTCTCCGCATTTACTTTGACGAATCATCAAATTAAATGGCTCACAGCTCTGTAACAAAACCTATCTCCATTGATTGAATTACAGTTACAATATTTCTTCCTAAATTCTGGAAAAAGATGCTGAAACAGCATAATGAACAATTCACTGAAACATCTCAAATAGTGCAATACATACATGTATCATTATTGACATTGTGGAAGCATTCTACAGGTTGGGCAGTACCACTTTCCCTTGAATCTTGTCTCTGGCGTCAGCCCAACACATGCATAATGGAACCATTCACCTCCTTGACACTGAAGGAACAAATGTGTTAGACAATAAGTACCAAACAAATCTTAGTAGTCACTGTGTCAAATCATGATGAATAAATAGCAATTAAACTTTTTGGGGGAACAGGGGAGCTCATAATCAAAACATCATGTATTGCAACACATGTTTGTGCTACATATGCATAGTACTCCAACCCCACATTATCCGTTAATTCTTTTGCATAATTCATTATTGTGACACTTAGATGTGATTAATATAAGAAGCTTTAATAACTACAAGTTAATTATGGAGAAGTCAAATGTAAAGAAATACAAATGCTAGTACATATCAGTACAGAAAAAAAAAAGAAGATGGAGAGGAACGGAACTCACATTTTCATTGTCACAGGCAATCATATCTCCAAAGGACACCTAAATAATTGATAAAACAATCCTTCAATTTTGGATCAAACCTTTTAAATCAAAGAAGCAGTGAAAAGCATGTACAACAATAATTAGATGTACAAAATAATGAATAAAAAGGCAGAACCTGGTGGCAGACACAATAAGTAGGTTCATTTGGATCAATAGGTTGTTCTACATCAAGAGGGCTAGCGAAGTCCTTCTTATGGCTCCCTGGAGGAGGCATGAGTTCAAAGTCCCTATCACGCTCTCGATCCCAATCTCTATCCCTGTATTCTAGCCTCTTTGATTGAGGGGTTCCGTAAAAGTGCTTGCGTTTCTCAAGTTTAGGAACAATAGGTAAAGGAGGAAGAATGGCAGGCTCATCTGGTGGTATCTTTCCTTCTGATAAAATTGCAGGAAGAAAAAGCATGGTGACAAATTGATCACCTGAGGTAGTATTTTATCCATCAAAGATAAACAATTTTGATTCCAACTACTGTACCTTGCTTTAGATCTTCTGCAAAGTAGGTCAAATCCTCATCAAGACGTTTTACATGGCTATCTATCTGAAATACGTTTCAGGTATCAGAATTTGGTGAGCTTTAATCATAATGTGATTCACAAAAACCAACAGTAGCTTGTGAAGCTACATATATAGATATTATATATATAAGAAACCGGACCAATGGGTCTAGAATACATTGCATCCATAATTGTGGATGAACAAGAAGCAAAAATCTAATTAGTCTTATAGAGGGGAAGTAAGCACGAGAAAGTATCAGTGATAAAATCCATCTTGTTAGTCGCAAATGAATTGAAATAGAGTCCAGAAACTATGCCTTTTTGTAGCTTGAACCAGAGTTCTGGTGCTTGCCAGTCATACATTTTAGTGGCTGAGTAAAAGCCACTTAGATAGACTTTGAAATAATTATTTTGATTTTGTAACCAACGAGGCCCTGAATTCAGATATACTGGTTAAAAAGGTGCACAAGATTAGTAATTCTATCGCTTTCTACACGATCATACAGATCACAAAGCAATGCACAGTCAATCACAAACACAACAAATGGAACTCACCAAATCATAAGCCTGTCGAGCCAACAGAACCTTCTCGGTGCACAAGCTCAATGCATTTTCTTGACTTGCCTCTATATCCTTCCTCATTTTCTCAATAGTGTCCTCATCTTCATGACTATTATTAAAATAATTATTTCCATTCCCTCTTTTCGCCGCCAATCCTAGACAATACTTAGTTTGCTGCCTTGTATGATTAATCATAGCTTCCCCAAAAAAAAAAAAATCAATCACAATCCCTAAATTCAAAACCCTAATTTTTTAAAAAATAAAAACCCTAATTTTTTAAAAACCATAAATTATATAGGCTTACATTGGGACCGTTCATCGAGTTCTCGGATTGTATTCAGGAGTCTCTGAAGCTCAGCTGGTAATGTGCTTGCGTCTATTGGAAATTAAAAAAAAAATTCAAACTTTAAATTAAAACATGAAATTCAAGCTCGAAATTAACTTTAAAAAACCTAAAAAAAATAAAAATTTGATGTGAGAAACTTAAACAATCCGGGATTGGCACTTACACTCCAGATAATCGTCTACGTAGACGCCGGTTCTTGCAATTGCCATTTTAGGTCAGGAATTTGGTGGGTTTTAGGGTTTTGATTTGGAAGATCCTGCGAATTTAATATTTTTTTGCCCCCTCTAGGGTTTCTGCTGCGGATTATAGACGAAGGAGAAGGAAAAAAACGAGGTCGTTTTAGCTTGGTAAATAACAAAGAAGGCTTTTGACCGTTGTAAAGGCGGGGAATTCCGGTGGCTGGTAAATAATAAATATATATAATTATAATTGAAGAGAAAACAATTTATTTGAGGACTTTATTTACATTTATTTACTAATTTTTTGCTTTCTATTTTTTTATTTTACTATTTCTTGACCTAAACTGAAATAAAAATAACAAACAATAGTTTAAAAAAATAATAAAATAAAAGAAGTACATAATAAATGTAAATTTATTCATAATAAATCTCTTACTCGAACTTTAAACTTTTTATTCGTGTCTGTCTCAAACTTTATTTGATATATTCAATTAAAAAAATTCATTATTATCTTTAATTTACCTAATTAAAAATTTACCTTCATATTGAGATGAATAAACAAAATCTATTATATCTTGTAGCGTGTTATTATCAAAATTAAACCTTTAAATAACAAAAATTTAAAACCCAATTTATATCAAGCATCACAATTTAAAAAAAAACAAATTAAAAATTTTTTATTACAATTGTATCTTTATTTAAATTTTCAGCTATACTAATTTTTACTCTAAATTTTTATGAATTCATATTTAATGTATTATTTGTAGGTATTATTCGTAAATTAAATATTATTATTTTGTTAATAAATAAATTTAAAAATTTTAAAAATAAATTATTATAATTTTATAAATATGATATAATATTTTGTAATTATATAAATATTATACATGATGCATCAAATATATATTTTATTTTTATTTTTTATGAAAAAACAAAATTTTAAAAGACATGAAATAATTTCTTTTTTTTTTTTAACTCTACTAATACAATAAACGACATGTAGTTTTCAGTTATTCTGGTGCTTTTGGCGCCAGTCGATAGAGCAAAGCAAAACCACTAGCAATCCTTAAAGCTAGGAAAACTCTATGATATCTCACTGACATCTTTAAAACCTTTGGCAGAAACTCTTAGCAAAGTTGATGCTCAATCCAATACTCAAAAACCCAACAATAATCCCATGTTTCTTAACCATCTTTCTCTTCATGGTTCCTCCACTTATTCCTTCTTTTACCACTTCCCTTTCCTTAAACTCAAACCCCTCCAAATCTCTCTTAACCACTCCCAAAACTTCCAAAAGGTAATGCTTCTTCTTTTTTTTTTTTTCCGTTTTACTTAGTTATTCATTGACTTCTGTTATAACCCATTTCCTTTTTTCTTATGATATCTCATTTTCTGTTCTTATTTTTGGAAATTGTGCAGTATTTTAATAGGAAATGGAGCAGACTGAGATTAGCTTGTTTTAATACCAATGCTATTTCTCATTCATTTGATGAGCTTTCTATTGAAGAAAATGAAGGGAATTCGAAGGAAGTTTCTTTCTTGTATTGGATGGAAAATAGAGGTATAAAAGCCAATCAACAAACTTTTCTTTGGCTTTTAGAAGGGTGTTTAAATTCTGGGTCTATAGAGGAAGGAAAGAAGCTTCATGGGAAGATTTTGAAGATGGGTTTTAGTAAAGAACATGTTTTATCTGAAAAGCTCATGGATTTTTATATCGTTTCAGGTGATTTAGACGCTGCAATCAACGTTTTTGATGATATGCCAAAAAGAAATGTTTTTTCTTGGAATAAAATGCTTTCTGGGTTTATTTCAAAGAAACTGGATAATAAAGCTTTGAGATTTTATTCAAGGATGGTAGTTGAGAATGTGAATCCTAATGAGAGAACATTCGCCGGAATTTTAAAGGCCTGTAGCGGTAGTAATGTTTGGTTTGAATATGTTGAACAAATTCATGCTAGGATCATTCGTCATGGTTTTGGTTTTAGCTCCTTTGTTTGTAACCCATTGATTGATTTGTACACAAAAAATGGATTCATAGATTCTGCTATAAAGGTGTTTGATAAACTATATGTGAAAGATAGTGTTTCGTGGGTGGCTATGATCTCTGGTTTATCTCAAAATAGATATGAAGAGCAAGCTATTTTGTTGTTTTCTGAGATGCATATATCGGGAATTTTCCCTACTCCATATGTATTTTCAAGTGTTTTAAGTGCTTGCACAAAAATAGAGTTCTTTAAGCTGGGAGAGCAGCTCCATAGCCTTGTTTTCAAACAGGGATTTTCTTCTCAGACTTTTGTCTGCAATGCTTTAGTAACTTTGTATTCACGCTCTGGGAGTCTAGTGTCAGCAGAAAAAATTTTCAGCAATATGCAGCTTCGGGATGGAGTTACTTATAACTCACTGATCTCTGGGTTAGCACAGTGTGAATATAGTGATAGAGCTCTAGAATTGTTTGAGAAAATGCATCATGATTGCTTGAAACCCGACTGTGTTACAGTTGCCAGTCTTTTGGGTGCCTGTGCATCTCTTGGAGCCTTATATACAGGGAAACAGCTACACTCATATGCTATTAAAGCAGGATTTTCTATGGACATAATTGTTGAAGGTTCTCTGCTAGATCTTTATGTTAAATGCTCTGATATAGAAACTGCATATGAGTTCTTTAGTACAACAGAGACTGAAAATGTCGTTTTATGGAATGTGATGCTTGTCGCATATGGGCAGTTAGATAATCTCATTGAGTCTTTTCATATATTTAGACAGATGCAAATTGAAGGATTGGTGCCTAACCAATTTACCTATCCAAGTATTTTAAGAACTTGCACCTCAGTAGGAGCTCTTGACTTAGGAGAGCAGATTCATTCTCAAGTAATTAAAACTGGTTTTCAGTATAATGTGTATGTCTGTAGTGTACTAATTGACATGTATGCTAAGCTTGGAAAACTAGAAACTGCCTTAGAAATTCTCAGAAAACTTCCTGAGGAGGATGTAGTTTCTTGGACAGCTATGATTGCAGGGTATACACAGCATGATATGTTTTATGAAGCTCTTAAACTTTTCGGAGAAATGCTGAACCAAGGGATCCAATCAGATAACATTGGACTTTCAAGTGCAATCAGTGCATGTGCTGGTATTCAAGCACTCAGTCAAGGAAGACAGATTCATGCCCGATCTTTTCTCTCTGGTTTCTCAGATGATCTTTCCATTGGCAATGCACTTGTTAGTCTTTATGCTAGATGCAGTCAGAGGCAAGATGCATACAAAGCATTCAAAAAAATTGATAATAAAGATATTGTATCATGGAATGCATTGATATCAGGATTCACACAAAGTGGGCTCTGTGAGGAAGCATTGCAGGTTTTTTCCCAGCTGAATAGAGCTGGATTGGAAGCTACTTTATATACTTTTATCTCCTCTGTTAGTGCTGCTGCTAATACTGCTAATATAAAACAAGGAAAGCAGATCCATGCCATGATCATAAAAAAGGGGTATGACTTGGAAATTGAAGTGTCTAATGTTTTGATTACATTGTATGCAAAGTGTGGTAGCATTGATGATGCTAAAAAAGAATTTTTGGAAATGCCTGAGAAAAATGAAGTTTCATGGAATGCCATGATCACGGGCTATTCTCAACACGGATATGGCATCGAGGCAATAGATCTCTTTGAGAGGATGAAACAGATTGGTGTGACACCAAATCATGTGACTTTTGTGGGTGTTTTATCAGCTTGTAGTCATGTGGGTTTGGTGGATGAAGGCCTTGGTTACTTTGACTCCATGAGCAAAGAACATGGTTTAGTGCCCAAACCTGAACATTATGCTTGTGTTGTGGATCTTCTTGGCCGAGCTGGTCTTTTGTGCTATGCAAGAAAATTTATTGAGGATATGCCTATTGAACCGGATGCCATCATTTGGAGGACCCTCTTAAGTGCTTGTGCTGTTCATAAGAATGTAGACATTGGAGAATTTGCTGCTCATCATCTTCTTAAACTGGAACCTCAAGACTCAGCAAGTTACGTCCTCCTCTCTAATTTATATGCAGTGTCTAAGAAATGGGATTCTAGGGACCAGACAAGGCAAACGATGAAAGAAAGGGGTGTGAAAAAGGAGCCTGCTCAGAGCTGGATTGAGGTTAAAAATTCGATTCATGCATTTTTTGTTGGTGACAGGCTCCATCCACTTGCTGAGAAGATATATGAGCACATAGGGGATCTTAATAAACGAGCAGCTGAAATTGGTTATGTCCAAGACCGTTATAGCCTTTTCAGTGATGAGGAACTAGGACAGAAGGACCCGACTGTGTATATTCACAGTGAGAAGCTAGCTATTGCTTTTGGGCTCCTTAGTTTGCCCAGTGCAATTCCTGTTCGTGTCATTAAGAATCTTCGTGTGTGCAATGATTGCCATAATTGGATCAAGTTTGTGTCCATGATATCTAATCGACTGATTGTAGTACGAGATGCATACCGGTTTCATCATTTTGAAGGTGGCTCTTGTTCATGCAGAGATTACTGGTAAATTAATATTGAAATTGGGTGGACTAATGGGGCTTTGAAAATGCACCTTGATTTGATGCCTGAAGATGATTTTGTGCGTCATTTAGTAACAATTCATTGTGATAAGCATTATGCCTTCATTAATTATCTTCATATAAGACTGTACAGATGCTTTATGTGCTGTACTTCCAAAACTTCTTGTTATCAAATACTATCTTCTACTTTCGTAGTTCTTGCTCTGGTTTATCGTATCTTCTATAAGATGCTTCCTTCAAGACCCGAGCTGTCGATCATTATTTAATAGTGGTGTTTGCTTGTGCAGAGATAACTGGTAAATTTTGCATATATTTTGAGCCATCTCCTCAAAAGCTTGTAAAGCATTTTTCATTTTCTAATGGCGATCATTTACTTTATTTTCATTCTCTTTATTTTGCTTTGCAAGGTGAAAACATCAACAGCATATTTGATTAGCTTATTCTGTTTGAGCTTCACTTCCCTGTTTCCGCTACTGGTTTGAAGTTTGAAGAAGTTCAAGGTGCAACAACTTGTTTATCTCACTGTCGCTGTCTCTCTAGAAAACCAGAAGCTATCTGCTCTGATGTTAGACAAGAAGGTAACATTTTCCTCCTAAGCACCAACCTTGGAGTTTTAAACCTTGAAAAGAAATAGAAATGGAAAGAGCATGTGTACACTGAACTCTATCCTAGGTCCATATCTTTTACCAGCCTTCTGCTAATTGTTTTATGGTATATCTAATAGTTTTTTTAATAAAAAAATATTCTGCTCCACAGTCATATATGCGTCATGGAATACGTATACTCACTCCCCAAACAACCCTTTCTTTTGCTTTGTTTTATGGTGCATTTAACCTGCCTAGCTAAAACCATGACAGTGTGTGATTTGTTTAATACTATAAAGTTTATTGTTTTATTTTTGCTGAAATATTATAATATAAAATTGATTGACATTTACGCAAACCAATCTCTTTTCTGAAGTTTCAATAAAGAACTTGAAACTCCAGATAGATTAAAGAGTTTGTTCAAAGATGCCAACTGACTTTTGTTTTATAGTAATTTTGTTGTCTATTGCGAAGACTGAATTATTTTCCATTCCTATTTCACCTCTGGCAATGAGGGAAATTTTGAAATTGTCAAAGTATACTCTCACGTCAGAGCCTTGACCTGCTACAAATCATTAAAGCCCCTCAGTTCAGATTTCATTTTGTTCTGATCAGCTATAAATATCGTTGACACCCATCCATTTCCAAATCCCAACATAAAAGTGCTCTTTTCAGTTTTCCTCATTTCCAAATTCACTATTTCACCATTTTGGCAGCAGAAACAAGCATGGAGGAATCATCATCTTCCCTTTCGCTCAAGGACCGGGTAGCAATAGTAACTGGCGGCTCTCGTGGAATTGGCTGTGCCATTGCCATTCACCTCCATTCTCTTGGTGCAAGAGTTGCACTCAATTATGCTTCAAACTCTACACAAGCTGATCTTTTGGCATCTGAACTGAATGCCTCTTATACTCCTGAACATACCAGAGCAGTTGCTATCAAAGCTGATGTTTCGGATCCTAAGCAAGTCAAGCTACTCTTTGATAGAGCTGAACAAGAATTTGGCTCAAAGATACATATCCTTGTCAACTGTGCTGGTGTGATGGATCAAAAGTATCCAACCTTGGCAAATACAACAATGGAGGATTGGGATAGCACATTTAATATCAACACTAAAGGATCATTCCTCTGTTGTCGTGAGGCAGCCAATCGCATGACACGTGAAGGTGGTGGAAGAATCATAATGATCTCCACCTCTCTCGTGGGATCTCTCCTACCAGGATACGCAGCTTATGTTGCTTCCAAGGCAGCCGTTGAGGCTATGATGAAGATATTGGCCAAGGAGCTCAAAGGCACAAGAGTAACTGCTAATTGTGTTGCTCCAGGACCAGTAGCCACAGAGTTGTTCTTTGCTGGTAAAACTGACGAAACCATCAAGAGATTTGCGGATGCTTGCCCTTTAGGTCGATTAGGTGAGCCCAAGGATATAGCAGGGATAGTGGGATTTTTAGCTAGTGATGCTGGAGAGTGGATCAATGGGCAGGTAATCAGAGTCAATGGAGGAGTTGTTGTTTAAACAGCGTCATGCTGCTCTCTCTCCTTTTCTTTTCCTCTTTGATCTTGATGAATGGATTTTCCCCCATGTTTCATAGTATTTTTTACCAATAAATAAATAGCACTGGAAGCTGGAAATTTTCTCTGCTAATTATGGTAGAAAATAATTTTCATAACATCTACAACTTAAATTGTTATCCAATGGAACTCAACTCAAAAAATGAGCTTAACGCCTTAACCCCTAGAGCTAAAACTTGCCAACTTCAGATTCTGATACCAAATGGTAAAGCATATGAGATGAGACATGAGAGATTCAAAACGCCATTACACTTCCAATTTTCTTCTCCATTGCCTGGTACTTTTGTACTCTAGTAAGGCTTGGAAGTTTCCATTTTTAGAAATATCATGGTGGTATGGATGTAAGTCACCAGTCAACCAAGCAGTAAATATGCTCCAATAGGACTACTCGTTAAAAAAGGAACAACAAGGAAACAAGGACAATATCAACTCAAACACTACTTCTTGCACAATAAAGATAAGGTAACAAGTAGCAATTCTTGGAAACAGTAGATTTCAGATTCTCAAAACTCTTTCCACCTTTCCTTAAATACTATACAATACCCAATTTTTCAGTATCTCTCTCATTTCTTCAAATTCTTCAAAGTTTTAATCTTTTTTGACTCCCATGGCTTCCACCACCACCGGCACCAACCCTCTCCCACTCAAAGATCGAGTTGCTATAGTAACCGGGTCATCTCGTGGAATGGGCAGAGTTATAGCCACTCATCTAGCTGAACTCGGTGCCAAACTCGTTATCAACTACACCTCCAGCTCCGAACAAGCCGATCTCGTAGCTACCCAGATCAATACTCGTTACCCTGGGGAAAGCCCCCGAGCTGTTACGGTCAAAGCGGATGTTTCGGACCCCGCCCAGGTCAAGCTTTTGTTTGACTCGGCTGAGCAGGCGTTTGGCTCGGAGATTCACGTCCTGGTTAACTCAGCTGGAGTGTTGGATCCTAAGTACCCCAAAATTGCCGACACTTCCTTGGAGGACTTTGACCGCATTTTCAGGTACTCATGTCACTTGTACAAAATTTTATGATTTTGATTAAAAATATAAGAAATTTAGAATTTGCTTAGTAGATTGGAGTTAACTATGGAGCAATGTGGGACATTATTTTGCAGTGGTAGTTTTCTTGGGGTGAAGAACATTATCTTTATTGATTGGTCAATGGGAAAATAAGGATGCAAATTCTGAAATTGAGAGGTTTACTTTCTTTAGGAATTGGAAGTTATGTCTTAGAATCATGTGACCATGCACATGTTGTTAAGACTCATTGTACAATGTCATAAATCAGCTGCTTTGGGTGTTTCATATAAACAAATACTATTAAGAGCCTAATACATACCATAATGCTGAAGTTCAGACCTCTTGATCAATCTCTTGGTATGAAGAACAAGCAATATCCCTTGATAAATTAGGTTGATTACTGCAAAATTGTAGCTTTTAATAGCCTTAGAAGAACCTTTTAGTTGTAAGTATACATGGAATTTTAGACATGCTGCAGGTGGCATGGTATCATAACAAGTCGTAAGAATACCCTGCTTTTTCCTTAATGCTCCATTGATTTCTGTTTTGGTAAGGGTCATTTACAGGCTTTTGCATTTGAGTTTGGGAATCTATATCAGTGAGATGCAACATGTAAATAGATTATAGACATTTTGAGGTGGTTGCGTTCACTGAAATTCTTATTTGTGCTTTGATGTAATTGAGGCGAAAGAAAGTTGGATTCATTTCTTGAGTACCCTTACCCTATTTAGTTCTACATATGTTGTTTCAGTGTAAACACGAGAGGGGCATTCTTGTGTGCCAAGGAAGCAGCAAATAGGCTGAAACGTGGTGGTGGAGGGCGAATTATATTGCTGTCATCATCAATGGTGGCTGCTCTAAGGCCAGGATTTGGGGCGTACGCAGCGTCAAAGGCAGCTATAGAGGCAATGATAAAAATAATGGCAAAGGAACTCAAGGGGACTGGCATCACTGCAAACTGTGTGGCGCCAGGGCCAATTGCAACAGAGATGTTCTTTGCAGGGAAGAGTGAAGAAATGGTGCAGAGAGTGATCGATGAATGTCCTCATAATCGGCTTGGTCAGAGCGAGGATGTTGCTCCTGTTGTTGGGTTCCTGGCTACTGATGCTAGTGAGTGGGTTAATGGGCAGATCATTCGTGTTAATGGCGGCTATGTATGATTACTCATCACATCATGCCACATGCATTATGAAGATCAAGGACCAAATCCATGCAGACAAGATACGATGATATCTTGTGAAGACAAATTTAGACAAAGGATTTTGTAATATTTCAGCCCTTTCCTTCTCTAAATCAGGACTTACATTATAGTTAACAGCTCTTTTAAGCCTATTTAGTCTTCTGCAATACCTTCTGCTGCACAATAGTGGATTGTTTGTAAATACTTAAAATCAGTAAGATGATTGTGTCTGAGTCATAACAGGGAAGCAAAGTTCTGCCATGGCTGCTTATTCAATCCTTGCTTCTTAAGAGAGTTTCTATTCATGGATTTACAAAAGTGCAATATGCTTAGTTGCTTTGTTCATCGTTTCTTTATCCAGTCAGGTCTAGAAGGTTGGCCGTTGGCATCCACTAATTGTGAGTGAAAATTGTGTTCTTTCGACTCCATCATTTCTCATGGAATCCCATATTAGTAAAGAGTTGAGTTTTTTTTATATCACTTATTAGTCTCATTTCTAATTCAGACAGCGAACATGGAACGCAACGCGAGGCCTCAGTGATTTATGCTTAGTAATCCTTCAATTTCAGTCCTCTTCTTTTTCAGGACTACTTTTGCCACTTTGACGCACTTTGTGACTTCATCAAACAGATATTTTTTCTGTTTCGAATGGTTCCTTGTCGCCACTCGACATGTCACATCTAGTTGCAGACCCACTCAAATAGCTGACAACTGCTTTCTTCTTGTCCCATTTTGATCATGTTACCCTCTGCTTACTGGACCACCGGTGCTGCAGCATGGCTACCAGCATTAGTGGCACTCCCATCCCAATCTCATCTCTCCCTCTACATGACCGGGTAGCTATAATCACCGGTGCGTCCCGTGGCATCGGCCGAGCGATAGCTCTCCATCTGGCTTCCCTTGGAGCCAAACTAGTCATCAATTACACGTCCAACAAGGTCCAAGCAGATCTTGTGACGGCAGAGATTAATTCTTTTTTTCCTGGTAACACCCCACGAGCCTTGACAGTCCAAGCCGATGTCTCCGATCCTAGCCAGGTCAAGTCCCTCTTCGACATAGCTGAACAGTTCTTTAACTCCCAGCCCTACATCTTGGTCAACTCAGCAGGTGTTAGCAACGATAAGGGTATCTCCGTAGCCGACACTCCAGTGGAAGAGTTCGATGAATCCTGAGGTAACAATGCCATGCTAAAAAGTCCAACAACGTAAGCTCATGTATGAGTTAAATAGATTATTAAGTTATGCATCATATTTCATTTCAGTGTAAACACAAGGGGGGCTTTCTTATGCGCCAAGGAAGCAGCAAACAGACTGAAACGCGGCGGCGGAGGGCGAATTATACTTCTATCATCATCGATCGTGGCGTCGCTGAGGCCGGGATGCGCGGCGTACGCAGCATCAAAGGCAGCAATAGATGCAATGGTGAAGATACTGGCAAAGGAGCTCAAGGGAACTGGCATTACCGCAAACTGTGTTTCACCGGGGCCGATTGCAACAGATATGTACTTCGCAGGTAAGACAGAGGAAATGGTGCAGAGAGCAATCGATGAGTGCCCACACGGCCGGCTTGGCCAGGGCCAGGATGTTGCCCCCGTTGTTGGGTTCTTGGCCACTGATGCTAGCGAATGGGTTAATGGTCAGGTCATTCCTGTCAATGGTGGCTATATCTGATGCTTACATAAAATGTGCCATGTATGTTAATTTTAAAGCATATCAGAAAAGAAAAAATATGGGATAAGCAGGACAAGATTGAAATTCGCTCGTACTTATTCCATATTAGATTCTATAGCATTCTTTTTCACTTGAATTTATGATACTCTCGTTATTCGATCAATTGGAATTCTTAATTTGATAATGAAATCGAGTTCAGATTAAATTTGATATCGCTTGATCATGAGCAAGGCCAAGATGGTAATTAAAGCCCACCAAGGCAGAACAACCCAAGCCCACAAAACTAAAGGCAACCCATCAACAAAAGAGCGCAAAATCAGCCCTTTGGGAACGAATCCCATTCAAACTTCCGAATCTACCCTTCCAGAACCTTGTAAGAAAAGAACTATCGCATGAAAACATCGCTTATCTCAGCTCTTTCCCAACATAACCGGCAACAACCGGTAAGTCGTGCGGGTTAACCGGCTAATAGAGTCAACGTCTATAAATATGGCGATCTAGGGTACTAAATGCCAACACGATTGAACCACCGCCTCTCTCCTTCTTTTATAAACCTAACTCTCAAAATTCTCATCATCAAAACGAGACCTCTCAAAATCCAAATCCTTTTC
Organism: Theobroma umbraticum; assembly: GCF_002168275.2. NCBI lineage: Eukaryota > Viridiplantae > Streptophyta > Magnoliopsida > Malvales > Malvaceae > Theobroma > Theobroma umbraticum. Next base: position 9,087,480 of record NW_018397259.1, on the reverse strand, counting down.
TGTCTTGCCCTCCTCCTCTTATATATACTCGAACGAACAAAAACCTATAAAGGACTCTTCTGTTCAAACACTTGCCCTCTATTTTCCCTCCAATTTTTGTAGATTTACCCCTTTAAATTCCCTAATTTTTGATTTTTTTTCTCTTCAAAAAGGTGTTGAATTTAATTAGATTTGTGTAAAATTGGATCTGTTTGTTTTATATTGGGTATTCTCTTCATTTCCCTCCAAAGTTTGTAGATTTATCCCTTTTGAAACTCTAATTTCTGGTAAACGTCGTGAATTTGATATATTTGGGTTGAAATTCGATCTGGGTTTCTGGAATTTAGAGAAGAACCCTGAGATTTTTTGGGGAAACTTTGGGGGTTTTCTTTTTGGGTATTTTGGGTGAGGAACAAAAAAGAGAATGGCAGAACAAGGTGGCTTGGAAGGGAGCCAACCAGTGGATCTTTCCAAGCACCCATCTGGCATTGTTCCCACTCTTCAGTAAGTCTTCTTTTTGCCTCTCTTGTCTTAAATTTTGACACGTGTAAATTTTTCTTTGTGTATAAACGTATATATGCTTAAGATTTGGTTGACTGGGTTAGTGGATGGGGCGGATCTCTTAGGTGTTATTGGACAGGGGGTTTTAATTAAATCGTTGGAAAAAAAGTGTTTTTGGGATATGGGTCTGTTAGATTTTTTGAGTTGAATGGGGTGTGATGTGGCTGACCAGATTTTCTGGATAGGGCTCATCTTTGGGTTTTGGAGACAGGTAGTCAATTAAATCATTCTGAAAAGGGTGTTTTTTGGATATGTGAGTGACATGTAATTCATGCTTGACCTTTTGATGATGAGAGAAGTTTGTGGATAGGTGTTTCTAGTGCAGGATTGTGCAAGGGTATTGGTATTGGAGATGGTTTTGATTATTGTGGTAAGAAGAAGGTGGAATTAGGGGATATCCGATGTGAGCTTTTGATGTTTGTGTATGTTGAAAAGAATGTAAAGAAATTGAGTCTGCTTGTAAAGGATTTGATTTTGTTTGTAAAGAAATTGATTTTTCTTGAGTAGGCTCTTATTGAAATTTTAAGGACATTTAAGCGTGACTTTGTAATGTATTAACTGAAAGATTTGACTAGATTTCTTTGGATTAGTAATGGTTCATGTTTTCTTTATTGTACTTGATATAGTTGTTGAGTGTTTTAGATATGAATGGTGTGGGTAATTCAATAAGATGAGTAATATATAAATTACAACAAATGTCATAACTTAAGCATGGCCCGCCAGCTTGTGAGCGAAAGAATATACCACTTGAGGTCTACTGGTTTAACCACATATTACACTTGAGTCTTGTTTTTAAGTGGAATTGGCTAGCCGAATAAATTGTAAGTGGCTTGACTCGTTTTAAGCCTGATTGCAAGACATTAACTGATCTTAATGGGAGGTTGAAAACTGTTGCATTGGGCAAAATTTCTTTATTAGAGTTAAGACTTGTAAGAAGTTTTGCATCGGAGCATATATCTTTTCTGTGCTTGTAAAGTTGTAATGATTCTTCAACTAAGTGTGAATCCATATTAAAACTTTTAAGAAAAGCAAAAGATTTAAGTTTCTTTTAACTTCTATTAGAATTGTGCTCTTAATCCCTTCTAGATTGGGTTTTGACTGCAGTTGATGTCTGGAAATCTTAGTATTAGCCTTACTGTGTTTCTAGGAACATTGTATCGACTGTGAACTTAGACTGCAAGTTGGATCTTAAGCAAATTGCCCTGCAAGCACGAAATGCAGAATACAATCCTAAGGTATACAGGGGATGGCTAAATTTTAGTAATTATTGTTTTTTTGTTTGTGCAGCTTCTGATGCTGCTGTTGTTATGTGGCTGCTAACCCATTTATTTATGAAATGACCGTACAGCGTTTTGCTGCTGTCATTATGAGAATCAGGGAGCCTAAAACCACAGCTTTGATTTTTGCTTCTGGAAAGATGGTAGTTTCTTTCTTATTGGAAATTACACATATGCATTTATTCAGTTGTTGTAAATTATTTAGTAAATAATTAATGCTTGCACCAATTGTTTGAGCCTAAGCATGTTGTCATTGTTCAATTATTGATATACTAAAACAGTTTGCCTTGCTTCCTCAGGTCTGTACTGGTGCCAAAAGTGAACAGCAGTCTAAATTGGCTGCAAGGAAGGTATATATTTTTCTTTGAGATGCTTGTCATTTAATTCTGTTTGTGAACTATGTTAGAGGTCATTTAGCTCGGTGATATTTATTCTTATCATTAGCATAGGTGGATGCAATCATGAAGTTGGCCAACTAACATTATTTTTGTGCTTTCAGTATGCCAGAATCATCCAAAAGCTTGGTTTTCCTGCTAAGTTTAAGGTACTTGCACTATTTCTTCCCTTTTGTCTCATGCAAAACATGTTAATAAAATCACATGTATGGGCTGATATTCCTTCTTCAATGGTATATTTCCATCCTTGGATTTTTGCCATCTTTGTTGTGATCGACAGGACTTCAAAATTCAGAACATTGTTGGTTCCTGTGATGTCAAATTCCCTATCAGACTTGAAGGTCTTGCATACTCCCATGGTGCCTTTTCAAGTGTAAGGGGTGGTCATTGTTCTTTGAGTAGTTTCCTTTTATATAAGAACACTGTATATGCATGTTTCTAGGTGGGCATTTGGGATTCTCGCGTTTGAGTGCCTGACTGCCTGTGCCCTTTTCTATGTGTGCATGCAGTATGCACGTACTAAGTCCTTTTCTGTGAGCCTTTTGAATTTCACTTACTGGCCCTTATAGCTGCTAAGCTCAGGGGACGATGGTCAAAATTTTCAGTGAATTTACTTTAAAACATAAATTGCAATAAAGTTAAACAGAATTGAAAATATGAAGATAAGTTTGGGCTTGTAATTCTTAGATTTAGTTCTTTTTGGTACAAGTGTAGATAATAGAGACATGCTTGTTGATGTCAAGACTTGTTTATTTTGATCAAGGATTGGGACTTATCTTCATGTGTTTTACTGCAGTATGAGCCAGAACTATTTCCAGGCCTGATCTATCGAATGAAACAACCAAAGATTGTACTTCTTATTTTTGTGTCAGGGAAGATTGTGATCACTGGTGCTAAGGTGGTTATTAAGCCTTTGTTCATCTCTTACGCATGCTCACTCTGGTGGAATTACTAATTCTCTTTATTTGACTGTCACAGGTGAGAGATGAGACATACACAGCCTTTGAGAATATATATCCTGTCCTTACGGAGTTCAGGAAGAACCAGCAATGGTAGGAAGCTACACCTGTCTTTCTCTCTGAAGTGATTGACTAGTGTTACTTTTTTCATTTATTGTGTAAGAATGTTCTGAATATGGCCTCTGACTGATCCTTAATTTGCTGACAGATATGCATACGAATGGGACCTTGACTCTGTTGTGGATAGTGGGTTTTTCTCTGCCATGGTGGTGGGAGTTGGATTTGAAGTGTGAATATATGAAGAATGGGGGATTGGCACATGGCTTTTTGGCTATGTTTGTCATATGGGGTTGTCTGTTTTCCTTAAAAGAACCTTTAGTCTTGATCTATTACCCTTCCAGCACTTACAGGGATGCAAATCATCGTGTAATTAGTAATCTGGGAGGGAAGAGAGCAGACTGAAAGGAACATCAGGGTTACCTGTTGTAGACATTTTATTTAAATAATAGAGACTTCATTCCAATTTTGACCGTTGACACTCTTTATTGCACTAGGCTGGCATGTATGCTGAAAACTATACCATATTATTAATTTGTACCTCCTGTGTTAGAAAATGCTGAAACCTTGTAAATTAGATTTTAGAGAAAGAAGAAAAACTTGGAAATATATGTAATGTTACTTGATTGACACTTTTCCTTATTTGCCTTTTATTCTTTCATTTGGATGTACATGCAAACATTGGATAAGGTAAAATAACTCAAGCCTTGATTGAAGATAAGAGTGACTTAATAAGATTTTTAGTTTCCCTTTTACTTGGAAATTTTACCTCTAATTTTCCATGGACTTTCCCACTATCTTCCAATTTATACTAGTCTAAAAGACTAAAAAGCTATGATCCTTCTTGCTCTTCGGAAAATTTGAAGGAAAACAGAGAAAGGTGGGTAAATTTGTCATTTAGTTGAATGTGAAGAAGATATTCCCTGTGCAGCGGGAGCACATGCCAAAATATTTTGTGGCAACGGTTTTATCTTTGAAACTCAAGCCTTCCCTTTCTCTTTCGGTTCTTTCTTCCAAGAAATAAGAACGGTTCCTTGCTCTCTTTTCTCTCTTTGTGTTTGGATTACTAAAGCATCCTGGAACAACAACATTTTTTTTTTTGGAAAATTAGAAACAACAGCATTAACTACCACAAACAAGCTTCTGAGAGCTAGAGCAAAATCTTGGTTGTAGTTAATGGCTCAATTCACCCCACAAGGACGTTTGAAGCTGCTCTTTCATGGTGATGGGGTTGAACCAAAAGACCCTTTTCATTATAAGCTTGTTAGCAATGTTTTTGGTGGTTCTGGTGGGTTAAAATCACTTCAGGCTCAGTGTAGGCTCAGGTTTCTTGGTTCTACAGCCACAAGACAATACTTTCCTTCCTCTTTGAAGAAAGGCAGAAAATTTAACGCAAAGGCTCGTCCGAATGTGAGTGATGAAGGATTTTATGATGAAGAGGATTATGATAGTGACTTTGAGACTGATAATTTGGCTTGTTTTAGAGGTCTTGTTTTGGATATCTCTTACAGGTAAAAATACTTCTCAATTACTCATCTTTTCTTGTTTGATTCGATGCTTTGTTTTGTTATTTCAGTTGGGTATTTGTTTAGAAACATGGGTTCTTGCCCTCTTGGAGTTATGGATTTAGCTTTTTGCACTTATTCTTCTCATCTTTTGTTTCTGTAACTTGATTTGAAAGGGAATGCAGTAAACTAATGAATATTGAATAATATGTAACAAAGACCATTGCTCAATAAATTAATTATAGTTCTGAAGCTAAACAAAACTATTTGTCTAAAAGAGATGCTTCTCTGTTGCTTAATGTTTTAGCTTTCTGCCATTCCATTCTTACATACTCCAATTTTCTCTAATCAGTATTATACGTTATCAATTATCACTGTTTAGAAATATCTGAAAGGGGTCTGATGGCTGATTATCTGGAAGTAACTCAATTAGTTCTCTGAAGGTGTTCATATGGCTAATTATTTGACAGCATTTTCCCTGGTGTTCAATCCACAACATGATACGCCTTTTGTTGCTACTTCTCTAATAATTTAGGCTGACTTTCTTAGTTTTGTTTTGATATTAATCTGCTCATTTGTTACCCCCTGCCAGACCCGTCAATGTTGTCTGCTGGAAGCGTGCTATATGTTTGGAGTTCATGGAGAAGGTTGGACTAGTGTGGATCACCTTTTCATTTTAGATGTTTGGCTGGAAGTCATGTGAGGCTTTTTAGTTTTCAGCTTTTGCAGTTGTTTACTTCTTTAAAATTGTTATCCAACATGACGAAAGGTACTGAAGGGTGATTTCCTTACTAATTTGGAGTACCTCTTTTTTTCCCATTCATTATATGATAGGATAAAATGTCTGAAAAGCATGGTGGCAGATTAGTGTCGGCTTTCCCCTACCAAAAAGAACAAGAATCTTAATGTTTACTGTAGATAGCTCATCTGTAGTACATGAAGTAATTTTTACGTTTTGATTAGTTAATTGTTTAAACACTTAAAAAGCATTACCTCTTCATCTACTTCTTTGCCTTTTCATATAGAATTCTTCTTTTCAGCATTTAAGTTACCTTGCTTTAATCCAGGCCGATGTTCTAGAGTATTATGATCAGACTGTGAACTCTCCAAGTGGATCTTTCTATATACCAGCTGTGTTAAGGGTATGAAGTTGAGGACCATTTATCATTTATTGTGATCCTTCTTGCAATTTCTATCACCATTACTTTCTCGTTGCTTCACTTATTCACTTCTCTGCTTAAGGCTTTTTACCTTCTCTTCTTAAGGTTCCTCATCTTCATGCATGTCTTAGTCTACTTGAATCGCTTTATTCTTTACTCTTCCAGGTTCCCCATCTACTGCAAGTTGTTAAGAGAAGAAGAATCAGAACCAATCTTAGCCGCAAAAATGTTCTATTTAGGGACAACTTCACTTGTCAGTAAGTTGTTTATGATTACACTTGTCACAAGTGCTCATAAAAACTACCCTTATCAAGTTAACGTTATCACATCAACAAATAGGATATAATCCTTTTTTAGGTAACAAAGTTTGTCCCTCTAAATCTTTGAGTATGAGAAACAAACCACTAGCTTTTGTAGATATCAACTGGTAAATAACATTAGTGATATCTTGAGGGTATATGTTCAAAATTTTGTGCTAATTATGTGGCTAAGTTATGATGTGGAGGTTGCTCAATAGGCATGTGTAACTTCAGAACTGAGAGAAAACATAGGACCCTTTGTTACTAAATTTTTTAGTTCAATTTATTGACTTGTACCTCTCATATTTTCTTGACCTCTCAGACATAAATTTTTTCAGTCAATTCTTTCTAACTCTTTTTGAAACTTTTCTTGTTCTACGAAATTTTCACACTTTTCTAAATCAAAATAAGTAAATCTTCTGTTTCTGTGTTCTCATTTTCCCAAACATTATGTATTATTGTAATTATAATTTCTAACCCCCGGTACATCTTGTTCCTTCCTGTACCAAAGAAAGATCTTTCTTATCAATTCAGTTCAATAGCAATTGTTTGTTTCCTTACAACAAAGCTTTTCCTTTGTCAACAGGTATTGTTCTGCTCATGAGAACTTGACCATAGACCATGTTCTGCCAGTTGCAAGAGGAGGGGAATGGAAATGGGAAAATCTGGTAAGATGACCAATTAAACAGATAGGTGATTCAATATTTGTGGATTACCCCATTTATTCTTGTTTGAGCTTACAATTGGTGCTTAAGAGTTAAATACGTTGCTGTTACGTATTTTCCTTTCATCTGACTGAAAATCAAGACTAAGAAGAAGTAAACACAAAGGAAGAATGTGATATAAGATTACAAGAAAGAGGAAGAAAGTTTCTTTTTCTGCAGTAAAACACACAACTTTTTTGTTGCTTAGTCTTTCTCACAAAAATATTCATGCTATGACAATTATCCTACATATTCATCGCTCAAAGTTATTTGCTTCTTTCCTACTAATTCTTTATTAAACATATAAGCAGGACAAGTTTTGAGAAAAGATGGGTAACATTGTACGGGGCATCTGTCGAAGATGACTAGAGGTGTTAAAATGCAGAAACATTTTTGGTCTTTGAAGATTTATAAACTTTTATGAAGCTATTGGTTCTTCCTTTTATTTTGGATGAAATGACTGAAAATTTTGATGAAGAGCTACGTTTGATTGCCATTACTTTAAACATTTTATTAAAAACACTTCTGTCAAACCACCCCATAGTCTTAATTATGAATGAGGGATTTGTTTTCTACTTGTTTTATGTTCTGGAACCATAGGAAATCTGATTGAAAGAGAGTTTAAGATGTCACAGTTCAACCACCATGAATGTACAAATCTTTGTAGTTTTATCTTTTGTGTGTCTGGTACAGGTCGCTGCTTGTGCCAAGTGCAATTCAAAGAAAGGTCAAAAAACTATAGAGGAAGCAAATATGAAGCTGATTAAGGTCCCCAAGGTATTTCATCTACTCTCATGAAACTGCACAAGCTTCATTTGTGCAAAATCACGTACGGGAAGCTGGTTTTTCCAGCCATAGATAGCATTTGGCAAACAAACAAAGAGAAGGAGAGAGAGAGAGAGAGAAGACCATAGTCCACAGATGGCATCACCTTTGTCTCTTTTCTAGATGTGAATGAACAGAAGGATAACATTGAGATAATCATGAAAAATCTTAAGTTTTTCTGCATTGACTTTTGATAGATGGCTATTAACATGACAATGATTTCGTCTTTGAGAACTACGATCTTGTCCCCTTGATTGTCCAGGTCCCAAAGGATTACGACATACTCGCCATACCCCTAACAAGTGCAGCAATAAGGATGTTGAGGAAGAGAAACGGGACACCTGAAGAATGGCGTCAATATCTCTCCCCTTCCGCAGAGCCTTGACATCCATCCATACTGCTAGTGCCTTACACTTATATTTCGTACATATTACATCATCGCTCACTTCTAAACTGTGTCAAAAGCTGTCTTGTATTTCATGTAAAGCACCGAAACCCTTTTCTCTTATGATTCATGAATAGGATGTATTCATGTCTAGTAAGTGCTTAACTTAGTATATTCATTTACTTATAGGATTTTATTTGGCAATGTTTTCAAGGCCAAACACTTTACCCCTAGAACTAGTTACCAATAGCAGTGTATCAAGTTACTGATGATTAAATAATTGCTGATCATTTTAACAAACCCCTCCATTCTCTTTCATTTTGTTTTTCCATGTGAATATACTTATTTTTGGATATCAGAACTAGTCATTGGTGAGAGTTACAAAGAACTCAAAATGATTTGGATGCATTGTTCATAATTCTGTTTATCACTTTTTAAAGTCATATCATGGCTCCTCTGGAAAGGGACAAAGGAAAGAGAATTGCAAAATCTTAATTCAAAGAGTGATGGCGGAATCCATTGACTTGAAAACATGGTGGTAACATGCACTCTGATATGCTGGAATGAGGCATATTTCCTGTGACCTTATTTGCATACAGCTCAAGCTCAACTCTCTCTTGCTGGCTGGTCATCAAACAATACTCTGATATTTGAGTGAATTTTTAGTAAGAAATGGTCTATCCGACCATAACAATGCAGTTAATATCTTATCAGTATTCAAAATTTACATTCAAAAGAAAGATTTAGAGTTCATACCCTCTCTATGTTCTCTTTCTATTAGTCCCCTTTCATGATTTTGCAACCATTAATGTGACGTCAAGTTCAACTTGAGAGTACAGATATGAAACTTGAAAATTGCTGCAGAATCCCAAATCAGGTCATCATAAAAAGATTAGGCAGGCTCACATGGAATCCCAAGGAGCATATGTTCTGCTCTTCTTTTTTAATGTTTCAAATTTTCATTATGGAGAAAGAGATGGGAAAGGGAAGAGGGGGGGACTGGTGTTGTCATGCTTGTGGACTTTTGAGCATATGGCTGGACAGAATCATATCCTTTAGCCACATTTTTCCCCCTCCTTACCTCATTATTGTTATTCAAACTTTCTCACCCTCACTCTCCTACAATTATTGTTTGCATTGTCCTATTTCTACATTGAAGGGTAGCAGTTGGGGATAACTCTGTCCCATTGCCAGACAGAATTGCAGCCCTGACTAGTCCAGTCAAATTATAGAGACTACTCAAAATTATTTCACTCAATTGATTCAAAAATTTTAACATAACTCTTGTGTAGAAAACTGTAACTAAGATTTGCTAATTACTTGATTATGAGATTGAAGGGTAATACATTGAATTGGAGAAGAGGGAGAGTATGTAACATTGTCTTTAGTATAACATAATTTGCAAGAAAAAAGAGAAGGAAAGCTGATCAATGGGGGTCATTTCTGTATGGCCAGAATAAGGCAAGGCAAAGAGGGAGATGGGTTATGTGGGAAATGTTCAAATTTTCTAGTGTAATCACATGGCTGGTGATCAAGGTGGCCAGTATGTTGGTTGAACTGAATTACTGTTAATTGACTGTAGTGATTAACCATTTGATGGGGACATGCTTCAAGCTATCTGATAATGGCTGATGTGGTGATGTGGGGTCCATGGATGTATCATCTTGATTCATAAAATATATACCTTTGATGTGTATATACATTGTATGTTGTTTTCGACTCTTATTGTTTTTAAGTATGTATTCAATGCATGTTTGATAAATATAAATCCAGAGGTTCACCTCTCCAATTATATAAAAAAAAAATTATAAAAAATTAAAGGAATCTTGCAGGATACATCCCTGTATCTAATACTTACCTATATACCACAGAGTAATTGTACGAGTAGTGAGGATTATAGAACAGCCAAGGAGGTAGCAGTGCCCTGCCAATGCATTCATCTGTATATAAACATAAAATTCTAACAAATTGACCCACCAAGCATACATATTTTGTGGATCCCATGTTTAATTTCTAGAAACCTTCTTCCCTGATACAGACCTAACCTCATGCCAAAGGGTTCACTTCTCTTCCCTGCCATTGAGTTTTTGGACCCCAAGAGTGAAGTGTCCTTTTCAGCTATATTAGCTAGTGGTTCCTGTTTTTTGTTTTCCCATTAATTAGATTTATTAAGGACAGAGTCATGAAAATCTGATTTACAAGGACAGCTTCTTGTTAGCATGTGAGGGCATTCATTAGCAGGGAACAGCCAAATTTAAAGACAGGGTCTTCAGAAATAATTCAGGCAACTTTCTTGGAAAGTATAGCAACATATTATTAACTGGAAGGTTGAAAATGTATAAGATAATGCTGCTTGAAGAAAAACCCAAAATCAAACTTTGCCTTCAAAAAGATTGCAGGGGTTGGAATCATATATTTTGAAACTCCAATGGCCATGGAATTACAGAAAGATACAGTTTGATCACTGAGAATATCGAAGATGGGACTCTTCTGAATAAGGCTGCAACCCCCAAAATATCCATGGCCTAACATTAGAAAGATTGACTGACAATAGATCATTTGATAAAATGAACATTCATAGTGTAACAAATGACTATGATCAGCAAAGTTATTGGTTCCCCACCATTAACATGTTTCCATCCCTCCAGGCAACCTTCTGCAAGATCAACATCACCTGATAAAAGCTGGTTTAAGAAAGTTTTTTCTTTTCTATTTTTTCACCTTTTATTTCGGCCAAGGAAGAAGAAAGGAAGTTAACCTTTCATTTAAGAAGCTAGCAGATTATTGTATTGTGCAAGCTCACACTGTTAATGTTAGTACTTTGCCTTCCTGGTCACATTAGCTCCCCCGCCCCTTCCCCCTCTTACATTATTCCTCTTTATCTTTTCGTTTTTTGTAGTTTCGAGAGAGATGCCAGTGGCCTTTCTTTTACCGGAGCAGGCCTCAGATTTATGGACCCACTGATCAAAACCGTCTCCACAGCTGCACTCAAAAGTTTCTCTCCACTCTCCCTCCCTAACCCCATGTACCCAAATTCAAAACCAATGCTAAAATTTTAAGATAAATAAAAATGGAAAAACCCAAATTCAAAAATTGTCACCTGTCCAAGTATATTAATTTTCAAAACCAAGAAAAAAGAAAAAAAAAGAAAAATGGGTCTAATTCTTATCATATTATATATACATTTAAGCAGTAAGAAAGAGAGGGATATGGGGGCAATTCTTTTGTATATTTTTTTTCCTTTTTTCCTTGTGATTGAATAAGCTTTGATTGTTTTCTTTAGCTTTATCTGCCGACAGAAAACCAGGCCATAAAGGGGGCCGAAATTGAAGACAGCTTAGCAAGGCCCCCTTACTACTCTCTATAGTCCTATTCCTATACACCAACATTTTCTTCCTCTCTTACTTCCTGTGTTTTCGTTTCAAGTTTCTATCTTTCACTTTCTCTCTTGGAGGGTAACAAGAAAGTACAATTTTTTATTTTTCTTTCCCTTTTGTTTTGGTGTTTGTTGCTATGGATTTTTGCCAAAATGTGTCAGTCTCCGGTGAGTACCAACAAGACCAAGTCCTTTCTTCTCCTTGCTCCAAACTTGGTGCTACCTTAGCCACCACTGGCACCCTTGATGACCTTTTCCCTGCTCAGAATACGGTCAGTTTGCTCTTCCTTTCTCCCTTTCTCCCTTTCTCTTATTGCATGGCTACCCACAGTCCTGGATTCTCTTCATTTTTTTCCCTCTTATTTCTTGCTTGTTTACGGCTTTTGTCTAACTAAATGGGAACAGAAGAGAAGGTTTTGTTAAAGTTTTTGTCTTTCTTTTAGTTTTGATGAGTTTAAAGTGTTGAAATTTGTTTGCTTTTGTGGCTATACAAATTGCAGGAAGTGGATAAAAGTTTGGAATGGTTGTCTATATTTGTAGAGGACTGTTTATCCAGCACAGGGAACTGCATCCCAGTAGCGGCAACTACAAATGTTCAGAACGTAAGTACAACAACTGCAACAAAGCCTGCAAAATCCTTGCAGCAGAAGCCCCAACAAATTATTCCACCTTCCTTGCAGAAATTTGTAGTTCCAGGCAAGGCTAGAAGCAAAAGAAAGAGGGTGGCTGCCACAACGTTATCCAAAACCAAAATGAACCCATTTACCGGCTGGTCATACCAGCTAAACTCACATAACCAAAACTTCCAATTGGCTAGCTCAGACCCCCCTTTGCTTCAACAAGCATATTGGTTAGCTGACAGTGAACTCATTGTGCCCAAAAAGGAAGATGACAGCAACAATAGTAGCAGTAGCATGATGGGAAATAGTGAGGTAGAAGAATCAAAGAAAGAGGAAATGGAAGGGGAGAAGATGGTGGTGGTGACTAAAGAGAGTTCGGGAAGCCTGGAGGGGAATAGTGGGCAGCAGCAGCAGCAGCAGCAGCCAAGGAGGTGCACTCATTGCTTAGCACAAAGGACCCCACAGTGGAGAGCTGGACCATTGGGTCCAAAGACTCTATGCAATGCATGTGGGGTGAGGTACAAATCAGGGCGGTTGCTGCCAGAGTATAGGCCAGCAAAAAGCCCCACTTTTGTGAGCTATTTGCACTCCAATTCTCACAAGAAAGTGATGGAGATGAGGATGGCTTTGCTGTCTTCAATTCCTAGCGAGCAGTGATGACTTTTTCTCCTTTTTTCTCTTCTTTTTCCCTTCCTTTTTGAAACTCCCATTCCCTAATGTAAATCAAAGTTTAGATAGGGAAAAAAAATATTTGAAGAAAATTCTTCACTAGTAAATGTAGTAATTCCCTTATTTCTTGAGGCATTTTAGTGGCTTAATTATATACCTAATATTATAATTTATGGGCTTTCCCCTCTGCAATTTTATGACATATCCTTTTCTCTATGCTTCAGTTTTGTCTTCTCTTTTGGCCATTAGACACTGGCCTTCTTAGTACTTAAATTAAACCAAACTAGAATCCTAAGACAACTAGGCAATGTCTCCTGTTTCTAACCTTGTTTGCTAGCGGAAATCTGTCAATCTTAATGAAACAATCCTGCCCCTCAAGTCATTGCAACTATTCATGTTGGTTAGGTCATGAAAATCCCATGACCCGATTGCATTTTAGTATCAAAAACAGAAAAAACAAAAAAACCCATCTCACAGCTGCTTCTGATCTTCAAGGACATTGACTCAAAGAATCTATCTACTAAGAATCCTATTACCAATATTTAAATATTTATTAGGATAAATCTAGTATTAGTACTAATGTTTTATACTTTTCTAGAATTTGGGTATTTCTTTTTTGGGGTCTTAGCCAAGCCAGCTAAAAGGGGGGGGATAAGATGATGGATTCCAGCATGCACGTGACTTTTGTTTTCCATTACCCCTTTTACCAATGGATTCTATGAAAATGGGGGAAAACGCTTCTCTCTTGAAAGAGATTCTTGTCCTTTTCTTTCCACTGTATTCTTTTTCCTTCTATTTGCCTTCTAAAATTTCCCTCTCATTTCTGGGAAAAGGAAATTCTTTGTCTTGTGTTTCCATTGAGCTGAATTTGAGCAAAAACACATGAAATTAAAGATTCCCATCAAATAATACTAATAAAAAGAAATATGGAAAAGTCTTTATATATATAATTTCTTTTATTTTCTTCCAAAAATTTTGAACTCTAATGTGAGGGAAAATAATATTTACTAATTTTCCAACTTAAAAATAATCATATCTTATCGTACATTCAAGTAAACTCTATCTATACTTTTCTAATTTTAATATTTTTTTTCAATTAATACTCTATGGATAAGCTATTTTGATTTATTTTAAGTGTGAATCAATAAATTAATTTTTAAATTTAAAATATTTTGATAATTTTATCAGATGAATTAACAGTATAACTCTTTATAAGAATAGAACTTATTCACAAAATATTAATCGAGAAAAGAAAAAACATGATGTTACGAGAGAAAAATTAAAACTAAAACGGACTTTAAGTGGACTTTATCCTCTATATTAAATGTAATAAAGATCAAAAAAAGAAAAATAAAAGATTAATAAGGCATTAATTTGTTGCATTCTTACTACCTACCATGGTTAAGACTCCAAAGTCCTGTCCTGCTCACCACCGAACCCTAACTAAAGCTTTTAACTTCTCAATAAACCTTTTAAATACTATTTTTTAATTTATTTTATTTGTCAAGTTTGTAAGAATAAAACATTATGTTATGTAATCCAATGAAATTTAGAGCATAGGAGACATTGGATTACAAGTATGCAAGAAGGCAATTCTTATCTCTTTTTTCTTCTATTAATTATACCTAATGCTTTAATGTTTTGCAATTCCCTCTTAATAATCTTCGAAAACTTTATATTTTCACTTGAAATAACCCAAAGAAATTAGAATGATTGGGCCGACAAAAGTCTTTTGAATTTAAGTTGGTGGTTGTTATGTGTTATATATACCACTCAACACCTTTGTCAATGGGTCCCTTCACTACATTGCCCCCATCTTTTGAAAAGTTCAAAACCCACATTTTGTATTCCCTATCTCACCCTTTGTCTTTCTCGATATTTTACGTAAACATACATACATACACATATATATATATATATATATATATATATAATTGATGTAAACCGAAACAAAATCAAAGAAATTAATGGGATCAAATTCTTGAACCTTAACTTTTTATTGGAATTAAGATAACAACGGTTAGATTAAATTGACGATTTTATGTGCACGTTATTTGTATTTATATGTATATTTATATATATATATATACATACATATACATACGTAATACTAACTGTTTTACCTCGGAATTATGTTTCATCACATTGAACATAAAAATATATATGATAATTGCCGACATACGAAGTTCATGGGTGCATGAACATGAGCAAGGGAAGGTTAATTGTCAATGTCAGCAAAAGAGGAGAATTTTTTTCCATCACAAAAATCCAGCCAGTTCAATATTTGTTCTTGTTCAATTCCTTCTACATATTAGAAACTGAATATGAATCTAGTATCTCAAAAATTTTTTAAAAAAAAAAAGAAAAAAAAAAACCCTAAGACCTAGTAGTTGAAGCATCAAAGGCTATGTGCCTGAATTATGCATTGCCTCTAGCATTCAATAATTCAGTATAATGTGTACCTTGCCATCTTATCCTCATGTTACATAATAAATAATTATTTATTATAATGTTAATTAGTGGTGATTATCTATATCGGCGGCGAACAAATAACAATATACCCAAAAAGATTAATAAAATAAATCAAAGATTAGTAAAGTAAATTAGGGATTGGTGTTGTTAAATAAACTTTTTATTTAAAATAATATATTGGACCTAATGATTGTTGGTCTCATACCAAGTAGTAACCTAAACTTTAACTACCCACTAAATGAAATTTAAAATTTGAAATAAAGTAAACATAGTCAAACATCATATCTATATGATAATTGATTTCCCTTGAAGATGCAATGCATTGGCAAAAGAATAAGAAAGTTATTGTTGTGGCTTTGGTGCAAAAAAGATTTGATTTAAGAGGTTTCACATCCAATTGAGAGAAGCACAAATGGGTTTGTTGTGTTGGTAGGGGGTTTTGAGGGTGCATGATTGAAGAGGCTCTCCATTGGGATTTATTGTTAATGTTTATTGTCCAACCCTAGTGAAAATGAAGTGTTGGGGTCCCATCCCCAAAGCAATCTAATCAAAAAGAGAAAGATCCATGGGTTTTGGTGTTGTGTGGAGTCTTTTCCTCAATCTACTATTTTGTTTTGGCCATACAAAAAAGGGGTAGAGAAAAATCAACTGAAACAAACAAATTCCCAATTTTTCTACAATTTTTTCTTCCTTTTAAAAGATGATTTATGCGTAATTATGTGGATATTAGAAGATAGGTTAGGAGATAGCATATTGACTAGGTGTCAATCTTTTTTCCTAAAATCTAAGTAAGAACTTATGGCTTGGCTCAAAATGATTAAGGGTAAGATTTTGATAAAAATCTTGGAAAGTTTGAATAGTAATGCTTTCCTCTTTGTGATTAAAAAGGGGTCAAAAGTTATATAATTCATGCCACCATTGTCATTAATAGGTGTGCAAGGTGTCAAGTAGCCATTACCTACTAGTTGTTAATAAGCAAATTGGTGGAAGTGGACCATCCGTAGCCACAATTTGTCTATAAAAGAAATGAAAGTGTTTGCCTGGATGATGTCAAAGAACCCAACCCAATCGCCAATTTGGATTTGGGCTAGTAATTGGATTTTTTAGAGGTTTGCATATATCTGCTGGAAAACTAGATGAATCCAACAGATTCATAATTTTCTTGGTTTCATCCGATGATTAGAATGGTAAAATCCAGGACAAGCATAGTGATATTTATGCTCAAACCTTAAGCACCAAAGAAGAGTAAGAAACATAAATGGTACTTATATGACATAAGCATCATTCTCCCACTAGAATTATTAAGTCCAAAGACTTTCAACATATTATCCTGCTAAAAAAATGGTTTCTTGACAGTAAATGATGCTTTCATTACTGGGAAACTTGGAGACCAGCAGAGTTTAGGTGTCATAGAACTAGACATTGATCACTTGGTCAGCTGAAAAGGATTCTGAAGTCTGTCATGAGACATCCTAACACAGGAGAAATCCCAGCCAAGAGTATCATACAACTGACAAGCATGAAATCAATCATTCTGACCAAGTGTTCTAGTTAGAGAGCAATAAAATCATAGGTTTTTATTAAATCAATTGACAAAAAAAAAAGATAAAAAACCCAAGAATCTGTAACATACAAAAAGAAACTAGGAAAAAGAAACTGCAAAAAATAGTACATCCCAGTTATCTACAGAATCAAATTTATAGTAATAGAGATGTTAATGCTGTTAAAAATGCTATTCCCACCAGTGAGGGGCCTGCAGAAGAAGAAGAAGAAGCAATCTGAATGATAAAATTGCAAGTCCTTTGTGAAAGGTTCTGTGTAGTAGCCGTGCCCAGACCTTGAAAATTACAGGCCATGTCATTGTGATTTTGCACCTGGTAGTACATATTAAAAGCGAGGAAGCATTTCCATTGGCATCAAGGTTGTTACAAAGAAGATCCATACCGAGTCGTGTGCAATCTGAGAAGGTGCAAGCATAGTTTATGTTGTCCGCAAGTTTGCTGAGGTCCTTTGCATTGGATTGAACATACACCATTTTTGAGGAAGATATTCAACATTTTGAGCACCGGTAAGAAACCTGTTTTGATTCTGGCCAGAAGAATCTAGTGGAATTTAGGCTGCCCATCATACCTGTAGATTCCCCAATGACGCTCAAAATTTCCTGGAGCAATGCTCTTGGCATCCTCATCTATGAGGCCAAACAGGTAAACTTCTATATAGCCAGGCCTCAGGGTGTGCCTGTGTTGGCTGCAAGTCTAGGCATAAGCCCATTATAAAATCTCTGAGCATTAGCCACATTGGCGTTCTTGTCTCCATCTGTAGGCCACCCCACCTCCCCGACAATAATGGTCGTGTCCCCATGCCCTACTGCTTCAGAGCTGAAACCAATGTGTCAAAGTTGGCATCGAAAACATTAGTATACTGAATCCCGTTATCGGTAATAGGGTTTCCTCCATCAAAGAAAGCATAATTAAAGGGGAAGTCGTCATTTCCATAGAGACTGAGGAAAGGGTAGATGTTTACAGTGAAAGGTGCACTGTTCTTGCTTAAAAAATCAACAATTTGCGTCATAATTCCACTGATATCAGACCGGAACCGGCCAGCAGATGGAACAGGGTTGCTATCTGGTGAGTTGTAGACATCAGCATTTAAGGGCACAGTAGCCTTTATGGAGTCTCCAACCCCAGCATCATTAAGTGCATTTTGAATATTTTGAAGTGCAGGGAATGTGATGTTTATGAATGAGCCATTATAGGATGTGAGAAACGGCTCATTGCCAACAGCCACATACCTGTGCAAGAACAAAATAGATGGTAAGAGATTCTGCAGATTAATTGCCAGATAGCATCGTTAACAAATCCACCCATCTAATACCATTGGAATTTGATACAGGTACATAAGAAATGTATAAATCGGATGATGGATGAAAATTTGTTAATAAATTCATTCACACGCACACAAAGCAGTTGCATTGCAACATCACTTGAACATATTCCTTACTTCACCATTAACAGAAAGCAACACCCATTTGCATCTTTCAGTGATAAGCTTCCTATGAAGACACGCTTAGAATTTGTTCATTCGAAATAATTATCCCAATGAGAAAATGAGATTAGCAGTTTGTTCAATTAATTACTCTCTATCCCTAAAATTCCTTCTGGGAAACCTTCATGATTCCCTTTGATGAAGTTTGTAATATAAGAAATTACGGATTGGGCCTAAGGAGGTCTCTTAATTATCACAACAACAGAAATGCTGACAGAGCTATCAGTTGCAGGAACTCTAACTATGGTGCCGCACCAAAATTGATTAAACAGGTCATAACGACCATGTGAGAAATGCTGAAAGCTTAAATGATGCAGTCAAGAAATCTCTCACACTTTTGTGATAAATTCTATATCTCTATTCTGATATATTGCACATTGTGGGCAGATTCTAAAAAAGCCAAGATTCCTTGCAATTTTCATCCTTTGATGCTAAGAATAAAGCTGCCAAAGTAAAGCACCAAGGGGAGGAATCTAATGCCATCTGAGTCAAGTATCTGTACAAAGGCAAATAAAAGTTGAAATACATACAAGTTGAAATCCTGTGGTAAGATTCCTGGCAAACTTTTCCACGAAGTTTACATCATGTGCCGTTGGTTCATTCTCACAGAACATTAAAATAAGAACTAGCTCGAAACTAGATTTAACAGAAACACACGTAGGGACAACAAGCCAATTGAGCTCATTAAATGCACATCGTTTATGTCAAAAATTAGTTTACCAAATAAACAAGTCCTAACTGCCATTCAAGAATTAGCTCAACTAATAAAATCCCTACTTGCTAACAAAAATTGACATTTAATTTTTCTAATGTGGGTCATAAGCAAAAGAAGCCGAGTTTCAAAAAAAAAAAAAAAGAGAGGGAAGGGGGGGGGGGGGGGGGGTGGTGGAGGGAGAGGAACTCATAGAAAAGTTAAGTAAATCTAACTTCTCTTATTAGCATTCAGAATCATCAGAACTTCCAATAATAACAAGAGCTCTCTTATAATTAGATCGTTTCTATAAACCATAAAACCAATCAAGAGGAATACAGAACAAAGTTGTAATCCTTTACAAAATAAAAAACTTGAACAAAAGAAAAATCCTCTATAGCCCCAATCATCAAATTCAAGCAAAATATATTGAGAACTTACTATATTACAATAAAAATCTAACACAAACTAAGCTAACACCAAACACTTCAAACATTCAATGCCAAAACTAGAATTGGAAATTTGGAACTAAATCAAGTTCCTTGATGCGAACTCTAAATACTTCCCGAATAAAGCAAAGAGTTTATCAAAATCCGCAACACAAAAAACAATATTATGTCAACAGCATATACAAATCTTCAAAAAAAAAAACCCATAAGACAAGCTAGCAGCAACAAAGAAAACCTCAAAAATGAACTTACTTAATGTTAACACCTCCGTTGAAGTTATATCTTGTGACGTTCCTTCTAACCCATTCTTTAGCACGATCATAGCTATTCATAACACGAAGCTGATCGTTAGGAATAGCAACCATGACTTCAAGGTCAGTTCCTGCAAGAGCACTCATAGTGTTTGAATCTGCATCAAAAAGCTTCACTTTTTTTATCCCATTGTCTTTTAACATCTGAACCACCGTTTTGGGAGGCAGTTTATGTGTTGCCATAGTACCCCAATTCACACCAAGACCATTGACAAAACCACCAAAGAGATAAAGACAAAGGAATATTTGTAATAATATTCCTGGAAACCAAGAATTACCCATGTTTTTGTTACAAAATATATGAAGCTTTTGACGGGAAAAAAAAAGTAGGGGGGATGAAGTTTAAGGCTAAAGGAGGTTGCTGGAAATGGAGAGGGAGTTAGCAAAACAAATGAAAGCCAGGGTTTTTCTTATGGGGTTTTAACCGTTATTTATTAATGTAACTTTGTTAAGAATAAAAGGAAAGGTGGTTTTTGCAGGATCAGGCGAAAATCAAGCAATATTTGTGATCATGGGAGAGAGAGAAAAACCAAAAGAATCCAATAACTGAAACTGAAAGGCAAGAGAAAAAAAAGGAATATAAATATCCTTCAAAAAGAAGAGAGAAAATTTTTATCCCTTTTTGTTTATTTCACTACAAGAAACCGCCACACAAAAAAAAAGTTCTTTTCCTTTTGCTGTTGAAGAACAAACGTGTAAAAAGCAGAGCAAAAGAAAGACCCAGAGAGGCAGAAACACAAATGGTTTTTAGGGGGGCAATCAAAGGGAAAACGTTGAAAGTTTATTCAAAACAAAAGATGGGTTTTGAAGGAAATACAGAGAAAGAAAAGGAGTATTGAAGAAAGAGGAGTTGAAGAACAGAGAACAAGAGAAAAAATGGTGCGCTTGAGCTTAAAAGAGAAAATGTGAATTTTCAATTAAGGTATAAACATGAAGGAAAAGTTGAAAAATGGGAAAAGCTTGATAAAGAGTGAGAGAGAGAAAATATATTATTAATAATAGCCAATTTGATCAAACCATTAAAAGGACAAAATCAAATCACCACACGAAAACATATATATTAAAGTTTGGACTTTTTTTTCTTGGTGATGGAAATATAAAAATAAAATAAAAAGAAGAATAAAAGCTCCTTTTGGGTTTTGGAAGGAGGTGTTAACGGCTATAAATAAGAGCTTTGTGCTTTGAAAAAGTACTTGATGTTGCAATAGAACAGGGTTTGATAATCTCTAGAACAGAGAGAAAGAGGAATACAATAATTATTAATATTAATTGTGAATAATCTTATTTATTTTATAAATTATTTTAAGAAATTGTAGATAAATTAAGGAGAGAGATTCTGAAAAAGTTCCTTTCTTTCGGTTGATGTCACTCTTTCTTTTGTTCTTTTCCCTCGTGGTTTAGTGTGTAAGAATAAAGAAAGCTACTTCACAATTTCTAATATTCTAATAAAAAATTCAATTGTTTTCTCAAAAAAAAACCCAAAAAAAACTCTAGAAAACTAAGTAAAAAAAAAAGAAACGAAACGGTGTCGTTTCAGGTATCTGAATGCTTTGAACGCAGATTAATTACGGAGGCCACGTACAACCACGTTTCAGAAGCACAATGTCCAATGCGGGATCCCCAGGCCTCTGTCTCGTCATCTCTCAACTGGTTCATGTTTTTTCACTTTACCAAAGTTTTAATTTTTTTAAAAAAAATAAGTTTGTTGGAAAAAAATAAATAAATATATTTTTATTGGGATTTTAATTTTATTCAAGGATGAAGTTAACTTTTTAATTTTTTGTTTGGGGCGGGTGGTCGGTCACCGACAGGGTTACACGTAAGCGGGGGTGGCAGATGGGAGTGGAGCTGCCTTTTGGTTTTGTTTTGTGTCCTTTCTGTCTCCTTTATTTTCAAACTACTTTTTGGATTAGCAGGTTAATATTTCTGTTTGGTTTTAGGGAGATTTTGGAAAGTTAAGTTATGTCATGTTTAGCTCTGTTTCTGTTCAGGTCAGTTCAGTTCAGTTGTAAGAACTAAAAATTACAAAATGTTTGAATATTATCTATTTAATCATTCAATCTTTTTAAAAATTTTATTTTGACTGCTTGATTTCGAAAAATAACCATCGTTCGGACGTTAAAAGATAATGAACATTGCACATGATATTCAACGTCAATTATTCTCATCTACATGATGATAAAAATTATTTTTATTATTATATGGACATATTCACGTGATAAGAGCTGTTATATTAATTGTAACGTAAAATGTCACGTGAAAATTCATTAATTTTTTAATAATTAAATGATTAAAATGATAAAGAAAATTACTAATATGCCCTAGACCGATTCCCTGTATTACTAAGATTTTACTTTCAAAGTAACATATTAATTAAATTAATGTGTAGATTATTTTAGATCAACGTCATCGTTAAAATTTTTAATGAATATGGGTCGAGTCTGGGTTAATTTTTATCACTTTTAGATATAAATTTCATCCATGAATAAAAACTATATTGCAAGAAATTAAAACAAGAGAGAACTTATAAGGTTGAATCCTACAAATCAAAACTATAGTTTAGGCATGGCTTGCTCTCTGTGTGCCAATGTCTCAAAAGAAAAAAGCAAGAGATGTGATTTGGAAAAGGTATCAATTAATGCAAACTAAAGGTACATAATGGATCCCCATGTGTTTGCATTGAGACATTGCTGTCATACAGTTATTCATACCCAAAATATGAAACTGATGGGCTTATGATTTATAAATGATTCTCAACATTGTCACATTGATATATAAAATTCCCAAAAAAAAGAAAAAAAAAATTAATATCCATACTAGTCTCATACATGTAGCTTTAAATGTGTAATTGTTTTCATTAAAATAAAATATACCCATCAAGACTTTCAAAAAGTTAGATATTTCTCAATAAAAATGAAAAAAAAAAAAGAGATGGTCAATATTGGAATTGGAATTCTTAAGTATTAATACACAAATGATCTCGACAATTGGGATTATTTTTTCATCATTATAATTCTTTCCGGGGACGTAGTTTTATTTCTATTGAAATATTTTAACCCATCAAAAGGAAATACTTAATGAGGATATATGATTTAAAGAGTATAATATGTCACAATTTTAGAAAAAAGTCGTGAATCTCACATTAGTTATATATTATAGTGAGATTGGGTATTTAAGTGTTCATATTATATTTAACCAATGAAATATTATTTTATGAGATAAAATTGAAAAAAAAATTACAATGAATCAAAACGAATAGTACTTTACAAGTTGATGTGGACTGTGACATAATGCATATGTTGGTAGTTAATTGCCCCACTCTTAAGCCAGTTGCATTTATTCAAGTTTTGGATAATGACACCCAATCCAAAATCTAATTTAGGTATTGGCATTCTAGCTCACCCAAATATGGGACAAGTGCCTAAAAGCATAAAAAATCCATGTCATTTTCTTGAGAAAAAAAAAATTAGAGGTGGTGTGGGGAAGGAAACAAAGGCATGTGGCTGCCTCTTCTTTAATGTCCAAACCACCCAAAATTATGAAGATAAGGTTCATCATAGACATGGATTTATCATATACACCGGCCATTGTCATCTGCCCATCTTTACATCTTACAAACAATTTCCTTCCTCTTCATTGTGGGTTCACCCCATGGCCTACTAGCTACCTTATTAAGCTTTTCATCATTATTTTCATACATTTTTCTAGAATATAAATGTGGGTTTTGTTTAAATAAGAATTAAAATTATCATAAATTTATATTAATATCACATTTTGAAAATGCAAAAAAAGGAGAAAAAAATTATAAGGAATTAAAGAAATAAAATATAAAAGATGAGAAAGTTCTGTTGTGATAAGTATGCCAAGGTGGTTGATTATGTGGTTCCACATCATTTTCCATGTTCAAGTTTTCTTTCACTATTCTCTTGACAAGGTCCACACTCTTCCATTAGTTTCAATTTCAACTTCCCAATTAATTAATTAATTATGTGTTGATTAGCCTATTATGGTTTCAATAGTTTTGGATAAGAAATTGCTTTCACTTTAATAATACTTCTAATTCAAACACCAACCCACCAGATTAATTAATTTGATTAATTAAGTTAGGGCTACGACAATAGTCCAAGGCTTTGAATTCTTAAAATATTTAATCAAATTTTCATATATAATAATGAAAAAGTAAGCTTACCATTCTTTGAATAAATCAAAGTTTATATAACTAAAAACAAATGAAAACGTGTGATGGTTAACTTATGTTATTTTAATATAAACCCTAATAACATTAGAAAACAAATTAATCATACAAATTTAATATATAATACAATTCAGCATGGCTAGATGACATTCCATGATGAAGCATGCCCTACAATAACAATCATGTAATTGGTTGATTAGTGTAGATTAGGAAGAAGCCGCGTTATTTTTGGAAGGTCTCTTTTAGGAAAAGAGAAAAGAGAAAGCGTAGGTGGATCATAGATAAGTTTGTGAAAATCTTATCATTATATAAAATTCGACCAATAAAATAAGTTACTCGTTCGTCCACGTTAGAATAAATTGTTTCATATTTTATAAAAATCATATATGTATATAAAAAATTAATGTCACGAGTTTACTTCTTAATAAAATTAAAATTTTGATTTTAATGTATTTTTTTGTCGCGAGATTATTATTTTTTTAAAAAAATTAATCTAAATGGGTGTAAGATACCCATGCTTATAAGAATTTTGATTCTATGAAGAATTGGACGTGAAACATTTAAAAATATTTTTTATAATATAAAAGGTAAGAATATTGAGCATATAACGAAAAAGACAAAAAGGTATAATTAAATAAATCTGAAATCGAACTGATGAACAGATGAAATCACGATAATATGTACAATACAAAAAACAAAGAAAATGTGGGGGAATATCTATGTTTGACACGTAAATATCAGAAATTGTATATATTGTTTTTATAATTTTACTTCAAATCCACTTGCATTAATTTGTTTTATGACTGTGACTCGTATATATACTAGAAACTCGTTAACTTCTAATTAATTTAAAAAATTTAACGAATTTTTCATTAATAAATTACATCAATAATTCATCGAAAAATAACAAAATTAACTTGTTTTTGGTTAATTTACAGAAATAATTCATTGAAATTTTGCAAGAAAATTTTTTCGGAAAAATCCCGAATGACTATGCTTTTGATAATGATAATTAGGGATTCAAAGATTTCTATGCTTTAATTTATTTAAAATTACAAGCTTGGTGACCATCCTATACCAAGTAATTTCCAGGTACAATACATTTGTTTTGTTCATAAAGTCCAAGCCTCTTGGCTTTGATGGTCCACCCCCTCTCCTCCTCCTTCTTGACCCTTTCTTTCTCCCTACCTACTCCATGACCAGGAACTGTAAATGCTTCAAGCTTCTTAACTTTGAATTGTACTGAACAAAATGTGCACCTTGACAATAGGGATGGACGATCGAGTCCAACTTCTCTCTGTCACCTTTTTGATTCTGTTTGGAATTCGTAATACATAATTAAATCTTAACATGTGAATGAATAATGGATAAAAAAAATCAAAGATAATTAAATTCGAGTTGAAAAAAAGATATTATGATCAAAACAATTATGAGTACGACAATTGACGTGAAATTTAATAATTTAAAACAGATAATATTTTATAAATTGACATAATCAGGACTTAGAAAAATTTAAATTTAAAACATTTCTTGTAACTTTTTTAAAAAAGAAATGGCTTAATTTGTCTGCAATGAATTTTGATTCAATGGGGATATGGCCCTGTAGCCTTTAAAGCACGGCATGCTCTCCCCGAGAGCCAACAAATGCTCCTGACATCTGAAACGGCCCTTTCTCAAATTATCTCTCTTATCATATCGAAATTCTTGCTTCCTTTACAAGTACCTTCCCTCCCTTTTGTCGCCTTTATCCCAATTAAATTTACTTACCCTTTTTTCCCCTATTGAATTACCCCCCCAGTGGCCCTTCCCAAAAGGAAAAGATGATGGGGTTGGAAGCAACGTCAAGTACCACAAACTCTAGATTTTCAGGTGGAAATCTTCATTTGAAAGCAACCCTTATCTGCTGGGACTCACCCACCCAGCTTTATCACACCCATTCATACCTTATCTTCCCAACATTTTTGTTATGTTCATTGGACAATCATCATTAGATAAACGAACAAATATAAAAAACATAAACCGAAAGGAAATCTTTGCTTATGGAATTCGGATGAGTTCCAAGGCCAAGTTTTGTTTGTGTACTTGCACTAGAATGTTTATTGTACCCTTTAGCAGTTACCTGTTTTGAAGAAAAAGACATTCTTGAGGGATGGAGAACACTTTTGACCTTGGCAGAGCATGTATGTGAAACATTGTTAGTGGAAGTTTCGTAATTTTCCATAATAGAAAGCACCAAACTCTTTCCGATTACAATGTTTCGCGTACATGACTTGCCAAGTTCAAAGGTGTGATCGATCCTATATCAGTGCCAGTGCCATATCCACCACTTGAGGGTAGCTACCAGGCGCGTGGCTCCAGGATGATTCACCAATGGCGGCAGCCGGCAAGGTCGGCAACACTTCTCCGCCCTATAAGACCAATACCACTCGAAGACAGTGCTGGTTGGACTGTAAAAGCTATAGCATCCCTAATCACTTGAGCAGGTTTCCATCGAAAAGGCTCCGGTACAGCTGCCTGCCTGTGGAAAAGACAATACCCTTATCTAGCAAACAATCATCATCTTTGGGCTCTATTTTGCCAAATATATAGAATTAATGAAATATTTATTAATTACATTCACTTCTATTATTTTTAGTATCTTGTTTAAGTTAAATCTTTTTATTGTTTTAAATAAATGATATTTTTTATATGAATTAATGATATTCTTAATAATAAAGATGATTGTAATATAATTTAATTTGTAAACAAAGGTTTAATAAGTAGAATAACAAAATATATTTATTTGATTTTAGAATACCTAAGATTTGACGTAATGATGACAAAATTCAATGAAAAAACAAGTACAAAATAAAAAAAATGGTCGTTTTTCTATTTTTATTTTATTTCTCGACGGTTCTGCCATTTTCTTTAATTTTTTTTAAATTAATTTTTTTCTTTCAATTTTTAGCTTACTATGTGATTAACTCTGGAAATAACAATCAATAGCAAACTATAACTAAATATTTACTCTAAATTAATTTTCTTGACCTGCTGCAAAGAACAAGCAGGTTTATAGTCAGAAACAAAATGCAACAGCAATCTCAGGATCCAAGCATTTGCAAGAGAAATAAAATGAAAGGAAGGTTATAGGTATGATTGGTATCTCTTCTTCATCTTTGAATTTCACATATGCCCCCCAAACTATACGAGGCTTTTCCAGAAGGTTCAAATGATTCCATTCACATATGCAAAATTCAGCAAATTATAGTTATATTATTGCCTTCTCCACATCTCTTAGACCATAAGTTCATCTTCAAGGTAATTATACTCAAAGGTGAACTCAGTCTTGATTCTCTGACACCTGAAAAAGAACAAAGAATAACAAGTGTACATATCATAAAATTATACGTGCAAGGCATATGGTTAAATAATTTGCAAAGACAGGAGAAATCCAGGTCGACTTACCATCCATGTTGGTGGTCATCGTTTGCTATGTGAAAATCGAAGTATACATAGGTTCCCTGTTCGAATTCATCTGTGGCAATTTTTGGCTCCTCGTGCCGCTGAAACCATGTGTTGTATTTCCTATGGTATCTCCAAGATTGCTTCTTCAGCTCCTTTGCAGCCAGATATTGTTGGTAAGTGTTCTGCACAAAATTTGATATGTTGGAGAGCTCCAAGTGATTGTATTGCAAGAAAGAGGAAGTGAGAGAGTAGTAACCTATTTACCTGTTGATAGTAAAAGGCAAAGAACAGTGTATCAGTACCAGTGCCATATCCATCGATGCTTAAGCGTTCCCAGAAGGCAGGATTATTCACAATAGGTGCCTGAACTTGAGGGTAGCTAGCAGGCGTGGCTGCAGGGTGCTTCTGTATTATACAAGCAATCACAATTAATTACTTGACAGCTATAAAATTGTTGTCTAAAGACTTTCTTTTGAAAGAAGGAAAAAGAGAAAGAGAAGACTCTTGGAAAACCCCATACTGGAGTGTAGCTCCTTGGACGTTCTGAGTCTTTAGGTTGGGGAATTTTAAAATATGCAGCCTCAAGCATCTGCAAATTGTATATTTGATCATGCATTCCTCCAGAATTTGTTGACCCACTGAGGTTGTCACCAATGGCACCAAGGTCAGAAACACTTCTCCGGCCAATAACACCAAGACTGCTAGAAGACTGGCTGGGTTGTAAGGGTTGTCCAGGAGAAAGATCAGTGTCCCTAATAACTT
This sequence comes from Theobroma umbraticum, assembly GCF_002168275.2. NCBI lineage: Eukaryota > Viridiplantae > Streptophyta > Magnoliopsida > Malvales > Malvaceae > Theobroma > Theobroma umbraticum. The sequence goes on along the minus strand of NW_018397259.1, from coordinate 9,059,340 downwards.
GAGCCGGTTCTGTCAAAGAGCCCGATACGGCTGCCTGTAGCAAAGAACCATTTACAAGCCACTTAAGTCATCTTGATCCCTCACATTTTCACAACAAACATTCACCTTTAAGACCATACTCTATGTAGAAAACAAAAACATCTTTTCAAAACCAAAAATGAGATGAAAATGTTAATTTTATATTATTCAGGCCCACACATCATTTTACTCTATCTAGTCAAGCCACACACATGTAGTTTCACAAATCAAGGACTTAGACTAACTGGATGACCTACAGATTACCAATTCAAAGTGACCAAAGTGATGATGATTCTAACAGAAGATGGAATATGAACAGAAACAGTACCACACCAGCTATGATAACAATAATAGAGTAGACAAGATTAAGAAGTATTCAACATACAGGCGAATCAATTGCATATGGAGCTTTCATTTCATCCTCATTCATGAGATTCTTAGCAAGCCCAGAAGTTGGAACAGCTTCGGAACTTGAATCATCAGGTAAATTCTGTGGTTGTTGCTCCTCAACTTTTGCATGACCAACATCTGCATACGTATTAACCACTTCTTTCTCAGGATTATGCAAGACCAAATTAAGTCTCCCATCAAAAACATAGAAAAAAAAGCAAGAAATCTCAGGATGTTAAATTAAAAGCAACGTTCCATTTCTTTCTCAGGACTACTCATAGAACAGCCACACACACTACGCAAAACCACTTCAATAACAGGTTTTCTAAAGATAGCTTCTGATATTATAATGTGTTCGAAAAATATTCCACCAATTGCTATAGAAAAAACCAAATGGTGCCATAGCATATGAAAGAAAAAAAAAAGAAAAGAAAGAGAGAGAGAAACAAGGGGTGGCAAAAGGGAGTTCATCATTGTTGAACCCTTTACATTATATAGAATGATTTACTGTTTGATGAGCCGCCTCCATAGCATGTACTCAAAAAAATTGGATGATATGATATCTTTCACAAACTCCTCAAAGACCCTCACCCTTCAAATATATATATATATGTAAAAGACTCAAAAGGAAAACTAAGCAAATGAATGTTACCAGCATCCTTTGGAACACTTGTTGCCAATGCCTGCTGACTAGACTGCTGGTGTATGGAATTTGGTGACTGTTGTAAGCTGGCAGATGTAACACTATTAAGACTGGGTGCTTGGCCACCAAGTCCCATACCAGGTTGGATAGAGAGAGCTGAGCTTTGAGAATTGAACTGACAACGTAAGAGCATAAAAGATTATTTTTTATTTTCTCTCTTGACAGAAAGCTAATCTGACTTCCCACCAATTTGCAGAACATACATTCATCATATATATGTAACATGAGCTGACAACAAAAACTAGATTTGTTTTAAACCTTGTTTGTAAGAAGTTTTAACAGCTTGGATCAAGGAAAAGGAGAGAAGTAAGTAATCTACGAAAGAGCACCTGCTGCATGAGTGGGTTTTGCTGTTGTGCAGAAAACTGCTTATGATTTCCTCCAGCAAGAGGAGGAATGCTAAGCAGGTTGCTATGGCCTTGTTGCTGCACTTGCTGGAGCCGTTGCAAAAATTTCTCCCTTATATCAGGTGCTATCTCAGTTCTTCCACGAAACTGCCCCTGAAAATACAAACAAATTAGCTACTATATCAATCATGACCCATGTAGAGCATGAACACAGATACATGGCAACCTAGCATACCAGCTCATTTTGATTCTGAAAGGAACTTCCAGCCCTCCACTGCATACCAGAAACCATTGAAGGGGAAAAAGCTCTGCCAGGTAGTCCAGCAGACTCACTAGGGTTACTAGAATCAACAGATGCACTTCCATCATTAGCCTTGGTTGCCTGAGGCAAGATCATTCTATTACTAAGAGGGGATACCAAAGATTGCCCCATGCTACTATTCCCAAGTCTCTCATCAGCCCCCAAAATATTTCGTTTTGCCATGTCAGAGACTGAAGGGACAACACCAAGCGCTCCATTGCTAGACGTTGCACTTCCAGAAACAAGGGGGATACTAGATGAAGGCTGACTGGAGAGGCCTCCTCTACCAATGCCTCGTACTCCACTATCAGCAAGAGATGGAGATGGCCTACGGCCCGGGAAGCTTGGGATATCTTCTTCTTTTGTAGCATTTGGCAAACTTACAGGAGATGAAGGATTGGTAGCACCAGCGCTTTCCAAGACACCACGAGCAGAACTTGAACCTGGAAGAACAACTGAAGCAGTTGAAGCACCAGACAAACTATGAGGTGGAAGATTCACTGGAGCAGGGGTAGCATGGCTCCCTGTTGGCGTTGCTGCAGCAGAAGAATTGGTTGCACTACTTTTTGAAGGTGGAGTCCTCGCAATATCAGAATTACCATCCTGAGAAGCTGTATCTTCAACATGCTCCTGGCAGGAACTACCCTGCTGATTAGATCAAAACATAACCCATTTTAAGACATCAAGTGAGCATTATGCCATCAACTAATAATGAAGCAGCTTATACAGGAAAACTTGGCACATGTTTATAAATGTAAGTGCATCAACAGATATCCAAAAGAGAGAGAGAGAGCACTCACAGGCACTTGAGATGCTGATGTGGCCAAAGACGTCTTCAAGGTAAGAATTGGTGCCCCCTGCTAAAAATTAAGATTTCCTTTTCCAAGTTATTTTCCATGAAAGAAGCCATTTCATGCACTGTTCACTTAAAATCTAAGAACCCAGCTCAGACATTGAATCATTGAACACCATATTCAAGATAAGAGGCTTGTTCAAGTAAAATTTTTAAAAACAATATGCCAGTAAATAGCATGTCTCAGCAAGTTGCAATTCCACAAGGGAAAACTGATTCGAATTACAATCTCTAAATCATGGTACAAGAATCTTCAAGCAGACCAACTTGGCAAAAGTTTACCTTGGAAAGAGGGCCAATTGTAACTAAATCTTCAAGAGACTCCACCTTGTCTAGAGGTAATGAGTGGTAGAGGTCTTCAACATCACTAAATTCTTCGAAGTCCTCCTACAAAAGTAATTACAAAAAAAAATTAACAGAGGAAAACCCACAAAAATGACCAAAAGAGAGCACATAGATGATGCTATTTTGTACGAATAAATGATTGAGAAGAAAATGGCAGATCCTTTTAACACCCCAAAAACTGCTGCTTGGGATCATAACACAACAAAATAAAATTTTCATAAAACAAAACCTGATTCCGTTCCACATAATCGTCCAAGAAGTCTTTCACATCATTGACTTGCTCAGGACTCAATTCATCATTGTCCAATAATCTCAAAATCAATTCTAACTTCATTATATGAGCTTTGTGCCGTGTAATTGATGTCTCCAAGTGTGTCTGAGGGGAGGAAAACAAGAAAAAGAAAGTAATATCAAAACCAGAGAGAAAAGTATGTAGCCTCAGAAGATGTATTTTCTCTTTCAGTTCTACCAGTCTAGGTGGTCTTGTCTTTCCTTTCTTCACAGACAGCCCCTCCAACTCAGCTTCAAAATTATCAATCTGGGATTCTAACTCCCCAACCTACATTCAGAAAGGGTCTATCGTTACATAGCAGTTTCAAGATATAACTAAGCTTAAGAAAAAAATGTAACAATTACTCCAAAACACCATCATACACAGGAAAAACGGATAGAATGGAAAACATATTAGCAAAAACTAAAACTTGCACGATAGAGGGTTGCAGCCATTTTAGACACAAAAGCAAGAAAAAAGGGCAGAAAGGCTAGATTTCATACCACATTGTTCAACCAATCCCTTGTTTCTGATTTAGCCTTCTCCTTCGGATCCTACAGTGAAATTGACACATCACACATTTTTCAAATAAAGTCATGCTTCCAATCATTATCGATTTCATACAGTTGAGGTAGAAGTTTCGAGATGTGTAGACAGATGAAATACTCAGGGAAAGATGAGGAAAGGAAGAGTTTGTAAGAAAAACAGATCAGTCATGTCTATCTATACTACTCATAGATAAGTCCACAACTGATGTTTGACTATGATTGTTGAATACAACCAAACAAAACACAAGGCCAAGTATTCAATTAGATCACTTAGAGGTCTTTAGTCCACTTGAACCCAAACAGCTGACTCCACGTATTGGGAAAAGGCGAAGTTTGTTGATGATTGCTGTTGCTGTTCATTAATTGGTAATAGAAACAATGAAAAATCATGCATGACACTTACAGTTTTGGGTTGTTGGCCCAAGCCTTCTTTAGAGAATGCTTTCGTCTTAGTCTCCTTCTCACAGATCTTAAATCTTTCCATTTCTCGCTCAATTTGTTTGCGAGCATCCACCAGGGCCTGCTCATAAGAGGCACTAACCTATGTTGACATATATCAAAAGGGAAAAAAAAAATCACAATCAGCTTCAAATAATTAAATACAACTACACCAGCATCACTAAAGGCAAAGGTCATTCAAAGATACCACGTAAAGACTAAGAGATAACAGTAAGAAATGCAAATATAATTACAAGAATTACTCAATGAGGCATTCGAACAAAACAAATAATGCAACAACCATTTAAAAGGAGGATGAAACAAGCAACTAACTTTTTTGTCCTTGATTTCGCTTGATTGAATCCATGTCTTGATCTGGTCCCGATACCTTTGCAGCTTCTTGATTTCCTTCTTCAAGTCTGCCTCAAACTTTTCCTTCTGATTGGCGTTATCAGTATCGTAAACCTAAAGCAACAACATAATCCAAAAAACCAATAATCAACAACTCACAATTCAATTTGCACTACAGATAAACTAATTATTAGAACAAAAAAACATCTTTAAAGTCTTTAACACCTTCTCTTTCTTCCTTTTCTACTAAGATTACATTGAAATCAAGCTAATCATTAATAAAACAAATTTTAAATAGCTCCAAAAACACTTCAAAAAGGAGCGAAATTCTTGTTGCAGCAATATTCACTTCAATTTCACCGGAACTAAAATTCGACTATCATTCTAGTGTCAACTTTCCTGCAGTTTCTAGGGAACCAAACAAAAAATAAAAAATTTGAATTGATGTAAATTTAAAGGCAACCTTGTTCCAGATGCTATCGAAGACATCGACGCCTTCTTGGACCTTCTTGAGAACACGATCGATCTCTCCTTGAAGCTTGCGACTTGCTCCCATTGTTGAATCGGAATGTTTCGGAGGCCAATAAGAGAGAAGTTATCATCCAATGAGAGAAATGAAAAACCCTAGCAGAGATTGACTTCTCCAATTTTTATAGTTTTCGAAGTGTCGAGTGAAAATTTCGCTTGACTCAGTGAGTTTTAAGATCGTTTCGCTCTTTAGGGCTTTTTTCTGATGTCAAATTAATGGATACAGAAGCCGACGATATATCGCCACTTGGGAGTGGAGTATGTTACGGCACCGTGTTGAGGGATTAAAAATGAAAACAAAAGAAAACACTTAAATAGCGAAAAAGCCACTGCACTATGATTGTTTTTCAATTAAGTCCCTTAGATTTTATTGTACAAGAACCAATTTTTAATTTGATTTATACTCAAACAAACTCTATTCTTAACAAAAAAATTAACTACAATCAGATATATCCATGTGATGCATGACTTGGCAAATTAATGTAATATGAGCAATCGATCACGTCAATTACTTATATTATACGTCACATAAATAAAAAATATCAATTGATATTAAACTTAACGATAATTAATTTTTTTTAAAATTGAGGATTTATTTGAATATAAATAAAAAATAAAAAATACATTTTAGTATGATAAAAGTTTAAGAATTTAATTCAAAAAATTTCTACTATATATAAAAGAAACTTCAACAGTACTTTCACACTTGATTACATGGAAGTTTCAAGAAGGAGTGTTTTAAACAAAACTTTTAATAAAGTTTTCAAATTTTGTCACGTAAACCCTAAAGAGAGAGAGTTGTAATGTATTTAGTGGGTGAGCCGCATCCGAAAGGATATAAGCTGAATTAATCATGTGCAACGCACGAATTTACATCTAATTATCATAATCCAAAGGCATTTTTGCTATTTAAACCAAGGAAAATTACTAATATGCTAATTTGTAAAAATTGGGATGAACTAGAACGAAAGAGAACGTGGGCTAGACAGGGTCATACCTTAAGTCCAACGGATTTCTTTTCATTTTTATTTAATTTTATTTCGTTTTACCAGTAAAAAAGAAATAAATTAAATGAGTTTTTCTTTTTTTTTTTTCAATCCATTGCTTCTCTTTATATTCCTTTTCTTTACCACATAATTAACATCTAATTTGACTTTAATTTCACGTTTTAATACTATTAATTAAGTAAATTTTAAGATAATTTTTAATAATAGAATTCGAAAAATAAAAACGAAAAATATTCTTATTACATGTTAGGTTTACGCATGTGAATAATTGTTTTGTTTGATTGGATAATTGTAACTTTATTTCCATATGTGAACAATTATTTCACTGTGGATTTTGCATGGCATTGCTTCATGTAATTACGTGAACACAGTTCAGTACATGGAAAAATGTTTTCATGAACATGCAAAAAAACAGACAAAAGTACTATGATTATGAAGAACATATATATGGTTAAGACAATTCATTTACTTCTGAAATTTTCCATGCATTCAACCACGACCAACAACAAAATCACAGCTTTTTCCAGGGCTAAAAAGGGTTTGTTCTTGAGTTTATCATGGATTTCACAAGCATCAAATGGAACCAAGAACAAGTAGGAACAACATGGATTAGTATGTTAAATTGGAGTTAATTATCCTGATACAAAAGAGTAATGCTGTAATCATTAATCAGATCAAGCCATTTTTCCTGGAACTCCATCAGGTATTGTCTGCTACATGGCATGCAGTAAAAAAGAAATAAACTACATTCAGATGTAGATATCTAATGTTATATGTAGTTGCCAAAAAGCAATCTAGCTTTGTTGCTGCAACTTATTCAGTTAAGATTTGAATTGATTTTTGGTCTGGGGGAAGGTGGAGAGAGAGAGCAGCATGTTTCTTGCACCGAGTCTCCTCTTCCGATGGTTAAAATTGGATTGCCAATGTACTGAACTCTGTCTCTTTCACTTTTCTCTAGTCATGGACGACCCCTTTTCAGCTCCAGCTGAGACCATTCAGGTCAAACTGTTTGCAGCTTGAAGCTGCATCGTTTTCTTCATGGACATTCAAGTCCAGCTTTGTTGCAAAGTACTGTAGTCTGTTAACTTCATCTGCCCTTTTGTTTCCTCGGTCTAGGAAACTGTCATCTTCATTCCTTCCTTTGAATTTTGCCTCGGAGAAACTGCTGCAGTTGCCGCCATTCCCTTTCGCTTCTTGTAATCCTACACTCATGGATAAATCGCTGGAGCTTCTATCAGCAAAAAACATTCTTCTTTCTGCATCCTTGCCTAATGAGGAGAGAAACATCTTGTTCTCTTTTATGTCTTCAAATGACTTCAGCTCAGTTTGAGGCAGCAATGGGTCTTCTGCTATCTCTCTTTGCTCCAAGAGTGCACTGCTAGTATTATAAGGTCTTAAACACATCCCATTGTTGTGTATTTCTTGCTCCTTCTGAGACCCTTCGCAGGAGGTCAAGCAACTATCCATTGAACAATCAGTGGGTGGTGTTGCTTGTGTTTGCTGGGGGCACAAACCCTGCAAGTCTTTCAAATCTGGAAACCCAGAGTTCAGGCATTGGTTGGACACTTTAGACACCAGTTCAGAAAGCTGAACTTTGGCTGCTTCAAGCCCCACGGAACCCAAATTTTGTCTTCCGAGAGTTTCTTGGGCTTTCTCCAGCACTGCCTGTAAGTATTTCCCTTGAGCCTCGATACGAAGCTGCAAATGTCGCTGTACCTGGTTCAGTTGAGAACTTATCAGAATGCAGCTAACTACCTTTATCAACTTCAAGCCACTGGCCAAAAGAAAAATAATCAACACTGCATTCATTTTCAAAGTTCTAATGTTGTATATGTACCTCAAGCTGCTCATGCAGCCTTCTCTGCACTTCAATTTGCATTTGCAGTGCTTCGCCTATTTGTAAGCCTCTGGATTTATGAAAATCAAAGTTAGTATGCGACCAAATAGATGACTGAATGCAAATCTATGAAAGGCCATTTAATCTTCTTACTTGTTTGCCTGAGGTCCAATACTTAAGTTGTTCACGTGAGTCCCATTTGCTTCAGACATTCGGTCTCCTGCCATTGCAACCGCACCTATATCCATTGAGTTAAACTTTAATCTTCAGGATTGCTCTCAATGGGGAAAATACGATTTGAAGGAGCAACAAGGGAACACTGTCCTCTTACCTATTTTGTTACTGCCATTATTAGCTTGTCCATGGAGATTTTTACTGAGCCTGTATTTCTGCAGCCAAAAATGAGAGACTTAATTGGCACTTGCAACACAAAAACTAACAGGATTGTTTTTCTATTCGATCTAATGACTGGGAAAGACTACAAAGGAATGACCCTCCACATCCTTTAACCCCCTCTTAAACATTGGTAAAGATTGGTTTTAATCCAACATACTTGATGCAATCATTAAGGGATATTACACTAGCTAGCATGGTAAACAAGGTTTAACAGTAAACCATCTATCCGTCTAGCTTTCTTCATGGAAAGGCAGACAGGAGTGCCATCCTTGATATTTTCTCATTGCAGTTGGTACTCTGCTAAATTCAACACACAAGACAGCGTCTTACGAATATGAAGACAATTCTCCAGATGATGTTGATAATTTACCTGAAGGTGGCTCTTGAGATGGTATAAAGTAAGGCCTGGAATCCCCATTAGTTTCATGACTGTTTTTGGAGTAGCCTCTGCACAGAGAAAGTACAAATATTTGTATTAGCCTAGTAAGCCAGTTTATGCATGGATTAAGGTACTTGATCTTCAACTTTTGTGTACTCACTGTCTGCTCCTCCAAGCTGATTGACAGCTTCTATGAAGCGTTCATGAAGGTCAGGCGTCCACTTCAGTCTTGGCTTGGCATCTGTTGAGAGGACAAGACCAGAATCTCCAGGGCCATTTCCACCTTGCAGGAACAAATGCCTCTCAGGAGGAATAGGCATTCTTGAAGACGGGTGGATGTTCTTGCCTTGATGTTGGTGATGATGATGATACATTTTCTGTCTCCAAAAGGAACTGAAATGTAAGTTTATAGCCTGTTGTTGAAGCACCTACAACTAGATTATCATGCTCAGGATCAGCTTTGTTTTTACCTGATGCGCTTGTTCCTTCCTCTCTTTGATCTCAATCTGCTAACCCCTTAATCTTGGAACTTGATTATGATATATTCTCTGATAAAATTCCTCAACCTGATCTTTAGCTTGACGAAATTTTACACCAGGCTGCTCATACTATCACCTCTCTCCTGTGGCCACTTCTCACAAGCCAAAGGTAAACCCAAGCATGGCTTTATAAAGCATTATAGGGAGGCTGATGGGGTGGAGTTTTGAGAAGCATAGAATCTGGGACAGAGCTGATGGAACACCTGACCCGATCCAATATTCACAGTGACTCGAAAAGAAATATTGTCCCTCCCCCTACTTTGTTAACTGTGGGCCATATACCCTTCGAAGTCTGCTTTCCATTCTAAGACAGTGCAAGCCATTTGAATTCCTAAAACACCTCAGGACTTGCATTAGGTACTGGAATTGATCCACCAAATTTTTATCCTTTTTCTATTTTTTTTGCTGGGAGCATTCGTATTCGTCCCTACTGGCAAAGGCAGGAATCTTATTCCCGGATTTTAAGAGGGGGAGGAATTTTCTGACTTGGATGAGGGGAATCCACTATCTATGTTGTCTTAAGACCTTCAAAGCTAGCTCACCCTCCATGCTCTCAACCTCAAGGAAGATTCTCAGAACTCTTATACCTTTGTTCCTCACCTTGTTGTTGAAGTCGTTTTTTTGGGTTGTCAATGTTCACAGTGGAACTAACTGAGAATATAAACAAGTTTAGTTCAATGTTATCTATATTAAAGGGAGCAGATGGAGACACAAAAGAGAGTTTTAACTGGTTATATTTAAGAGAATGTAGAGGAAGATTCTTTTGACTGGGGGCACCTAGAAACTTTGGAATTAGATACATACAAGAAAAAGCTAAAATCAAAATGGAGAGGTGAAAGATGCTCTTCCTTGGAGATTGTTTGAAGGCAAGGAATGGAATAAGGAATACATTCCATTTTGTCTCCTTCGGTAAGTTTGGTACTTATTCAGGCCTTTACAGTATAATTTAGGAGGAAGAGGGGACCCAAATCTTTTGCATTCTTCAATTGGCATAAGACAGCCGGCCCTTTAACGGAGAATCCTAAGCACCCTGGGACCCTATGGAAAGAAGAAGAGGAGAAAAAAACCAAAGGATTGTACTTGTTTCCATACTTGCATTTGTTGAAATACATGACAATCCCTGGCCCTGGAGACGACAACTTGCCCCTTGACTTGGTGCTTTTGTGTGCTTTCTTGATTCTCTTGTAATGAATCTATACGCCTCTTCTTTCTCTATTTGATTACCTTTCTTATCTTTATTAAGCTATTAGAAAAGGTTTCTTAAACATCCCTCTCCACATATATACAGAGTTGTCAGCTGAATGAATGTACAAATCCATGAACTCATGCAGATTATTCCCCCTCTTTCTTTTCCCTGCATGAACCAGCACGTAGAAGAAATGGAATTATCCATTATGTAATCACGCATGATGCAAGAAGTTTCATTTCACCATCAGCTATGTGTTTCTCTGACATCCTCTCTGCATAAACAAAAGCAGAAACATACATGCTTAAGCAGTTATATCCTTAAACATACATGCTCAAGGATATGAAGCCTTTATCGTTTGCGTTGGCCTCTGGCACAAGTTCGATGCATGCTACCTGCATATTAGTCAACCATCGCCATGGACTAATATACATATATAAAAGAAAACTTTGATTTGTTTATCTTGAGTTGCATTTGGTAAGCTATGCAATGTGTCAACTGCAAGTTAATTATGCTTATTCAGTAGCATTACGGTGAAGGATCTGGTCTTTGGCGATAACCAAGAATTATACTATATCTATTTAAAATTAAAGAAAAAGAATAATATCTACATGATCAACAGCTAATGCAGAATAAATTCGTATATTAAGTTATCGAGACCAAATCTGTGAAATCATATTAACCAACAAGATATAGGGGAAATAAAACTTGTTGACGAATGAGGATATATCTGATATGCAGATACCCCATTAAAATGAGTGCTTAAGAAATTTCTAACAACAAACAAACATAAGCAATCTATGTAGAGATTATAGGAGTCCATTTCCCAAGCAATTATAAGTAAAATTCCAATTCCTTTGTACAATGTCGACACATTAGTTCCAACTGGCCTTTTTGGAAAATCATTTGATTCTGATATGTCAGAATATTTTATGCAGTTTGGGAGAATCTATCAATACCTTTAGACAAAGTATTAAAAGAAGAATCCCAAAATAGTTTGCTGGCATGTGGATAGGAATATATTAGCAGAAGAGGCTTTATTTGGTACCCTGCAACTTACAATATCAGATTGGCTTCAGTCTGATGGACAATGATCATATTTAAGAAAAATCACAGAAACAAGAGTAAGATAAATTTGATGGGTGCATTTCCATATAATCATTTCCCTTTTTTTTTTCATTCCATGACTAATGACAACTAACCTGCCATGAAAAAAACATGTGAGAGCATCAAAAACAGGATGCTTATAAGATCTGATAATTCTTTCTAGTTTTAAGACTAACTAAAGATGTGACACATTACCAATCAAATCTCAACCATGTTTCGAGGCGGCACCAAGATTAAAATGAGATACCCTTTTGTCTTGTTCAAGTTCTGCATTTCCCACTCATCATATTATTATGTTGACAGACAAAGTATTTTTGTTTAGACAGACAAGTACTTACTTGATGTTCAAAAGTGCAAGTACCTAAACCATTTGTAGGATAACAAGGTGCTAGTACTTCATTTCATGTCCCTTAAGGACCCCAATAATGATCATTCCAGCATTAGTACATAAAAAAGTACTCAACTTTCCCCTGATGTTGTCAAAATGAAGTTCACTGTTCAAAGTCTTTTTGTCCATATATCTAACCAGCTGTTTTTGTGCTTGAGCAGTACAAAATAATAGTTAACTTTTTCCTACTGGTATACACAAACTGTTACTACCTTCTCATCTCTCCAAAGATGTTATTCTTCACTTTAAAGAGAGGGGAACCATGGATATTTGTTCTTCCTTGTACTTACATTTCCTCTTCCAGATTCTGTGTTAATATATAATTTTACTTTTCAAAGACTTGAGAAGAAGCTCTGAAAAGAGAAACACCCACCAGCAGCTGAGAATCACATTAAGGACTAGTTTCAATCATAAGCAAGACACGTGTAGGATTCTTACTGGTCAATCATTTGTTGACCACACGTGACAGCATTGGCTGATATAGAAAGTGAGAAATGACCACGGAATGCTATTCCTTGTGGAAAAAAGTTAGAGGAGGGGAGGAGCGAGGCAAAAGCTTTTTTAAAGATTTCATTGGAATGGGAATGTAAGAATCTTAACTCAAACTAAAGCCAATGAGTCATATTCTCAAGTCAAGAATTTTGGTTATTCCCCTCTTCCCAAAGCCACAAAAAATGGGTTCCCTCCCCCCCATCTTTTTCCCTTTTGGCTATTTTAGTTGGATGCTTTTCAACATCCATGATTAGTGTTATACATGTCCTCATAAGTTTAGCCACTTTACAAGAATATTGCCTAGTTTAGAGATTGCTTATGTTTTTATCAGATATATATCTAGCTTGAGTATGGCCTTTGTGTTATTCTCTTAGGCTGACGGGCACAACTGATCGCCTGGCTCAATCATGGTCTAACCATCATTCTCTTGTACACAGTTAAAAATGTTCAAGTTTTTACAATATCTTGTTCTTTCACTTTGAAATATGCTTTTCTATGGAGTGTAGCTTGTGATAAGACTATCCCATTTCACTTGGACGGCACCATCCTGTCTCCTACTATAATGCTTAGAAAGCACTCATATTAATTTCATTGCATCTGATACATCATAACAGAAGAATATGATTCCAACTCCAAGGGGTGAACATAAAAAAACTTTGAGGTACGCATGAGATTGAGATTATAGCGCCGCCATCTCCATATCCTCGAGACATCTCTTCTTTTATACAGTGTTCAAGGTTCAGGGAAAAAGAAAGGAGGGGAAGAAGAGAAAGAAACAAAAAGCAAAAGGAATAATGAAGTCATACTAAAGTTCAGTGAACCTGAAGTTCATAAAGTTCTTTCATGCATCAGAAGATAACTGAAATAGTAGTAATTGTTTGTGTATTCTAATAATGTATGCATGATCCTTCACCCACATGGAGTAATGTGACAGTGCTTTCTTTAGAATTTCTTTACATGATCACTCTCTTCCTCTGATATTAATCATACAATTGAAGAACCAAATCATAAAAGGGTGATCCATCAACATACATCACTACTCATAGTTGCAGCAGCAAAATCACCAAGTTCACAACATCACATGTACCTGTGTCTCACACAAGGTTAGCAAAGCTCATCAAATATTTAGGTTAAGTGCATTCCAAGCATCCAAGATTTATTCACATAGACATAATCAAGTAGGCTGATATGAAAATCCCATGTTATAGCTCATGATAGTGGTTCACTTTTGTAAAAATTTGTACCTAGGACAAAGAGGGTCTTCTCTTCCATAAAGTTACCCATCCCCAAAACCATCCATACCGAAGTTCACATTCCTAAAATAGTTCCATGAAAGGTACCAACATAATGCTTTACTTTATTTTCACTAATTCCCTTGCACACTTTCTGCAAGACTCAAGCTGTCCATTTCATGCATATATTCCCTGCCATTTTCATTTGTTGGCAAGCCAAGTTGTTAACCTGATAATACTAGGTCCAGGGTACTAGGCTTCCTGGTCCAACTGCATCTTTTCTTTTCTTTTCCTTTTTTTTTTTTCACTCCTAATCTTCCCCTCCATCCATTCCTTTCAGTTTAAAGAGATGTGCTCCAAAAGGTTTCAATCCCATATAAGTTAGCTAATCAACAAGATGGGGAAGAAAGAGAAGTTGAAAGCATTGGGTGTGTTTATCTGTATGATGCTTATATATATGTTTCCCCCATTTGCCAGAAAAGGATATATGTGATTTTCATTTCTGTTTGTGATGCACTATGTCAAGAATATTCAGAGAGGAATTTGGAAGTCACAAAGGACCACTAACATATGGATATATTAGAATATCGATTTTTAAGTTTTGCGGGTTTTTTATATCAATGGCGATAGAAATATATTAGAAGTAATCTCCTATATCATAAGTTATAATTATTTAATAGTTAATTTTTCATTTGCACAATAAAAAATTGAACCGTCATAACTATTAAGCTATCTCAAATAAACTTCTTACTGCAGGGAAGAAATAAAAGTAGCTTTCAAGGGTTTAAGAACTCTTGGTTTATTCATATTTCAACAACATTAATTCTACTAAAAATGAAATAAATTATTACATGATACAAATAGTTAGGTAGATGTGAAGTGTAACATAAAGACAGAAAGTCTCCATGTTTTTTGTATTGCAGGAAGCAGGCCGCTTATGGTGGAGGAGGTCCAAATCCAGGTGGTCCAGGAGGCCCTGGTGGACCCATTGGACCACCAAAACAGTCTTGAAGCAACCAGCAGCAGCAAAGGAAGTTCACACTGCAAAATAAACACAACCCCATCATTCTTAGTCTTCAATATTATCTTCTGGTTTTTATTGGGAAGAACAGAAGATTCCAACACTGCTCTTTGAGCATGGCTTATGTCCCAACTATGTAGCCACATACTTTCTAATGTCTTTAACAAGAAAACAACAGTTTAAATGCAAGTTACTCAAGACTACCAAGAACATATTTCATTCTGAGTTCAAATGCAAACTCATAACTAACTTACCAAGCACCAATAATGTCACAAAAACCTCCAAAAAAACCCGGTCCGGGAGGAGGACCACCCCATCCCGGTGGCCCTCCCGGTCCTCCTGGTCCTCCTGGCCCCATTTGCTCCCTAGAACACAAAAATACTCAGACCCTTTCAACCTCTCTTACAACACAATGTTAGAGATGGAAAATGTCCTTTGGAGTGGGTTGTGTTACCAGGGCTTTGGGAGGGGTAGGTTTTTATAGGCAGTTATTTACTTAGACTAGAAGGATCCATGTGCCCCCATTCCTAATCTTTGCACCCAACAATCTCCGAGACTTCCAACTGCTGTTCTTCCCACACCTACCATTCTCAAACCTGTTTGAATGTCCGAAAAGTGTTTAAAGGTTTAAAATTCCCCAATTGATCACGTTACCCATGGCAAACGAGTCTCCACATCCTTTATCCTGTTGCCTTACTTTTTTCACTCATGTTTGGTAAGTAAAATCCTACCTGATTACACAATTGTGATACCATATCCATCCAGATATCTAAAACGGTCAACCTTGTGTACTTTCATACAAGAGAAAATAGACAACTAAAGGGCCCGGTGAGGCTGTAGGGGCAATATCTGTTCTTGGCCTTTTGGTCCAAGACCACCTAATTTGATATAGTTTTTCTTTAAGTTTAGTAAAACGAGGAACCCAGATTTGGGGTAGTTGGGTTCTTCCATCCCAATTATTACAGGTTTTTTCTTGCTTTTCCCCCTAACTTCTGATTAAGAAAAATGGCAAGTGCTTTCAGAGTGCCCAAATCACTAATGAGGCAACTGAAAGTTTCTATCATGTGATGGTCTGTCTACTTTCCAGCGTATGGCCTAGAAAGAAACTTCTATGATTGGCTGCTTTCATAGGCTTAAAACAGGCTAACTTTAAACAAAGAATATCAGATTTGCAAAGATTGCCACCCCAAAAAAATATCAGTATGATTTTAATCAGCCAAAGAGATGAAAGAAACATTAGGACAATATACATGGTGACAAAACCAGAAGAGTAGTGCCATGGAATTCAATTTGAGATCACCACAACAAGTGGATGAATTGATTGCACAACTCTGTTAAATAGCAAATAAAGAAGCTTCCATCTACCTTGGTGTATTACTGTGAGATTTTTCTTTTTCTTGTTCTTTTTCCTTCTTCTTTTTTTTCCTGGTTAAACTTTCTGTACAAACACCAAATCTGAAAATCCATCACAAAATTGCTGCCAAGCCCACGGTGTCCCCCTCATCGATTCTATTTTCTGGAACATTGACAGAACCGCGAGGCCTCGCTGAAAGGATTAGCATAGCAAACTAGTAAGCACATGTCCATAGAACTAAACAAGAAAACAATATAACATTTCCAAGATTTACACCCACAAAGGGTTCCTCGTCATCCAAGGTAAAAGAATAATAAAGAGGGCAAAAAGCCCTTAAACCAACACTTTCTTGGATTCGACGGGAAAAAGAAATGCAATTAGACAAAATTGGAGTGCTTACTTGTAACATTTGTTATAATGTTTACACTTTTCTGAGCAGCAAGAGCTTTTAAGTTGTTCCCACTGGCTAACAAAAGCAAGCTCCTCATATGCTGCTTTTGTTCTTTAGGACTAGCTGTCTTTGCCAAGGCTTCTTCAAAGGCATGTAAATCGTTGGGGCAAATAGAAGGAAGGGAGAGTAAAATCTATAGCAATCCAATAAAGACAACCTTCAATTAGCATTAGAAGGAACATGTATGATCAGAGTGTAGCCACTTAATATTTATGAACAGATTAGAGACAAAACTAACCTGCCTGGGAGCCGGATCTCTGTCACAGAGATATATGAATATTTCACGACAGAGATTAACCAGATCAGCACTGATAACAGCATTTGACTCAAGGGCCAAACCTCGGATGACTGCAGAAAATAGATCTCTTGAAACAAATTCCTGGAGTTCCACATTGTTTGTAAATATAGCTAGAAGAACCACAGCAGCAGAAAAGGAACAAACTTTGGTCACAGCTTCACTGTCTGTCCAAGTGAATGCTTCTAATGAAATCTGCAATACTGGAATTGCCAGGCTTTTGTGCTTCAAAAGGAAACTGTAAACAAATGGGAATGTTGAAAAAACTAGAATTTACAAAACAAAATAAATATCATAGATGTAAAAGCACTGCTACAGGTCAATACTAAAAGAAACAAATGCAGCAGGCATACCCAAGCATAGAGCTTGATGCAAATGCATCCAATTCTTTCAGAGAAGACACGTCCACACGGCCAAAATGCCCAGAGTGTTCTAAACTTGGAAGGGTAGCATTTAATCCTGGCGATGCCATAGTAGAGAGGAGCAAACATATCTCACGAGTTAAATCTCGAAGCAATTTTTCCTCCATTACTTCCACTTTCAAGTCTGACCCAGTGAGAATACCATGATTATCAGGAACCTTCGCCCGGCCTTCATGCAAAAGACTGGACCATGAACAGCTAAGAGCTTGCTGACAGTGGACAAATAATGGGTGCAGTAGCTTCTCCAGCCAGACCTCCCACATATCTGGAGGACAGGACTTAACCAGAGGAATTAAAATAGAATGAACAAGCTGCCTTGTATGTCTGAACTCCATTGATTGTACATTCTCGATTAGAGCTGAAGCAACAGAATCAATGTCCATGCATTTGAAAAATGGATCTCCAATGGTAGTAGATAGGCCCAATACATTGTACCTATGATTGTGGAAGATGCATAAGAACATAAGCACCAAATTAGAAACCACTTGAATGAGCCAGATGATGATTGAAGTATGCCATTTGAAAATATTAGTTTATTTTTCAGTCAAGTAGCTGGGCTACAAAATGGAGACAGCCTCCCCAATCCATGGTGAAGGAGGAATATGACTCATAGTCCTTTGTTTCAACTAAGCTATTTAGCATCTAGAAAACAATTTTCTTTTTTCCAAATGATATTTGCTTCTGTGTTAAACTCTAGACAGCTCATGAATAACACAGCTAAACACTTCTGTACCAAATATACATCTAACAAAAATGGAGCTTTATTTTTTGGACATGATCAAAATATCATTTAGGGTTCCTTCAGTTTATGTTCCATCCATTTTGTTGTCAGCATTAATGGTGCTGTTTTCCTCTCAAATCCTATTTGGTTTAATTGCAATAAACAGTAATTTTCACTCTTTAAGAGAAAAGAAACATCAGAGAGAGCACAAATATATTAATACTGGAAAAATTACTTTCCTAAGTTAGAAATGTACAAGATGCCATACTTACCCACTGTCTCTGATACCCTTTAACCAATTTCGTATGTCAGCTTCATTTGGTTCTGTATATCCTTCCTTATTCACATCGAACTGAGATCCATCTATGAAAGTTAATGCACCCTTTGACAATTTGGGGTTCCCACCACCAAGTAGACTGGACCGCTCCACATCACTCATGCTCATTGCTGCTTTAATTTCTCCAGGTAACGTTTGGAATATGGATGGTGACCAAAGGGAATGTATAGCACGAAGCAGCTGCAGATGAACAACAAAGTTGTAACAGCCTGTTTCTGTGTTATCTCCTAGATAAGATTTGCTCAGAGCCACATGGTCCTCACTTAAAGAAGTAATACTATTAAGGAAAATCTAAAAAAATCAAGGTCAGTTCTTAAACATAACATCATACTGTTAAGAGAGGAGGCAGCATCCAAGACAGATGAGCAGCTATTGGATGTGGGGTAGAACTTGCTGTTGAGCTGTTTTGTAAGTTCAAATTGCCTTTCCTCATTCCACTCCTCTTAAGTGCTTTCTCAAAAAATGTTACAGTGTGGAAAAGTGACCACATAAATGCTGTATCGGAGCATAAACGAACTAGACCAAGCGGTTCAGACAGGTAATTGTTTTGCCACTCTATTGGTATCCACTGTTGGCTCAAGGGTTCAAGTAACCATGCCAAAACTTCTTGCTGTTGTCGAACCCTGCTCCATTTCAAGGAATTTGTCATAATAAGCAAAACAAATCAGGCTTTACATGGCAATTGAAACACTTTAAGCAAGTAATTACCCAGCAGCGGAAGCCATGACAAGAAACGCTTCACCTAGAAGATTATGTTCACCACGAAGCAAACAACCTTCTCTTCGCAAATATGCCATTGTATCAGCAATACCCTGCATAAACATCATGAAATAAATACAATATTCTGCTAAAACTCAAGTTGCCTTGATTCTTAGAAACTGTCATGCATATGATAGCTATAAACTTTAATTATGTAAGCCTTTGTGAGGGATTCTAATAAATTTCCTTATGAAGCACACATAAGTGATATTTAGTTAAAAAGATTATGTGGACTTTTTATACTCAAATTTAACAGCTAGACAAGCAGTGAACATTTAGAATCTCACAAAGCCTTCCTACTGCAAACAAAATTGCAGCTTGCTTTTGGCATATGAAGAAATATTCAGGAGATCCTTGAAAAATAAAAAGATTGTAAAGGTTAGTTTTTAAGGCATTCATTTCTCCTTCTTTGTCTTTTCCTTGTGGATTGTGGGAATGGGAGGTGGTGTATAACAGGTTTAGTAACACTGCACTATTACCCCTTCACCAACTATGAGCACCTCAACCCACATGATAGGCAGGGATTGGATGTACATTCTGCCTTAACACTTTTGGTATGAAACCACAGTCACTAGCTAGAATCTCGTTTATATTCACACACAGCAAACTGGTCACATGGAGTTTTCCTGAGACTGAAAAGCCAATCAAACAGTTTTGCACCTGGATCTTTCAGTTGTAAAAGTTCCTGTTTATTCCAATAAATTTCCTTTTACATGAAAACTAAAAAAAGGAAAGAGTGGGCAAGGTTATGAATTATTTCATAATTGAAATGACTCCCCTGCTCACATGACAAGGGGGACTCTTAAATTAGCTCTTGACCTGACTATAGTACCAGGAGAAAAACCATAAAGAGCAGTTAGACACATAGCAAGTAAGTAGTTTCATTTTCATTTAAGCATGAAGATTATTCTGCTTCAATAGAAGGCAGTCCATATCTACTCCTCAAATTGAAACTATCTAAGTCAGCATTTCAGCAATGTCAAAGCTTCAATGAACTACCTTCATGTGAGGCAGAATACTTTTGTCAGCAGCTTTGGCTATTCGAATAAATGATGTACAAATCTGCAACCTTGCATGTCGTGCACTGCTTGTTGAGGGATCCTGCCAAAGAAAGTTTTGGGTAAAAAAGGCATAAGTCTTGTTCCTCATTGCAAGCAATAGGACAAAACAAAGAAACAAATAGGAAGAGGACCTTAACAACAAAAGGAAGTGAATTTAGAAGCTCAAAAAGCTTATTGATGACACTGCCAACTGCATCTGGGAAATACTTGAGGAAGGGACCCATTGCTTCTAGATAGTGCCCAAGTACTTCCACAAGGGCAGGCTCAGTCCAATTTAAAGAAAGAAGTTCCCGAAGTAAACCTTCAATTCACAGTAAACAGAGTTTTTCAGCAGGCATGGTATCATAAACCTAGAGCCTCTAATAAATAATGAAAGAATTGTTAGTAAACCTTCAAAAATTCTACACAAAGCCAGGTGAACTTCTGAACTACCCCCGGCAAACTCATTTGATCCATCAAATATAGAGCTAACAACATTTTCCAGAGCCACTTGCATGCTTTCCATCACAACTAAGTCCTGAAAGTTGGAAAAGATAATAACAATGAAGCTTCTAGGCCTGATAACCTACAGACAAGGTATCATAGAGCGGAATTAGATGAAAAGGGTTTGCAGCCAAACCTGAGCAGGCATTGGTGAATTCAAGAGATTCTTAATGATCATAATAATTCTTTCAGAAATTTTAGCACCAGCCACAAGGGGCTTGTTTGAAGCAATAAACTTGATTAAGTCAAGCTGCAATGGAAAAAAAAAATTGTACATTTATGCTTAAATTTCCAAATCAAAAGAAGCTAAATCAAAAATCTAGAAAAAAATGCATCTGAGGTAATAGAGTTACCAGCCTAGAACGGTACTGGCCAAAATCACCCTTGCCTTCAAAATCATCACTCCACAACTCCAAAACCCCCAGAAAGGGGGCTGTTCCAGTCATAAGCTTTTCCTTTTTAAGCATGCGATGGAAAGATATATCCAGAATTGCACTACAAAGATCATCATTCAGAAAACTTAAAATCTTTCTCTTTTCATTATCAACCTGTGCTGAAGTAGAATCCACATTGGTAACAGCTGAACCATCTCCAGCTGAATGAAGCTTTGGCTTTGACATCAAATCCCTTGTTAGTGCCTAGAAAACAAACCAACATGAAATTTATTTGTAAGTTAGCTATTTGTTATTCATGTTTTGCTATTACAACAATTTTAAAAACTTCAACATACCAACCAAAATTGCAGGGATTGATAATGAAGAGACAGCTTAAAATGTTGAAAGAACCCCAGCATCTGGAAAGATAGAATTAGGTCATAATTAGAAAATTTTTATTACTCATTTTATTTCCATTAAACAAAAGTAGCCAAAAGAATTCACAAAAGAAAATGCCTCACAATCTTTGCATATAAACTAAAATATATCCATCTTTAGAAACCTGTTTGTAAACATACAACTTCAGTTTTTTTTTTTATAAGCAACATACAACTTCAGTTGAATTAAAGATCACACGGTAGGAATTTTACAAACCCTTGCCATAATCTTCTGACAGTCATTACCTGTTGTAAATAGAGAGAGAATGTAGAGCTATCTCCGACAATACATTGCAAGTTTGAGGAACCCAAAGACACCATACTTTCACATACATATTCTGCAAATTCACAGTCACTTTCATCTATAGCCCCACCTGTAGAGCTAGATCTGACTAAAAATTCTCTGGATACATTCATCAAGATCTGAAAGATGCTATTCATAGCAGAATCAAATTCAGAAGCAGCGTCATCAGCAGGTCTCTTTCTGCATGTCACAATTGACAGTTTGCAACATCATGCAGTACTCTTCCAGGAGAGAAACTTTGTATCTTAATCATGTAAACCATAAAGCATACCTTGGAGAGACAAGTTTGAAAAACTCACAAGCATGAAGACGAAAATCAGGAGACGAAAGTAGGAAACCACACCTGTCAGAATTGGGAGAAGAGAGAGTAAAAAAGGGATTCACATCAATGATTTCAAATCTCATCTCTTGAGAAGTGAAAAGAAGAATGTCATACCCATGAATGATGCCATATTTAGCAAGATCAGGCAAAGGAGCCCATTCGGCATAGGCATTGACAGCATTTAGAGTAGCTGTTACAGCAGCTGCATGCTGTTTTGCAATGTCAATTTGTTGCCGACTCACCTCACTTAATGCAGCTCCAAAATGCCTTTCCAATAACTGTACCAAGAATTAAGGACCATAAAGTACAGCTAAGAGAAGCAACATGTTTAAGGAAAAGACAGAGGCATACTGTGTATAGTAGTGGCAAAATTTCTGGCAAAGATTGAGTAAGCCCACGTAACAGTAATCTACGTCGATCACCTGATTGATAAAATTTAATATCAGAGCGGGAGAAGCAAACAGCAGTACAAATACAAAAGAATCTTAAAACATCACACATATTACTCCCTCAAAACAAAAACTAATGGGAAAAGAAGGAAGCAAAAAGAACTATGCATTCTTCTTCTGAAGTTTCAACAAAAGCAGCATCTTGAGATCTTGGATGCCTACAAAGCTGAAATTATTCAGTTTTGGCACAAAAACAAAATCACACTCAAGGTAGATAAAAACCTTCCAAATCTTCGTTGTGCACAGTAATATCTTCAGGAAGCCATCTTAACATCATTGAGACCAACTCAGCCTAAAGGGGACAAAATCATCAGAATCATCCAATATTCAAGAATAGAAAAAGATCATGACTACATGTAGGTTACAAAGAGCTTTACTTGTAAAGGACCCTTGCTAGATAGGGAAACTAGAGAGGGAAGCAGCTCTTGCCATAGATTTAGTCCTTCTCTTCTAACCATCTGTAAGAAGGCAAAATAAAAATAAAATAAATAAAAAAAGAGAAAGAAATATCAGTGAAAAGTGATAATCATAGACACAGCAAATAAGATAAAATCCAGGGTAATGTGGTTAAAACCTCAGCTACGAGGGCAGCTGTTTGACTTTTCAAAGCCCATTCCTCACAAGGATCTGCAATTTCAGATATTAACTCAACAGCAACATTTGCAAAGTTCCTACGTTCTAAAGGACCAAATTCCTCCCACCGCAACCGAACTAAGTGCTGCATAGAGACAAGACACAGATTTATCAGCATAATTTACTAAGCCATTACATAATGGTAGCAAACAAATGAATCTTTTAGATTTGACACAATTATTTACTTAATCTCTAAGATTAAATCTCAAACAGGATCAGTTTCATCAAATTGGAGATGTGGCATGAACAGAAAGGAAAGAATAGTGAATGAGTTTGAACCTGTAGCATTTTAAATGCATGTAACCGAATTTCTGAAGACCAATTTTTTTTGACTAAAAGGAATGAAGTGTTTGCCAAAATTCGTATATCTCCTGCTTTGATCTGCAAATATTTAAGAGAGATAAGTCACTAAAGAAATAAAAAGTAAAACATGTAAGTATCTTTTTTCATGGCTAAGTGAAAAACAAAAAGTATCTTTTGTCACGATTTGAAAGTGAAATACCACCCTAGATTATGATCCTGCAGTCATTTGTAGATTAACATTTACACTAATTTGCAGGAGATGAAGACAGCTTTCTTATGCTTCATTTGATAAGCTCTTTTCACAGCAAGACTTTAACAGTCTTAATAGGTTTTCTCTCCTTAATATTTTTAATGCTCACTTTTACTAATCAGGAAACAAAGTTAAACCAATTAAACTCTATCTTAAAGATACAAGAAAACATCAACCTTGACAAAAGTCATTGCCTTTTGAGTCATGGTTAAAAATTTCCAGCATGATACCTCATTATTCATCCTAGCTTGCTGAAGTCCTATATTCCCATATGACTAGTAAACCATGAAATGATAAAGAAGGGAACCATATTTAAACAGTTAAATCATCCTTAAGAAGTCAGAGCTCAATCACATATCAAATTAAGGCTCACTCTCGAAATTCAATAGCACAAAATTATGGATAAAAACAAAACCCAATCACTGATAGCCCAAAACTCAACCCAATCTTCATAAAAACATACAACATTTACCACTCCTAAGTAGCTGAAAACCATAGAATAGAAGAGAAATGGCTGTAGAAACTGCAAAAGAAAACCTCTGTACAGAAAATAAGTTAATCAATGCCCTTTTGAAAGTAAGTAACTGAACCTAAAATAAAAAAACCCATTTGAGAAAAGCCAAATAAAAGAAATACAAGGAACAGACCATTCTTGTCAAAATGCAAAGCACATCAATTTCCCAAGAGATAGTTATTACTTATTAGGTCCATCAAAGCAAATTAGAATGACCCTTTAACTCAAACCTTTAAACCGAATTTAAACACTAATCAAATTCCACAAGGAAAAAGTTCACAAATTTTCCAGCTTTAAACAAATTCAAAATCAATCTACTCAATCAAAGTTCAAAGCTTTCATCAAATAACAAATTTTATAGAAGTAATTACAACCAAAGGTGACAGAGAGAGAGAGAGAGAGAGAGAGAGAGAGTACGGATTCAAGGTAAGACACGGCAGCTTTGCGAGCATCAGGAGTAGAGTTCCAATCAAGGGCTGCAACAATGGCTCTAGCCACATTGTTTACTTTGCTGTCGTTACTGTTGCCTTCTTCCATTTTTGCGTTCCTCTGTTTTCTCCGAACCTATAACCGTTCAGGGTTTTTCTTTTCTAACGAGATTCTTCTGGGTTCTGTTGAAGTCTCTGCCTTTGTCTGTTTGAAGATTTCCAAACAAATGGGCAAAAGAAATTCAAAGAGAAAGAAGAGAGATTGAAAGGTAAAACATTTTAAAAGGGGTTTATCGAAGTCAGGAGAGGTTTAACCGCTTTCACATGATCATCCCCAGAGCTATGGTCCAAGTACTAGCATAATTAATTTATATTAAATCTGAAAGAAAACAGTACTAAATAATTTCTTTTTATTTATTTATCCTTTCCTTTCTTTACTTGGAAATTGGGTTTTTCAGACTACTTATCAAAGAAGTTCTTCTTTACCCTTTTCATACTCCTAAGGCCAAGGCTAAGGCTCATTGGCAAAAACTGAGTTAATATTTAATGGGTCTTAGGTGGTCCAGAAGAAATTGGAAAAAAGAAAATTAAAGAAAATGGGCTAAAGCTTTTTCTTTTTGGATTCTTTTAGGGAGAAAGCATTTGAATTTTCATTTTTTTTTCTTTTTTGCTCAAATCTAACCAAACTCCAAAAAATGGTAGGCAGCCAGTGTCCACTGCCACCAAAATGGTTGAGGTTGGGAAAAAGTGGTGATATCTTTAGACTGGCAATTGCATCTGAATCCTGATGCAATTTCATTCACCATGACATCAGAAGTTGTGGATATCATTGGATAAAACAAGAATGGAATGCCTGATTATCTTTACCGGAACAAATGAAATGTAACAGCATTGTCCACTAGTTTGAACTCACTTTGAACAAGACATAGGAGGAAACAAACGCGCCATTATCCTGTACGAAATAGACAATTTTTGTAACTAAAGAATTGCCTGGAATGAGTAGAAAGGAACGAGTGACCTGTAATTTTATAAACATAAATATCAACAGAAGAAGAAAGGGATTTGTAAGCGTTTATTAGAAATTTTTTTTTCTTATGTTCTCCGGTCTCCATTAATCTAAACAGTGTACAGTTTGGAACACAAGAAGCTTTAAGAACTGAGAAATAGAAATATACATAACAGTGGAAACTTATCCTCAGGGTCCCAACAAATTAGAGAGCTTCTTTGGGGGGTAAAAAGAATAAAAAGGTAGAAGGAAAAAAAATACAGAAAAATTGATTTCAACCCTTGGATACATTTTTAACAAAACAATACATGCTTCTATGAGAAAAACAAACAAGAACCTATTAAATATAATTGCATCGAGTAGCAGTAAGCGTCAGTGACACTGTCATCAAATGCAATCGACTGCTTTCATAAATCTCGTTCGTATGTATGAACTGAGAGTTTAAAGTATGCTTCTCTTTCCTTTAACCCGGGTGTCACCACTTTTGTCTTTTTGGGATCCTGTTGGAAGTTTAGATGGCTCGTGTAAATCACCTGCAACATTCTTCTTTCGCCTTGGAGCACCCATGCTGGCAGAGTCAACCAATGGACCTGACCAAGTTTGTATTGGTTCTTTCGAATAAGTGAATGATGTAGTACTGAAGGGGACATCAGGAGGAACAAATGCAGGATCAATGTGATGCGATGCTCCTAAAGGAAAGCCAAGTGCTCCATCTTGGTGTGGTGGGGGGAACTTTTCACTTTTGCTCTTTGCATTTGCATGAGTTATTAGGCGCCTTCTCTGCTTCACAAGGTAACCCAAATTAGTTTAAAATATAAGAAAACTTTAAACAGGTGCTCCACATCAGTCAGAGCTGACACTAGCATCTGGTGGAGTAGACATCATACTAATATGCCTTTGTATCTGTAAATACTTTAAATCAGATGCTACAAACAGTAAACAGACTAGCAAAGCTACTTTATCAAATAATATTTAGTTGGCAGACTGAAATTTAAGCCTAACTGAGAAGGAGCATATGGTACGAGGAAGAACGGAGAGATAATATACTATCTTTCAATGCCAGATCTCCATATGAATAATTGCGCATTCACTGCATATTTAACTTCCTATATGTACCAATAGAACAACTTGCAATAAACACACTCTGCTTTGATATCCTTGCTCATTTGGTAAGGGGAAGCAGGGAACAAAAGCTAACAATAAAAGACAAGAAAAAAACATGTCTAGAGAAAATATGCTTTTTGCAGCAAATATGCAAACAAAAGCATCTCAGCATACAAGATAGTGGCCTTTGATAAAAGTGAATTATCACACATACATCAAGATTAGACTGAAGCTCAGCATTTGCTTCTGGAGCAGGAATTGCCCTTGCACGATCGCGTGTCCGAGTCTTCCTTGCACCATCACCCTGGGCTTTACCAGCAGCTCTGAGTCTGCACAATTATATCAGAAAGGTTTTATTATAGTTGAAATATATACAAGAGAGATACATGACTCGATGTGTATTTGTCTGTGCATGTGTGTATTCAGGAGCACGACGGAAGCTAAGATACGTCTGAGCTGCAACAATCATAACAAAATAGCTTAATTGAAATTTTTCGAAGCAAATAACCATGGGTAGAATACTAATTAACACAGTGTAGTTAAACTCAAATGGAACCAATGTCTACAATAGAATGATGACTACACTTTGAAGAAGTGACAGTTCCTACGATCAACTGTATGCAAGAGTTAAGCAAATCGACATCGAATAAAATTCAAAACCATTGCATATTTTCACACTATAGTATCTAACTGGCCAGCGAAATTCAAAATTCCTCAGGTCATTAAAAAGCTTTATCATCTACATATAGAGATGAATTATTTAACACATTCCAGAATAAGCAAATAAGATCCAGAACAACCTGAATCTGTGTATTGGTGCATGCAAACCACATTAGTTTACATCCTTCTCCCTATCTTTATCTCTATGAACACGTGTGTAGGTGGATGACAACAGAGCATGTGCTTAAGGGTCTGTAATGTTGTTATGTATCTTGCATACAAGTGAATATACCACCCTTTGGTCACGAAAATCCATCAAATTGAAAGAATTTTCCAAGCTTAATCAGCTACAAAATTTTTGTAAAACAGCAAGTGACTGAAGGCAATAAAGAGCAAAAGTAGAAGAATTGACCTCCGAGCTTCATCATCCCGTCGTTTTGCATCCATCTCTTTACTGGGCGGGTATTTTGGAAGGCTAGAAGGTTCACAAGCATAAGGTTCTGTTGTGAAGAACTGCACAAGTAACATAAAAGGTGAAAAAGACACTTTTCAAAAGGGTACCTTGACAATAAACCAATCTTTAGAAATAAAGTCAACCAAGAACAGAAGGAACTTGAGGCAGTGTTCATGGAAATCGAAGAACTCACTTCACTTCTTAATGCAGCAGTGGCAGTCAGACGTTCTGCTGGATCAATTGCAAGTAGAGTGTCAATGAGGGGCAGCGATGATGGTGGGAAATCTTTAAATGTGTCTTTTATGCATCTTTTATAAGGCTCTCGAGGTTTAAATAAGGTTGCATTAGGCAACTTTGATTTTTTCCAGTATTCATCTGATGGTGAACCACATAACTTGTATATTTTATGCAGTTGCTCTACCTAATTGATCAAAAAAAAAAAAGAGAAATAGTTAGTAGCAATGAAGTGGTTGTACAACTACCTAGAACTTCACCTATTCATGTTCAATATGCAATGAATAGAAACAAGAGAAGATCATAGCTTTTCAAGTTATGACACTATCATTTATTGGTTGCAACATGCCATCCTCCAATCTTTATACATTAAACATGGAAAATAGCAATTTTTCAAGAAATTAACTTAAATCAACAAGTAGAAAGAAAATAACTTCCTAAATGAGCAGTGATGCCAAAGTATCTTCCACCTAAAAATATTGTGTCACACAACCATATGGACAATAATTCAAAGCATCTTAAACTGAATAAATAACAAATGAAGCAAAAATCTACCTCCGTTCTACCAGGCATAATAGGCTTCCCAGCCAAGAGCTCAGCTAAAATGCATCCTGCACTCCAAAGGTCCACACCAACACCATAATCGGTAGCCCCAAGAAGAAGCTCAGGGGCTCGATACCAAAGAGTAACCACCCGACTGGTCATGGGATGCTTGCGGTTTGGATCAAAGAACGTAGCCAGTCCGAAATCAGCAATCTTAAGTACTCCTCCATCATCAATAAGAAGATTTGACCCCTTAATATCACGGTGAAGCACTCCACGATTGTGACAGTGCTCGAGACCAGAGAGTAATTGATACATGTAACATTTAACCTACAATGTTAACATACAATTTAAGCATACTTCTAGAGTCACTTCCATGCTGAGGATGTATACCATGGATTTTACTGTATTTAAATCACAAGAAAAGTTGGGGCTAACCTGTGGCTCTGTAAACTTTACTATTGGACTTGCTGCAAGACCAGCCAAATCATGCTCCATGTACTGAAATACCAAATACAAACTACAGGACATCCTTGAAGTAACTAAACCTTCCAATTTTACAACATTGGGATGGTCCAACCTCCGCAGTATGAGAATCTCTCTAGCCATGAATTTCACACTTTCAGGTTCCAGATTATCGAACCGAACCTTCTTTAGGGCAACAATTTTACCTGTTACCATATCTTTAGCTTTGTACACATTGCTATATGTTCCAGAGCCAATCTACCATCAGTAAGGAAAGGTAAGTACTTCACAAATATCAATCGATGAAGAAAAAGACTGAGAACTACACTGCA
This sequence comes from Theobroma umbraticum, assembly GCF_002168275.2. Classification (NCBI taxonomy): domain Eukaryota; kingdom Viridiplantae; phylum Streptophyta; class Magnoliopsida; order Malvales; family Malvaceae; genus Theobroma; species Theobroma umbraticum. The sequence continues at coordinate 9,029,968 of NW_018397259.1, read as the reverse complement.
TCCCAGATGATGTAACAAAAGGCAACCACTTCCATTATTTAAAGATAAAATTGACCATCCTTATGCCATAGTTAAACCAAAGAACACAACTAAAATGGCACAACCAATTAAATTCAGTGTCATTTCAAAACAAACAATAATAGTGATATCATCTTTAAATAAGGATCAATAAAAGAAATCACAAATGCTGAACGTAAACAAAAATGCCCACCTTATCAATCTTCTCGAATGTGTCAGCCCTCCGTGGAATCCACCCATTAAGCGCCTCCCCACAGGCATCTGATAGCCATGAAGGCCATCCAGCTGCCACCTGCTCTCCACGAAAATGCTTAGGTAGGTTACTCAACCTGGGGTTTGTCTTTGATTTTCTCCTTTCCCCTCTTTGTTTTCTTTCCCCATCGGCTTTTTCTTCCTTTTGGGTACCCTCATTTTCAACCTCTACAACACTAGCATCAGTTTTTGAAACTGTAACATTTTCTACTTTCTTATTGGATTCAAAGCTAGCATTCTTACTCTCCCTAGACTCTGAAACAATCCCTGAAGATACTTCTCTTCCCAAAACACACCCCATTTCTTAAATCTAAACCTCATTTCCCAACATATTCTAATATGGGTCTTGCTCTGAATCAACAACTAATCAATAAATGAGTAACTACCCACAAATCAAGCAACTTTAACAAGCATGGTCAAGCTGATAAATCTGCCAAAAGAACATTGAAACAAAAATAGTTGACTATTACATGAAATTACCAAAAACCCAACTTAAACAACAATCTAAACTCTAAGATAAGCTAAAATTCACTGTGCAAAAAAATCATAAAACCCTACCCTTTTGACTGCTATGATTTGGGAGCTTCCAAGATTCAGCAAGAATGAAATCCCAAAAAAAAAAATGATCTTGGAGCTAAGTTAAAGATTGAAATTTGAGACGTCTTAAGAAGAAATTTGGGGAAGTCAAATCAAAAAATGATCTGAAAGCAGGAAGAAAGAAACAAAGAGAGATAAAGAGAGAGTTTTTAGAGAGAGAAAGTGGGGAAGTTAAATAAAAGACATTGTTTTTAATGAGTTTGGAAGTGTAGTTCTGTTTTGTGTTCTGTAAGAGAGAGAGAGAGAGCAGAAATTGATACTTTGGTTGAATCTGACAGAGAGAAATAGAAAGACAGAGAGAGAGAAGAAAGACACACAGATTTCTTCAAGTGTTTGTATTGGTAAAAGGTTTTTGGTCTCTCTGTTCTGTTCTTTGGTGTTTTGGACTTTTCTCTTTTTTGTATTTTTAATTTTTTTCCCTCTACCTTTAAGACAAAGAAAGGGGAAAAAAATCTGAAAAATAACAAATAAAATGAGAGCAAAGTGTAGATCTATTTGCCCTCACTTCCTACTAGTATTATTCTTACATACCTTTTACCCAAAGTCAAACCTCCCAATGCCTCTCTGTAATTCCTTTCCATTCCCCCCACTAATTAGAATCAAAGAGTTTATTCCATCAAAAGGAATAAATAAAAGATGAAACAAAATAAAAATTTTTCCTTTTCCTATCTATATTTTTAGATATAAAAACAGGAAATTTTTTATGGGATTATAGATTAATTCTTGTTGTTGGGTAAAAAGGAAAAGAATAAGGTTCTTAGTAGTTGGTATTTATGAACACACCAACTTGAGTATTATTCTAGTATTTTGGACAAGTTGGTGAGTATTTCATTGGATTTTCCATTATAGTATTGAAGATAAATTAAGAAGAATTTAAGGTGAAAAATATAAATTTTGGTAAAGATGATAATGGGTATTCTTTAATCAGGTATTTATAAATATTCGATTTGATTATATAAAATATGGGTATTTTATATTCGGGTTTGAAACCAAATTTTAGTAATAAATTTAGGTTGAGAAAGGAGACAGGTTTAGTGGTGTGGTTGCTTGACAGAAGATGAAAAATTATTGTGTTGGGTTGCTGTCAAAGTTTGAGTTTCACCAAAGTAATTCCTCTTTTATAAGTCCTTAGTTCCTGGTTAAAAGAAGCCATTAGTTTACACCCTAAGTCAATTTTGTCCCCTTTTTTAATCCCAAGATTTTTTTTTTCTTAAGAGTTTTCTTCTGTCTTAGATATTGGCTTGGCCCACATTTGCCAAAGAGCAAAAAATTGATCAAAGAAGTGCCCCTATTCACATCTAGAAAAAGATGGAAATCCACCAAGGTTGCTTTAAAAAGAGAGAAAGATACTAGTATAATTCATGTACCCAAAAAGCTTGTATTATTAATTGTTAGTAGTTTGTTTTTTTGGTGAATTTCAAGACAAATATTTAAGATATTAATAGGTATTTTATAATCGAGTGTCTTGCATTATCTAATTATGTAAATTAAAATATTTTATAATTGAGTTTGGATAATAAAATTATTATCCATTATGGATTTGAACAGTAGTTTTAAAGTACTTACTATTAGAATAATTTTTAATATTAAATTATAATTATATATTATTTTAGTTTAATTTGGATCTATGAGATATTTAAATTAAAATCAATTGATTACACCTTTGACAATCCTTACAACATAAATTTTTTTATTTTTTATTTTATAAAGCTATATCTACGAATTAGTGACTTATTCTTTTAATGCAAGTCCTTAATTTTATTGAGTAAATACTTCCAAAAAAAGTAAGGGAATAAAGGTAGAAGCACAGGATGGAGAACAAAAAGAGACAAACTCTCTTTCTTTGTATAAATATATTATGACCTGAATTTTTATTTTTTATTTTTTTTATTAAGGGTTGGATTTATCACTTTTACTTTATTTTTCTTCCCTCTTCTACAGAAGAAGATAATTAAAATAAAATAAAATAAAATAAAGACAATAAGTGCTTGATGCGAGTGGGAAGAACAAAATCAGAATGTTAACTTGATGGTATTAATTCTTTGTTTGATTAAGGCAGGATCCTCTTTTAAGTTTGAGTCAAAATCCAACAAGAACAAGACATTCACCTAATTTAACAGACAAATCCCATTGAGAGAAAAGCTCATGTCTTTGTCTCTTAACTACAAATACAATGATTTCTGCACTTGAAGGATTAGTTAAACACACACCCATTTTTTTTTCTTAATATTCAATTCAAAGATTGCTCCCCTGATTAACCAAACTCATTCATTTCCTTCCACTACCGTCTTTTGTTCATTCTTTGTCAGATGGTTTATTTCAACCAATCGTCAAAACCTGACAGCTTCTTAGCTTTCTTCTTCTGCTTCCTTGGCCTTATATGGAGGGTTTTGAATCAGACTTTTTTTGTCCTTTGGGACCATTTCTTATTCACCCTTGATAGGCAGTGGGATATGCTTTTTGCCTGAGGAAAAGAATCTTGCTGAACCTTTACATGTTTGCAAATGAAATGCAAACCTTTTCAGCAGTCATCAGTCTCTTACTTCCAGCACCCTTCTTTTGACCCTTGTCGTAGATTTTCCACCTTGGGTTTGCCTTTAGCAGAGCAGACCTCCAGCCGAATGTCGCAATTCCTTTTTCAAGAACCAAGACCCCTTGATCATGTTCAAAGCTAAAACTAGTTATAACTAATTAACAGGAAGAGAAAAGTAAATCCGGGTTTTATTCTAATGTGCCACAGAGTTATCCCTCAAGCTTTGGTGCGGCCAAAAGAAACCATAGATGCTTGGTAGATGAGCATGTAAATAGGAATCCCACGCTTTTCCTTTTGAGCTCTGAAATGGGCATTTCCTGCTCCAAGGATCTCAACATTACGACCAGGCTTTGCTGCTACCGTTTGGCAATGAGGCAAGCACCACCTAGCTCCCTCTCTGAGGCATAATTCAGTGCAATAATAGTCATCTGATTATGGTTTCTGCATCGAGACAGAATCCCATGCACCACAGTGGACCTTCATCAGGTCAAGATCACTAACTTCAATTCCCATGATGAAATTTGCGAAAAGTTAAAACAATATAATTAAAAAAAGAGGAAGAAGAAAAGTAATAAGTATTACCATCATTGTTGTTTTCACACGAGAGAATATTACCATTGTACACAGCATTTTGTTATCTATAAGTGCTTTTGTTAACTTATTGTACATAGAATATTTCATTTCTACACAACTCCTAGGCAAGTATGCTATTCCATAGCAAGAGGAGATGAACATAGTACCCTTTTTTCCACGTTTCAACAGAGCTGGCTACATTTCGAAGAATAAACCAATTACAGGTCCAAGTGCACCAATACACTAGAGCTGGCTACATTTTCCTTCTTTTTTTAATCATATGCCAAATGAAGGCTATTGATTACCATTTCCATATCAATGCAAAAAGATAATAACCCTAAATTAACAATAAAGTTGTGATATTTCCTTGCAATTGCATCCATAAGGAAGTTAAAAATACATCAAAATTAGGTTTGAAGAACACTACCAGATAATTAACAACTCAGCAAAATACCACATTTTACAAGCAGAAGTACCTAAAGCCTATATTACCCAAAACTTGTTTGGCAGCAAATCACCACAAACTTTCTTGATTTTTCTCAATCGTCACTTTTCTTCTTCTTCTTTTTCTCTTTCTTGGTCTGCACTTCAGAATCTTCTTCTCCTTGTTCTGCATGCTTTCTCTTCTTCTTTTTCTTCTCTCCTACTTCAACATTCTCCCCATCAACCTCAGCCTGATGTTTCTTCTTTTTCTTCTTTTCCTTTTCCTTTGGTGCAGGCTCTTCGCCTTCTGGTTGATTTCCATTAGCTGGCAAACTTGCCTCCTGATTAGCTTTCTTCTTCTTTTTCTTCTTCTCTTTCTTTTCTTCAGTGGCAGGTGCCTCTTCTGCTTCCTCTGCCTGCGGAGGTTCTGCCTCAACCTTTTTCTTCATCTTTGGGACTGTATCTTGCTCATCAGGAGTTGTTTGCCCAAGAAGAGAATCTGCTGCAGGATTGTAAGTCTGTATACAGGAAATGTGTCAATGACCACCTAAAGGACAAAAAACACTAAATGCTACAAATGATGGATTCAGATACAGAGACCTTAACAGGAGTTATCAACCCAGCTCCCTTCCTCCGATCCTTGTCATAGACTTCTATCTTAGGCTTGCCTTTAGCCGACCCAGCAGATCGTGCCAATTCTTTGCCTTCAAGAGTCCTTAATCTTGCTTCAAGCTACAAAATATAGTGTGTAAGAAATACCTTACATTTTCCTTTGGAAGGGGAGAGAAAGTAGCAAGTCATCTATGATTTCACCTTGGCTCGGTTCTCAAGTCCCATAGAGTTATCTTGGTCATCTCCAAGAGCATCACATCGAATTGCCAATGCAGCCTTTGCAGCAAGTGACCTGGAGATTTTCCCCTTGTGCTTTGGCGCTGCCTGACCAACCAAGGATGCATGGTAGATAAGCCCGTATTTGGGAGTTGAATGCTTTGTCTTAAGAGCTCTGAAGAGAGCCTTTTCAGCACCAAGAATCTGAACAGTACTTCCAGGTTGCTTTGCAAGATTCATTAAGCTGCCACCATGAGCAATGAGGCGGGCACCAACAAGTTCACCAACAAGAGCAGTCAAGTTTGGTGCAATAGTGTTCATCCTGCTCTTTAAATAATCATATAGCTGAGCTCTGTATTCAGCAAGTGACAAAACCTGATCACATAGTTCTTTGAGACTCATAAGATCAAGGTCATTAACTTCAGTTCCCATGGATATGACTGCTGCCTCCTTTAATTCTGTCTCAACCTCTTCTGGTAATATCTGTGAAAATTCAAGCAAGTAAACTATTTAAAAATAAGGAAAATGATTCTTTCAAGCACTTTACGTCAAGCCTCATAATGACGGAAATATGAGAGCTCACAAGCCAACATTAAGCTTCATATTGAAATAACGTAACACTTGGTAAACAAGCTTGGGGTATTAGCTTTCTAATTAAGTCAATTGGAACTCTTACCTCTGAGAAGTCAAGCTTAGCAGCATTAGCACGGTCACCCATTAACTTAACTGTCTTGGCATAAAGGATATTGTGCTGTACAATCTTAGTAAGCTCGGGAAAATGCCAACCATACCATTCACGAATCCTCATTGCATATGTGTTGAGCTCTTTATCAAGATCATCAAGTAAACCAATGGCTTGAACAATCATTGTGTCAACCTAATAAAACAATCTTATACAGTCACAATTGGTCCAGAGAATTACATGTCTTAACATTGAAGAACTTCTTTAAAACAGAACAAATATTAGGTAGCACATGAAATCCACCGTATATTGGCACAGCACCAACCCTTATCAATGCCTCTCTTAGATTACTTCAAATCCAAATAAGAGATACAATAGGTTTCACAAAGATTAATGCTTTTAAGCACTTTGACATAATTGACACCACAAGTATGAATAAGAAATTCTTTTCCAATGAGAGTTCGCATTTTACAGTAACACCACATCTCTTACAATTCAAAGGATCAGCTTTATGGGGATGCTTAACTCATTTACATCTTTTATTCCAAGAATTAGCTTTATGAGAATGCTTAACTCATTTTACATCTTTTATTGCTTTCATTCAGTGATCAACAACTGCAACGATCTACTGCCTAGACTGTTAACTAAAATTTTACCTCTCTAAACTTACTCTCCTTTGGAGCCTTGAATCTTATACCAACTTATTTATATATGTATTCCATTGGGCATTTTTAACAAAGTCTTCCCAGAAAAACCCTCCCCATTCCAATGGGAAGAGATAATGCTAAATCAAGTCCACAAGAAATCATTATAACTTAAGTACCTTATCAGCACTGAACTTGAGCTTGAATCTAGACAGGCTATGAGACAAACCCAAACTCATTGGAGCCAAATCTTGAGCAGCTAGACCAGATATGAGTTCTGTCAACTGACTTCTCACACCTCTCATCAACTCCATAACAGCATTATTGTGTACACATTCAATTTTCTGCAGACAAGTAGTTACTTCTACTTAAATAAGATTCAAATGAATTAGAAAGAAGAATATCACCACAGAATCTACATATGAAGACTATCAACAAACCAGTTTTTCCTTAATTGCATTTCCAAGCTTTGAATCAGCCACTGCTAATGTCTCACCATCGCAATGAGCTCGCAAGAATTTGCGGAGACCTTTGCTGGGTGTGTTTTCAAGTAGTTTGGTTGCTGCTTCCAAAGCTTCTGCTGTGTTTTCAAACTTAGAAAAGGCTTTCAATGACACAACCTAATAATATTTCAAAAAATCGATCAGCTCCGTAGTTTAAAGAAATCCAAAAGGCATAATACTAACATGAAGGACAACAAATGTGTTCAAAACCCTAAAAATGTAATAACCTTTCTTGCAGAATCAGCAGCCAAGAATTCCTTGGACAAGTCCTACAACAACAAAAACCACATATTTCAATCCAAACTTGGAACGGGAAATTTCCATAAACTAAAACATAGACCCACTGACTTCATTCAATCACGGTATTTTATCACAGTTTATAAATACATAAAAAAGGAGGCTTCCTCTTAATGCTCAAAAGAGTTGAAGATAAAACTACCTCAACTTTATTTAGCTTCCCTTCATCCAACACTTTAAAAAGGGCAAAGCCCGCCGGAGTCTCAAATAAGACAAGCATTTCTCAATAGGCCCAAAAAATAAACAGACCTGAAACATCATCACCATAAAATTCCTATTAACAACATAATCAAACTTCAAACAACTAAATTCATTTAGAAGCCCACAAAATGATCATAAAACTACTACATTTCAAATACCCAGTTCATAAATATACCTAATTAATTCATAATCACGAAAGAAAAAACTTCTAAAGACGAATATTTAAACGTTTCTAAAGAAACCCATTAGGGTTGGAGTTAGAGTAAACAAAGCCCAGAATCCAAATTAGCAACCCCAAGAAAATAGCAAACCAAGATCACATAAACGAGCTAATGAACAGTGAATAACAATGGAAACTTGTCAAAGAAAAAAAAACCCTAGTTTTCTTGAACCTAAGCTCTGTGTGGCTCTGCTGCGTTGTCGGAAGAGGAAGAGAGGAAGAGAGAAAGAGAGAGCGGTAGAGGGGGTTTAGGGTTTTAAGTCACCACTTATATTGCAGTGTCTATTCATATGGGTACTTTCGTAATTATGTTAAAGTTCCTGTGCAGTAGGCTTTTTCCGTTCTTTTCTTCTTCCTCTTTGTTTGGCTATTTTTTGGGGCTCTTTACACCGTCAATTCCTGAGGCCCACTGGTACAATTCAGCAGAATGGAGGGTGGTGATGATAACATAAACTTTTATTAAATCTAATCATAGCCGTCCATAAGAGTATAGTTAAAATATGAAAATGTAATCAATTCGATTGATTTAATCAATCAAAACATCATTTGTTATTTTTATTATATAATATTAATAAGACATATTAATATATTATAAAAAATAATACATAACATATTGATAAAAATATACTCACATAACAATTTTTTATCTTCCATATCCGCATCACCTTAGTATTGCCTCAGCTACCAGCTCAAGTTTCTTTTAGGGAGAAAAAATGATGATTTAATTATATATATATAGTCAAGTATTTAGAATCAATCTTCAACTAAGCTTAAAAAATATGAATTTCAGTTTTATACATATTTTAAAAAGCTATTTATTTATTCTAACTACTTATAAGAAAAGCATAAAACAGCTCTCCAGGGCTGTGATGATTTCCATGGGAAACAAAAATAAAAAAAGGGAAGTCATAGCAAAAACTAGATTGCATCCTGTGGTATGTATGGACTATACTCCATCTACATATTAAGCTTACTAAGATCTGAAGTTGCTGTTGACACATCCTCAGATAGTGTATCTTTCTTCTCTTTGTTGGGTAACATACCCTCCTGGTTGAAGCTTGGTTTTTCTCGTGGTGGTGGAGCTGAACAGACTGGTACAACCGATCTTATTCTAACAGGCGGTGCCATCGAACTGGGATGCATGCCCCCAAGGTTCATTCTTTCAAACCTGGGTCTGGTTGAAAATGGTGGAGCTCCGGTTCTCATTCTTGGCGGGACAGGCACCTGAGTTGCCGGCCTTTGTGCGTTTGGTCTCATGGAAGAAACTGGGTTCACTGTTCTGATCATCACAGGAGCTGCTGCAGACAATGGCGATCTAGAATTTCTATAATACTCTGCTTTTGGAGGATACCGTGGTCCAAGATGAGAAGACTCAAAAGCATGTGGAGTTTGTGAGTGGTAGTTGACAGGCCAGGAACCAGCATCCAACTTCCTATGAACATTTTCACCTTTGCTTTCTAACTCAACATTCTTCTGTTTGTGATCTTCCTGTTTTGATTCCTTGATACCCGTTTCAACATTGGTTTGACTGGGAACAGGGGGATCTATAACCACAGGTGCAGAGTACTTGGATGGTTCTTCTTTTATCTCCTCGTGTATCTCTTGAATAGTCACAGTAGACTTACCCATGGTTGGTTGAGAAGCCGATTTATTAGAGAAGGAAAGAGAAGGGCCTGACGTAGCAATTGCGAGCCTGGGAGCCGTTAGAATGGGTTCTTGGTCCCTAGCTCGAAATGATAGACAGTGATCTGGGTGTAAAATAGACTGTACATAAGGAAGAATCTGAGGACCAGGTGGAGGAACTGGAGAAACAGGAAATGTAAACAAGTGGTTTTGCAGCTGCAATAATTGTTCTTGCTGCCATATTTGGTATATGGCCATTTCAGGGGAAAAACTAGGGTAAGGCCAACTTTGACCCTGCATAGCATATAAGCTTGGGGTTGGAGGAGTTAGGTCCCTACATACAGGAATTGATCTCTGCTTTTCATGCTGACAATCATTTAGCACAGAGTGCCTTGATTTTGATGGCCGTAAAGATGAAAGGAAACGAGCAATGACAACTTGCTCTTGTTCTTCTTTTCCTTTAGACTCCAATGAAGGCGATGAAGACGAAGATGAACCATGCTGAGACACTGCAGGCATGTTACTTAAACAAATTAGAATATTCACACTAAAGTTATGTTGAAGTAAGGACGCTATGCTACATGGAAAACATGCAGAAAAAAATCTACAGGAAGATTAACTGATTGAGGAAAGCTTTCAAGAAGGAAGAGAAATTGAATTAGTAAAATTTCAAATAATAACTAATCATAAAACGAATTTTTTAAGCTTTGATCAAAATCTTTTGTAGTGAATGAATATAAAGAAACATATATCTAAAGAAATAGCAACTGAGTGTCACGGTATAATGAACTAACTAACTTGTTTTATAACAGGCTAAGATTGTATGATTTTATTCATTGTCTAACCCCAAAACATCCCCCACTATGGGAGGAATAAACCATGCACTTGGTTGATTCTAAATGAAGTAGAGACTTTGATAAGGAAGACAGGAATCATACATTTTCTCAGGGCTGACCATGCAGCCATTGCTGCATTCTTCTGTGCTTGTTTCTTGGTCCTCGCTGGTTCCCCTGTAAAGCTCAACCCTCCAAGCTCAACTGTGCATGAAAAAACAGGAACATGGCCTGGTCCAGATCGAACAGTTGCGTAGAGAGGAAGATTTAAGCCAGCTCTATGAGCGGTCTCTTGAAGCAAATTCTTATAGACACCAGTTTCATCCTGTGCAGTAGACACAAACTCAAAAGAATTAATCTTATTTTCACTAGAACAAACTTATGGTGTGAAGAGCAATACAAGGACACAAATTAAGTTGCTGCAGAGTCTAGCTCAAAGAGAGAGGAGCAAAAGCACTTAATCATCAAGATTAATTTTACTAGCATCCCCACTGTGTCTATGGAACTGAAATTGGTACTGTTAATAGATTCAAAACTCCCTACAAATAGCTTGGGAATGCTAAATAAGTTGCCAAAAATGGAACCCAGAAAACATCATGTTAAAAGGAAAGTATTAAATGCGATAAATATGCTATACAAGCATGCAAATATTTGAACTAAAAGGTGTTTTGAACCTCAGATACCAAGACAAAATGCATGGATGCAACTATAATCTTCCAACAGAGGACTGCCAAATTTCATTGATTTCAAGGATACACCATATGACTACCTCAACTTCCAAAATTAAACCCTATACTGCTACCATTTTCCAATGTTGAAAACACATTAAGTGATTGCTTTCTCAAATCTAAGTTTAAGATATGGTATTGGCATTTTTAAGGTTGACAATAAGTTACCAAAGACAAAATGGTTGATGATAGAGAGAAAAAATGGCAACACAGTGAAGGTGTACTTCATGGATCACAATCAAATCCAGAATTACTTAAAGCAAGAGTAAGTTTTGGTAGATAAGGTCAGTTAGCTGGTTCAGTACTTAGTAGAAGATGAACCAATTTAAGAGTTAGATCTACAATGAGAATGCTGTATGGTATGGATCAGAAATATCATCCCTTAAAGGAACCAAAAATTACCGTTTTGTCTTTGACAACAATAAAAGCCAGTACCTAAGACTAGGAAAGCACATGATGATAAAATGATTGCTGATTGCAAATTTCAGTAGGAAGAATAGCATCTATGTAACTATAATTGGAAAGAGGATAAAACTTCAATTTAATGCTTACCAAAACTCTTGCAGCCAATGCTTTGGAAGGGCCTCTGTTGGCAAGTGTACTTAGAGCTACTTCAGCTGCAGCATGTTCTGCTTGTCTCAGAGTAGAGCAAAAGGTAGGGCTTTCAAAAGTCTCTCCATTAAAGTTGACAGTGGCTTTAAACCGAGGTGCATGATCAGGTCCTTCCCGGATGCATGAATAAGATGGCAGATTAAAGCAACTTCTTTGAGCCAACTCTTGCAATTGGTTCTTGTACATACCTACAAACAACACGTTGCATTTGTTAACAGATATAATCTCTGAAAAGCATACTGATATTTTCCACCCTAACATGAAATCAATTCTTCGACTTCTCCTATCACCTTATGAAACCATTTCCCAATCTTTCATCTTAAACATTTAGCAACCAAGAAAACGCAGTGGGAAGATAAATAAATAAAAAAAACTAATAATGCAAGGTTTCAATTAAATTCTCAAGTGTCCCTCTCAAACGATATAGAAAACGATAAACCAGGCATTAATTAAAACAGCTAAAAATCTAACACGGTAACACCTATAGACCAAATTCCACATTCATCTATCTAACTGCACAATCCATATAACAAGATCATAGGACTCAAATGAAACCTAAAACCTCCATTGGGTAGCTAAAAAACTGTTCAAAAGAGGTTCTCTTTACTATAGTTCAAAAAATTCCAAGCCCCAAAAAACCATTACATTTTCCTTCCTTTTCCCACACTTTCTAACCAACCAAACAGAACCAAAGTTTCACCAAAATCCACCAGAAAACAATCAAAAAACCGACCTTGATCACATGATCCAAGTACTCAAATACATAAGCAAAACAAATACAACAATTCAAAGCAAAGAAAAAAAAACAAATTTTTAAACATAAATCGATCTGGGTGTAAACCAAACTTAAAATGGAAAACATTAAGAAATATAACCTTAACTGACCTTCTGGATATCTAGGCTTTCTGGTTATTTCTCTATAGTCGAGTACTTCAAAATTCTCCAGAAAATGATGGGAAAAAACTCTGGGTTTTAGTGAGAAAGTAATGCTACTAGAAAATTAAGTAGCATTTCTTCGAGCACTAGTTTATAAAAAAAAAAAAAAATTCACTCCATTCCAAAATATATATAAAAAAACAGTATTTCTTTATTTTTTTGGTTTAAATTTTTGTTTCTCTCTCTGTCTACAGTTCTTAGAGAGTGATGATGATGACAAAAAATAATGCGAAATTTACAAAGAAAGAAGCAAACTTTGTTGGGTTTTAGAGTACGTGCATTGTTAATACTTTTTTTTTGTATGTATACAAATAAAGTAGAGCACTTTATTCTACTTGGAAATTGAAATTAATATTAGTAGTAATTGAAAAATGTCGGTTCGGTGGCATAAGATGTTTATCTTTTAAAGAGATAAATTGAGTACAAACAGCTTAAACTCGATTTTATTTATATTTATACTTGCGAAGGTAATGTATTCATATAATATTTGAAAAAAAATTATTGAATTATTTTTAAAAATTAAATAAATTATTATTTTTAATTATATTTTTAGTTAAATAAACTTTTTTATTGATAGTTAATTAATTATAATTAATTAAAATATTATTTTATATAATTTAATATTGAAATGACATGTTAAAATAATATAATAGATAAAGACCTAATAGATTATTGTACATCAACATCATTTGAGTGTAAAATAATAAATAATATTTTAATTAATTATAATTAACTAAATATTAATCTATTTTGAATCAAAATCAAATTATAAAAATTTAATTAAATATAATAAAAATAAAAATTTATTTAAATTTTTTTAATTTAGCATTATATTATTTTTATTTCTCAATTTTCTTTTAAATAGTTTTATATGTAAATAAAAATGTAGTATTGTTTTTAATGATAAAATTCGTTAGCAGTTTAAGTCGTTGGAAAAGAACAAGGTAAACTTTTGAAATGAATAATACAAAAGTTGAACCTTTGTTCCTCATTGGGATTTTGCTAAGCATCGAGCATTAGCTGATAAAAGAAATTTTATGGTGTTTTCTTTTGATTTTACTTTCACAAGTAAAGAGAGAAGTTTAGTAGCAGTAAGTAGCAACCTATGGGGAAAAAGGGGTGGTATACTTTTGTCTTATTCCTATTTTTAGTAAGGGTAAAAAGCCTTTCTTAATTTGGTAATTTATGAACCTATGCACGAAAGACAACAATTTAGAGGAAAGGTTGCAAGCTCAAGGACATGGCCAATGGGGATATTATGTTTTCTTCTTCGGGTTTTTTCGTCTTTGATTGAAATGCCTTGTGTCGTAATTCATATCAATCCGTATTATTTTGTTTATTATTTTGATTTATTGATTTTCACAATTTTATTTCATAAAAGATTTTTCATATGTTTAATATAATGTGAATACTTAAATTCTCAGTCATATTCTATTATACAATCGATGTAAGATTCACGACTCTTCTTTAAGAGTATGATATTCTCTAGTATTCTAAAACCGATTCTAATATCATATGCCACGATTCACATCAACCGGTTCTATACTAAGAAATTATCTCTATACTAAGAAAAGAGTTTTGAGGGGAAATAGTGAGAACAACTTGAGAACTTCATCACTCATACTCCTTTCCGTTTCACCAATAATCATTACAGGAACATTTGCCATCAACAAAGTGATGGAAACGGTTTGCATCTCCTACAATAATCTCCCGCTTCACCACTTTTGATATGTATTTAGTCGCAGTATGGCAATCAACGCATACACGGAGATTCTTAGTGATCCTGATCAAGCTTCCTGCTGGTGTGCTTAAAAGGCCAAAAGCAATAGCTAACCTCTCACTGTGCCTCCAGAGCAATCTGATCTTCATTGGCTCATCTACATCACGAAGAACACAGCTAGTATCGGGCATGTAGCCTGAAGCTTCAAGTTCTAATCTTAAATTCTCCAAAATCTTACTGATTTCCACCTGATTTGGATGCAATTCATCTCCAGCAAAAAATGTATGAACCTGCTTTCCTACTTCAATCAGGCTGTAACCCGGTGTCTTTTTCAGCCCCCGTTTCTTCATGAGACCTCGAATGTGATCTACTGCATCCCATCTCCTTGCTTCAGCATATATATTTGATAACATAACATAAATTCCAGGGTTTGTTGCATCCAAACTTAATAAATGGTCTGCAGCTTTTATGCCAATGTCAATGTTCTTATGAGTTCTACACCCACTTAGCAATGCTTCAAAAACTGCACCACTGGACTGAAAAGGCATTTGTTTGATCAATGCCTCAGCTTCTTCAAGACATCCTGCTCTGCTAAGAAGATCCACATAGCAAGCATAGTGCTTCTCAGTAGGTCTGATGTTATGATCACTTTCCATGTTTACAAACAAATTTCTTCCCTGGTTCACAAGGCCCGAATGACTACAAGCCGATAGAAGAGAGATGAATGTAGTTTGAGTTGGTTTGACTCCCTCCTCTAACATTCTGCTAAAGATACCAAGAGCTTTATGTCCCTGACCATGCATGCCATAGCCTGTTATCATAGAATTCCATAATATAACATCTTTAAAGAAAGACCCATCTCTGAATACCCTCTCGGCATAGTTTATCTTTCCACACTTGGCATACATATCAATCAAGGCTGTCCTGTTAACTACATCAAAATCATATCCATGCCGAAATAGTTGAGCATGGACACTCCTTCCTTTCTTCAAGGAACCCAAGTGGGCACAAGAGTGGACTAAACTAACTAATGTTATAGAATTGGCAGCAACCCCCTCTTCTTGCATCTGATTAAATAATTTGAGGGCATCTTCAGCGTTCCCATTTTGTGCTAACCCTACAAGCATAGCGGTCCATGTGATCACATTTCTATCTTTCATCCTGTCAAACACAGAAGTTGCCTCCTTTACAGCACCACATTTTGAATACAAATCTACAATCGCAGTAGACAAAATAAGGTTCATGTCAAGGCCTCTTCGAAAAATACAGCCATGGAGAACCTTTCCACTTTCCAAATCAGCTATTTGAGCACAACCTTGGAGGAGGCTAATTACGGTTCCGGAATCAAAACCACCACCAGTTATTACTAATTCACGAAATAGATCAAAAGACTTAGACACCAAACAATTTTGAATGTACCCCGAGATCATAACATTCCAAGAAACCAAATTTTTTGCAGGCATGCTATCGAAAACCAAATGAGCACTTTCAATTTCACCCATCTTACCATACATATCAACCAATGCAGTGAGCACCAAAATATCACTTCCCATTCCCAATCCAAGTACAAATCCATGAACACATTTCCCAAGTTCTAAACTCCTCAACCCTCCACATGCTTGCACCAAACTCACCATAGTTATAGGACTTGGCCTAACCCCTCGAAGAATCATCTCAATAAACAAGCCAAAAGCCTCAACATAGTAGCATCCCTTTACATAACCACCTATCATTGAATTCCAACAAACAACATCTCTATCAACCATCCGGTTAAAAACCCCTCTGGCGCCATCAAAATCACCAAACTTCATAAAGAAACTAATCATTGAGCTCCCCAAAAACCTATCACCATCCACGCTTCTATCCACAGCTCTCTGAACTACTTCCTTGCCCTTCTCAAAATCTTCTAATTCCATACAAGCCTTTAAAACATAATTACATGAATAACTATCAAATTCCAAATGAAGGAAACCCATAATTTCAAACAACTCAATAGTTTCCTTATAACACTGATTTCGCAAATACCCATTAAGCATTGAATTACAAAGAATGGGTTTTGGCTGAGAAATTTGATCAAACACTTTCCTGGCAATTCCCAAACAGCCCAATCCACTGTAACCTTTCACCAAATTTGAGACCAAAAATTGGTGTTTGGATACAGAGTTCGTGATAATCTGGGCATGGATAGACTTAATACAGAAAAGGGTATTTGGGAATTCCTGTAAAAGTAACAAGAATTTGTTAAAACAGGGACGGGTTTGATTAAAGTTGGCATTTTTGATAGTTGAAAACGAGTGTAAAGATTGGAACTTTAAGGATATTTTGGGAAGAAAATGGCGAGTGTGAAGATAAGGAGAAGGCATAAAGAAGAGAAGAGACTGGAGTTTGAGTTTAAGTGCCTTGTTGAAGGCAAAGCCATTAGCTACTTTCAGTTGTAAGTGAAAGGGGCGGGAGTTTCACATTCTTGTGGTTCAACTTCTAAAATGGCCTATTTTCTAATTAATTACTATTTTTTGAAATAAGGGTATTTTTTTATTAGGCATAAAATATCCCCATTTAAAATATATGTAGATGCATAAATTTTATAAAAAAAAATTCGTGTAGTCAAATTAATAGTATTGTATGCCAATTAATTTTACCATATATGAATGATTATGATTGAATAACTATAATACAAAATTTTGATATTTATTATACATGAATGTAAAGAAAAAGAAGAATTACAAAAAGAATTAATGGCTAAAGAGAAAATATATTCATTTCAGTAGCTTAACAGGAAAGCTTATTGTAGTACATAAGAGGGCTATCCTTTAACACAAGTCCATTATAAATTGGTGAACAAACAGGTTATGAAACTGACACAGGGGATCAATAACCATAGTTGATTACCCAAGGAAACGCTTAAATGCAAGGTTTAAGCCTAGTTTTAACAATATAGTAGTGCATCTGCTAACAGTCGCATATGCTTTCACACTGTCGTGCCACCATATTTTCTTGCAGCCTCTCTGCTGTCAATGGCTGTGGTGTAACTCCCTGTCGGACGAGCTGGTGCTAAATTCGCGTTGCCATATCTCCTTGCAGCTTCCCTGCTGTCAATGGTTTCAGGGTAGGTAGCTCTCTTTGGCCCTGCTGAGACGCTGGGTATTGTATACCTGGAAGGTGGAGGAGGAGTAATACCTGAAGAAGGTTTGGCAGCTTCTATTAAGCACTCCATAGCTGTGTTGATGTCACTTGTTGGTTCGCTAAGGCGAGCTCCTTGTGGTGTAGACCATGCCCCATGACTTGGCTTAGTCCTTACACTGCCATTGTTCTCATTTGGCTCCGGAGAGTACTTACTGTTTTTGTAAGGGCCACTGATCGTCCTGTCATCTCGTATGACATTGCTGCTTGGCTTCTGCCACTCCTTGTTGCTCAAGTCATCACTTTGATCACCATAACCAGTATTGACAGGGTAGGAGTTGTGTGTCTGGCGCCAATACGGAGCACTCAGATTGCCAAACTTGTTTGGTCGGCTAGCTTCAGTTTGAACTTTGGTAATGAACTCCTCAACTTGTTGCGGGCGCTCATGCTCACGAACTGGACTCGAAGGCCTATTCCATTTGTCTTCGACATGATAGCGAACCGGACTGGAAGGCCTCCCCCATTTCTCGGGACTTGAGGGCCTGTTCCACTTACCCTCGCCGTCACCATAGTCCCTCACAACCTCAAATTTTACAGGAATGCCGCTTTGTCTGTATGACCCGGTGACCAAAGGGACATGCTCAACAATCTCGGTTTTGGTAACATAGCACTGGGTGTTACCGTCGGGAGTGTAAGAGACGATCGGCTTCCTCCTTCCTTCAGCATCAATGATCACCGGCTGGCACATATGATCAGACGTATAGCTTGGCTTGCTCCACCCGTCTGTTTGCAGAGGTACGCCAGTACTGTAGGTTGTGTACCCGCCCCTATAAGTATAACCATAGCCTGCCATTGCCTCGAGTTAAAAGGTTGGAAATCCTGTGTCTTTCTTTCAAAGGATCTATTGGCCTTTTCCCTCACTTACCCAAAAGATGTTTGAAGCTCTCCTTATATAGGAAAAAAATTTGTTCCCTTTAGCCATGAGCGATGATATCTTTCGTGTGAGGATCTTACGCCAGCTTTCACCCTGCACTTGGAGATTCCCAAGTTTTCTTCATTGTGAAAACTGCTTACAGGAATCAAATTCTTCTCCATTTTGGACAATGACTACCATTTGCTGCCTGAAATATGCAATTCTCATGGAATTCTGATAAGAATTGGTCCTTCACTCTGCAGAATACAGCCTCCAAATCTGATGAGAATAATTAAAAATAAAAAAAAAGAAGAAGAATAGAGAGAGCATCTCTTTTAACTTGATGTGAACATTTCATTCGCTCTTAGCAAGCAAAGAATAGCAGCAGTCCAATGAGGATGAATGACAGGACACCAAGAGTATCTGTAAACTGATTGAGAGGGACATGTTACACTCTCACAAATAAAAACTTTAACTGCAGGACTAGAATGTCAGGACTGTTGTTTTCACTTAGGCATCACCTTTTTCCAGAACCCGAATCAGAATCCTTCTACAAGACCTTGAGAAAGTGTATGTTTTCCAGGTGAACTACCTCTTACTTCAGGGACAGGTCTTAAAACAAATTCTTAGCTTGAAAATGAAGAATCTATTTATCCTCTTGTTTTCCCAATTAGAACTGTAATTAATAATGGAGTAATTTTTTTTAAAATTAATGATATATTCAATCAGAGGCAACCAATAGTTCACCTCTGGAAGGAAGCACATGAACAACTCAGGCCTGTAACTCCCAGCATTCGAGAGTGACGAATCTGAATCATTCCTCACCAACAGAAGTTGGTGATCATTAATCTGAATCATAGGCCACTTCAGTCCAACAAAAGTCCATCCAATCCAAAAACCTCCTAATCTCCGTAGCGTCACCAACAGAAACGCAGAAACCAGAGACAGAATTGCAAGGATTAGCAGTCTCACAATTGTCCAGTTCAAAACACTTAATCATCTCAGAAACGAAAATCATCAAGATCAAAAACATAAGAACATACCAGGCAATTGCTAAACTTCCAATTTTATGATGATTAAGATTGCAAGTACTAATTTCTATGGTAGGCACTGGCAGAAACTGTTTCACTATGCTTAGGAAAACAACATGTGTGTCAGATTGTCGGCAGTGTCCCACAATTGGAATCAATAGGCAAGTTGGGTTTATAGTCTGTCACTTCCCTTTCACCTCATTAGATTCCTTCTCCACTCAACTGTAGAAATGGAAATTTAAAGAAAAGAAATGTCAATGAAGCAATAATTTGCAACTTGTTTCTTGTCCCAGTCTACGGGGAAGCTGTGCACCTACTTACTACTTCATGGTGCACTCAAACAAACTCTGTTGTGGACAATATTTTACATCTGACATAGATAACAACATTTTGATTAAATCTTAGTGCTAAGACAGCATAATTTTACATGTGTTCTGCTCTTTTCTCAATAGTTCCATCTTCCATGCCAAAATCTAAGCCTGCTGTTACTTATGGCATGACTCTGTATATTGTTCTCCTTGTCCTCTCGTTTAGATGGGGCTCACTGATGAGGGTGAAAAAGAAACTACCATTTCTACAATGAATTTGGATTATAATTTTCCATAGATGTCTTGCTTGGTTTTGCTGGTTTGTTGGTTTGAACTGAGAGGTATATGCATCAAATAAGATGTTCTGGGCAGTTTGACGTTGAATCAGGAGAGAATGTAATAATGAACAAACCAATTTCTTCTTTTCCTTTTGTATTTGCAAATTTTGCAACAATTGTGCAACATAATATACTATATAGATTGTACAAAACTTAAAGAATCAAGATGCATATGCTAGAGTAAATTTTTCAAGGCTCGAATGATGGAACTTGGTCTAGAGGAGAATACAATGCACGGTAGATTGTTCTATCGATTATACTCCTATATGGGTCCTCCTCCCGCTTCTTCAACAAGTAAGAAATACATTGTTCAACTTCTGACTTAACCTGCAAATACAATTCATTTGCATCTTCTCGGTTCTCCAACAAATCCTCTCTTCCCTTCAATTTTATCGGCTTTCCAAACAGATAGTAAAAGCGGCCTGGTACCTTGGGTAACATCCCTGGAATAAAGAGCTCTTGATTGGCTACCTCGCCCTTTGTTTCATCCCTACAACCAGAGCATGGTCTCCATTAATGCAATCAGTAATTGCATATAAGCAACTTATTGTTGTTCTTGGTGTAGCTGTTGCCAGCCTTTCCTGTACTTCCTCTATTTCTACTTAATAAGAATTCTTATTGGAAAAAGAAATAGAAAAGACCAGGCTTTCTTTTTGAAGATAAGTTGCTAGCATCTCAGAATAGAACATGAGATGTAAAAATCATTAGAGTGAGAGAAGTGACCTTATTTTTATAGCATCCTGACGGGCTTTGTTGATAAAATCACTAACCCCAGGGATATTCATCAGGTCATGGTAATCAAGAACCAACTGCCAAGAAGATCATAAGAAAAAATAATGATACTAGCACAAACTATCACGATTGCACCAAGAATATGAGATCAAATCCTGTTTTCATCAGAGATTGAGGAGGGGGAGGGGGGAAGAAGGTCGTTGCTTCTTCCTATTGCATTCTGCATTGGTTCCAAAGATGAAACAATGAATTTATTTTCGGTAATAAGAAGCACAAACTTACTTCTGCAATATCATCTTCTCCGACAGTCCCAAAAGGTACAATTGTGGCCCCAAACCGTGCTGCCATTCTCACAAATTCTGGTTGATTGGGCCAAAATAGTTTATATTGTTCACCCTGAATGATAAAAAATACTACTTTCTGAGAACTTAGATCAGAAGTTTGGGCATGAATAAAGCATTAAGTTATAAAAAGAACAGCAATAATAATCTCAAGGAATGTGGAAGGGTAAACATGAAAGTCCTCTCTACTTGAAGAAAACAGTTTCTAACTTGGTTCCATAGTGAATCTATTTTTGGACAAACATGAACTTTGTCTTACCTTATAATGAAGGGCCTCACGCGCACCGCCAGGATAAAGAAGAACATGGGATTTTGTGGACAAAGCTCTGAAAAGGTAGTTTGCTGTGACAGGTAATGCACCCATTACTTTGACCCAATCAGGGAATGCAAATTCATTACCTGAACTCCTAAGTTTCCCCCAAAATAACTCTGGATGTGCTATTCCTCGGAGCATAATGTTCTTCTCTCTTAAGAATGCTTCAATAAGACAAGAAAGTTCTAACCCCATCAGCATATGGTAACCAACAAACAGCACAGGGCCCTCATTAGGAACCCCTGCAAGCCCCTGCACTATCTTCCCATCTTCCATGGTTGAGAACATAGCAGAACAAGAAGCAAAACGTATTAATCTGCAATTCAGATGGCAGTAGTATTAGCCAGAGTCTCAAACGAAGAGAAATAGGTGAAAGGGTGCAACTTAAACAGGTTTCTTCAGCTGTGGTCCAAAAAGAAAGTTACATTTGCATTTCTGATATCATTGCCATTAAGTAATATGCATATAATACATTGCTTGGTGGAATTACCCAGCTACTTCACCAAATGCATATCTGTATTCTGACATGCTGGGAGGCAGAAAATCTGAGATATAATCATGCCTCCTGGAACGACGGTATTTGCTGGTACCTTTAATGACAGTCAGTAAATTCAGGCTATCTTCCTGTGCCACCACAGAGAAACATGCTGTCAGTCAAGTTTGTGCAGAATTACAAACATTTTCCATAGAAACAGGCCTATACTTTTGGTATGTAACACATATAACATTGAGTAAACAGCTACAGAGATGCTAAACTTCAAATATAAAGCAAGTATTGATGAAGCTTAAGTTGAGTTCAGAAACCACATCATATCATCTAATAGCACACATGCTAACACACAATTTAACCTACCAGTAAGAGGGTATGCCCATTGTCCTTGAAGCAACGGATTTCACAATTTGGTAATAAATTCTTAAGACGATGAGCTTCTTCTCGACTAGGAAGCATATTATCCTTGTCACTGAAATGCATAAACCATCAACCATAATAAAGTTGAAGTCATGAAGTTAAAAGAGATGGCACATAAATTTTCAGGAACAAAAAAAATGATATATTAACAACCAAAAGGGAAGCGATATAAAAATAAAAATTAACAAGAAATATAAAAGATAAAAAAAGAAATAAATAAGTAGAAGAAGACAGACAGCATAAGGAAGAGAATAAAGACCTAGCAAGCACTAGTACTTCAGCTTTGACAGCATGGAGACGTGAATTAGCATAAGCAGAAGCTGATTTAAGCAATTTCAACTTCCAAACAAGAGTCTCCTTCGGTATAATATCAGCCAAACCCTGAAATTAAAGTAAGGAAAATAATATTAAAGGTTGTGGACTAAATAGATCTCCAGCAGAATATTGTGAAAGCAAGACATGCAGCAAATGCCAGGGGCAAAACACAATGCATCAACTCAGGCACGAAACCACAAACAAAAACAATATGAGGGGAATAGTTCAGACTTATAACTCAGATTAAATGACACTTGCATGCAGCATAACCACAAACAAATGATAAATCCAAGAAAAAGAGACTGATTCTTACAGAAAGACGAGGAAGCAAAGAAGTGAGGTTGTCAGACAATTGTTCAATTTTCTGTGTGGGGGGAAGCCTACCTTCAACACCAACTGTTGCCATTTTCAATGGCTCACCTGATGTCATAAAAACAGACGCAACAATATCACAACAAACTTGCCTTTTGTAATCTATATCAAGCAATTTAAAAATAATGAATTTTGCTGATACATTCAGCTTTCAGTGAATCCTACAATTGAAAAAAATCTGAGCATGTTGTAACAGAGCACTGGAAATATGTGAGGCATATAGGACTTGATATTAACAGCAATAAAGCATTGGAAATATATTAAATAAAAATGCATAAATCTGAGTAAATAAAGCTCGCCACTATATGCACGCACCCATTACAAGGCTTAGAATATAGGGGATGGTAACATGTAGCTCATGAGGAAAAGCTTTCAGTATAGGGAGCAATGGTTGCAGCTGTGACCTGCCAAATGATGTAGCTAAAATGAAATGATAAAACCAAAAAAAAAAAAAACATCAGCCCACCCTGGCATTTCAGCAACAGAGTTCATCAAAACATGCAAAGATTTAAGAATAAGTGATGAAGAAGAAAGCACAAACTGGAACTTCAAAACGAAGACTGACCTGGATTCACTAATATCACCACTAAGTCAATAGTGGGATTACGAGCAGCAACTGCAAGTGCTAAACATCCTCCAAAGGAATCTCCCACCAAATAGATTGGACTATTCGGACGTGAAGCATGCTCAAGCCTAACAGTTTCTTCAACAAGTTTCACCAGTCCTTAATTCAAAAAAAAAATGACATTTAACTTTTTTATAAACAATACATACTGATTTAAATAGAATGGACAAACTTTATTAACAACATTTTTCTTTTTCCTAATACTGATACCTTTGAACAGCTTTCCATTGTGACATCAACAAAATTCATAACTTACAGTTTCAAATCAGGGTCATAAATTCTGTTAAATCCCTCAAAAAATGCATGACAAATACCATGAACAAGATAAACAGAAAGCATTCAGGATAAGAAATTGGTTGCAGTATAAAGATACAAATTATAGACAAAGAAAGCAAATCAGCAATCATGTGCTAATCTCAAGATATAATATAAGACAAACAACTTCAAGTTTAGGGTACCATTTTGATGCATCATCAGCTTCGATAAAACTTCTAAACTACTCAAGAAAATTAAAGTTCATAAGTCATGAAAGAAAAAAACCTTCAAATGGTGTTCGGTCATAGACAGGAACATGAAGGCACTGAACTTCAAAAACCCTGCACTCAACAAAATTCGTCAAATAGAACTTGTTAGCTTTCAAATATAACAGCTACTAATATGCCGCAAAGGAGGCTATGAACTGAATTGCCTGTCCTGTACGTATTGAAAATTTTAACTTGAACTTACTTTTATTGCCACTATTGAAAGGAAAAATCTAGAAGTTGCCAGCCAAAATAATCAGGGAAATTGGCAAAATTATCATTTAGGGAAGGACAATACAACTTACTTTCCAAGAGCTTTATGGTGCAAAATGAGGCCTATCCCAACACCATCAAGTCCTGCAGACATCAGTAAGAAATAAAAATCAAGTTGCCAAAACTCAATGGGGGGAAAACAAAAGAAAGAAAACCGCTTGTTTAAAGCAATAAACTTAGCAATAGCATAATATAACCACCTCCATTTATCTATCAATCAGGGAAGAAATAGCAAAATTGAAAAACTAATGGAAACGTATTAACACTAAGCTTACCAGGTAAAAACAGAAGAACAGGAGAACCTTTTACAGGACGACCACACTCAACAGGGCAAAACCACCTAGGTGGTCCACCATCAGGCTTAATCATGTCCTTTGCTGCATCAAGGTAATCTTTCACAGTATTAGTACCATAACCATCGTCCCACAACACTTCCAATTCTTCAGAAACCATTTCTTTCACCAATTTTTTCTCAACTTTCGGCTTTAACCTCCCATTCCCACCGTCAATCAAGGACCCTTTCTTTTCTTTCTCTCCAATAACAGAACCTGCTCCATTCACTGAGACCCCATCAGATGACAACACTGACAAATCACCACCACCCAATCTCTCAGCTCTCACTCGAAGATGAGGCTTAAGCTTTGGATTCGTCCCAAAACAAGGCGAGACCCGGAAAGTAACAGCAGATGCCATGACCTCCTACTAAATTGCAGGAGTCTACACCCTTTTCCAAGACTCACTAAATTTAACAACCCAAAAAATGCCAGCTTCAATAAGTAACAGTATATAATTTGGACTACCCTTTCCAAAGACTCACAAATTGAACAACTTTAAACCCTTTTCAGTGAATGGCAACAACTAGAAACAGTTAAAAGAAAACTTATCAGAACCCTTCTTCCAGCTCAAGAAACTGGAATAGAACAGCAAATAACCACAGCTATAATGCTGCCTAAAACACTCTAACTGAAACAACCACACTTTTTATGCCAAAATATATAGTAGTCACATATATATATATATAAAAAAAAAGGCAAAACGAAGTAGAGTACAAGAATGAAATCTGGTGTAAACCCAGAGAGCAAAACACAGTTTAAAGTATCTCTAGAAACAACATTATATTTCTAGAATTTCTTGTCAAAATCATGCAGTGAGAAAAATACCGGAATGACAGTGAAAACGTTTTGTATTAAAAGTTATCTGCGATGAATGGTTCAACTATACGACAAAGAAATGGAAAGAACTTAACAGGCTGGTGATTGGAGATTAGAAATGATAGATATGGTTTTTTTGGACTTTATCCAAATCTCCATTAACTCTTGTATGGCCATAGAAAGAGAAAAAGAATCTATGTCACATTCTGTTCCCTGGTTGTCAGTTAGTCACACCATGTTAAATTTTACTGTTTGCTGCACTGGCTTGGCTTGGCTTGGCTTGGCATGGCATGGCATATTTCTTTTCAACGGTTAAATTCTCATAACAAAGATACAAATGTAAGAAAAGGCGGGTTGGTTAGGCGGTGGAGACGGCTTCGAGCTGTCAATAGTTGACAGGAAAAGTCCTCAAGTGATTGGTCTTTTTCAAGGTGAAAAGTGACATGCTCAACGATTCAATCATGGAGGACCAAAATTAAGCAATGGGTACACCCAAAGTCTGCTCAAAAAATGGAAAATTTCCAAGCCTAGTCGAGCGCGTAAAGCATGTTCAATAATTAGTTTATTTGTATTACTCGTAAAAAAAATCTCGTCCACATATATACTTGCAGTACTTGAAATTTCGTCCTTTACTTGTTGAACTAAGAAGTAGGACTCAATTTGGCTACAAGAACTATAACAAAAGTTAAAAGACAGAGTCCCAAGAATACGGGATTGATATATAGAAAGAAAAGGGTTCGATAAAGAATGAAAGGCATGGAAAACTACCACCATAGAAACACCAATTATAGAGTAAAATAGCAGAAAAGAAAATGCTGTAATTCCATATAAACAGAGAATTTATATCTATAATATTTCTATAAAGTGAAAAAGGTTTTTGTTGAGGCTAAATTATGGGACACGTGAACTCTATTTAAGCCAAAGGCTGCACAAAGTGCAGGCCATGGTTCCACCTCGCTGTGACCATAGACCACTGGCCTTAGCAGATTAGTTTGTGGCTGATTTTCGGCGTCACCCCGGCTTGGCCCCTACCCACCAATAAGCAATGCTCTTCTTGCGTCATCTTGCGGATTAGCCATAGACCCACCGTTATTTTCGTTATTACGTTCTTGAGGTTTAATTAGCCACGTAAAATACGTAATCCCATAAGAAGATTTGTGTCTTTGAAGGGAGACCCACCGTTCCAATCAATCATTCTGCGCTGACAAATCTAGTTTTTCAACCTCATACATTTCTTTATCAAAATTTAATTATTTAAAAAAATTTAAATAGATTCTTATTTTATTACATTCAATAAAATTTTAAATTTTTATTTTAAAACAAATAAATTCTAATTAATAATTTTTAAATTATTATAAAATATTATTTAACATTTTAATGTTACATAATATTTTAATATAATATTAATGTGAAATATAAATATATCACATGATTATATCTTTTATATCACATCAACACATCAAATCATCCATCAATTTGTCGACATTTAGATAAAACTAATTTTCGAATTAAATCAAAGGAAACGAAAAACAATTGTCATTTGAACTTAAAAGTACCAAAACCAACACAGAGATGAACCTTCAGTCGAACCTTATTAAGTAATAAAGAAAACATGATAATGATTAGAGATGTTCAATTCGAACCTAAACCAAAACAATGAAGAAAAAGATAAAAACATCCAATGTGATGTAGAGTTTTGGCAACGACATGCATGAGAACATGAAGGTCTACCTTGCATAGCTTTAACCAGAACCCAGACGGGTACCACATTCCCTAACCAGTTAATTTTCATTTTCAATGCTTTTGCCTAACTTCAATCATCAATCCTAAAAAGAGATGGGTGCCACTCCGCTTCCAACCAAACTTGTTAAATGCTTAAAAATAATTTCTGATGCTGCCTACTGATTATGTGGGTCCACACTAACATGTAGCAACAAATAGTCACAACTGATATAACACAAGTGCCAAAAATCCAACTTCCTCATCTAGCTGCACAACCCAAAAGCAGTAACCCCAATGCAGAGGAGGCATTGCAACAACTGGAAAGTGAGATCCAAGTCATCAGTTTACAACAGAGCAAGAATACTCTTTAAATCAATTAAAAGCAGCAAATAAAAACTTGAATGAAAAAATAATAATAATGTCAGACAAATTGTATATATATTTTTTTAATTTCATTACAAATAAACAAATTAAAAGAATGCGATTCGAGCAGAACTTTAGAGAAGAAATAAACCAACTACATGAAATCCTCTTGTGTCTACTAGTAGATAAAGCATGGAATACGACTTGAAATCTAATCGGCTATTATAAGTAATCTAATGCAGTCATTAATATTTCATTTCTTGACTCAAAAAATCTACTGAAAAATGCAAGAGAAAGTTTTCTAGAAATATACGACCAATTTGATGCAAATTAATAGTCTTATTTTCAGAAGAGGAAAAAAAAATCAACTTCATAACAAGAGTTTCTATGACTAGGTATTGTACCCCACAATACAAATCTACAGTGCTTGCGACATCATATGCCCTTTTTTTTTTTTGTCCCAGAAAGTACCCAGTTTTCTTTCAGCTGATTGTCCCCCGTAGTTACAAACTGTTCTGTCGCTTGCATTTCCACCCTACAGCTTCTTTCTGATGTATGGTAAAATCATGCTCATCTTCACTAGAAAAAGACCAAAAATTTATGATAAGCATCCGCCCAGCTATGAAAACATAACCATGATCCTCTTAAACAAAGACTGGAGAATGCCCCCAGATCGAAAACCAATCATCTTTCCAATATACAAGGATCCCACAGATACTTCTGATCATGATAGGCAACCTCAGATGAGCCAATATAATTCCCAACACTTTACAAAAGCATGAGATCTCCATCCCAATATACCGAGACCAACCTGCAGCCTAGCAGATAAGAGAGGATACAGTTCAAACACTATCTAAGCTGATTGCTTGCTACAGATATCCAATGTACAGAAATGCTCTAGAGAAAGTAATCAATGTTAATCTCAGATCAAAATGAAACAAATACTGATTCCATGTTAAATTGACAGAATTATAGGGGTAAATTAAATTACTAAGCGCATGCTTCCTCTCTAACAATTAAACAACCCTCCCTCCCTTCCCTCCCTCCTCCCCCCCCCCCCCAACAACTTTTCTTTCCAAACCAAAAACAAATAAACAAGAAAATAAATCCAAGTGAATACAAGTTTCCTGCTCTTATCAGGACAAATAATGTTCCCCAAAGGATATTCATTCACATATGTGTTGTTCTGTTAAAGTGACAGAGCTAACTTAAGCAACGTGCATAACTAGCCACTCACCTGCTCCCAGAAGTCAATAAAATCACCTGCCCTGAATCACTCTATAATTAAGTACCAAGTCCTCGGGTTTCTTCCATATGTAAGCTCGCACAGTAGCTAAGCTCATGTCGGGGGATAATACCTGGAACATAGAGTAGCAAACCAAACAAGAGGTCAGAAAAGTATAATTGAACTTTCAACTAAACAAGTTAGTCTAAAACAATTTTACAAACATCACATAGGAAGGTTTATTTATTGGTACCACAAGATGAGGAAAAAAACCACACAGCTTTGACAAAGAGATCTTAGGCTCTTAGCCAATGGCATTGTAACATACAACATGCCGTTCACTTGCCTGATTATTACACAAAATCTCAATAGAAGGCCGAAGCTTTTGCCAAGGCTTCAATCCAGACCGAAAAGATCCATCTCCAACTGCTGAATGCTGCAATTGTCCTCCAAGACCGGGAGCAAATGTCCCATCGGTATTTACACTGTCAATTGGTTTGTCAAGAACCATCTTTTCTATGACATAATTAACAACCTACATAATCACAACAACAGAATGAATGTACATTATTATACCAGAAGACCCATAAAATATTGATATACAAAATACATTTTAAAACAAGCTGTTCTGCATTAATATCAAGTTGGTGTCCAAACAATTAACACATACATCATCTTCCGATAAACCAGCTATCAGCATCTGATATCCAAATTTTAAAAACCAGTGAAGAAAAGAAAATCTAACAAACCACAAAGGCATCTTGCTCTACTATATGAGTAAAAGAGCACTCAACAAAGCTGATTCAGAAGACTACTTTATTCTAATTCATTCCGATCTTGTTTTGGCTACAACAAAGTTAAAGGTCCTATCAATGTATATGAATCCTAAAATAACATTTCCAGTAACCTAACATTGCTCTTTTGGCCCTTATGCTGTCCTTGCTCCATATTATGAAATAGTTTATAGTGTATTAACCCAAGTACTCTAGGTCTATATACTGACAACAGTTGCTACTTTGTACAAATGCATGCCAAGCAAAAGAAATTGTCTTTCGCAAGTTCTAAAGAAACCCAAACAGGCGTACCTTGTGTATTCTCAATATGCGAGGTGCACTTAACTTCCCCTGTGTGAGGATCTGAACATTTGAACCTTCACATGGATGAAGGTAGAAGCTGCACCTGCAAAATGAAAAGTGTTCATAAAGAGAGAGAAGGAGAGAAGAGGATGAACGGACACCCTGCTTAACACAAGATTAGCAAGATATATAATTATCCATGATTCCGAATTTAGTGCAACTCAGTAAAGAAAGGACATTCCTTTCTAAATAAATAGAAATGCTGATGTCCACAAGAAAAATATCAAAGAATAAGGGCTAAAGGCACAACTAAAAGCATAGCAAATTACTGGACTTAATGTCACTTCTTTAAGTTCATGTCCGGGTAGCAAGCATATCCAAACAGAGGAAAACCAAAAGCAGTTGAATGTATGCAGAGTTCCTCGCAATCTTGTTATTTAAGATTTAATTAAGCAAAGGAAAGTTTAATGAGACCAAAGAAGTTACTTGGTATTTTCTCGTGGTGGTAGCCGATTATTTAATACACAATCCAAAACCCACCAAGGGAAGTCCTTCTCATCCTCGGTTCCATCCAATTCAGTAATCTTCTTTCTCCAAGGACCTCCTTGAGAACCCTCGGTGACAATTGAGGGAGGGGAAACTATAGAAAACTCGAAAGGAGGATAGACCATAGAGTCATTTTCAGCATTTCCATCTACCTCAATTCTTGAATGACCGAGACTTCTAGCAGTAATATCTTTTCCTGTTAAAACATCTCCATTAGCTGAAGCCTGGGAGCCAAGTCTTTGCCTTCTTTTGGCCATCCAATGAGCCAATAGACCCTTAAGGGTTTCACGAGCTAGATTAACCTGCCAAAGACAAGTCAACACCAGATGCATATAATGATCACAGAATATTTCTCACAGATATCAGTAACTTAAATATTGCCACAATCAATGCAAAATACCTTATCATCCTCAGGTTTGCCAGTTATGTTCAGATCTGCAGAATACATCTCCGCAGAAAAGCACTGAGGTGTGTCCAAATGAACAGACAAGCTTCCAAGCCGGGTATCCACCGTGAACCATGCAGGAATGCTTACCTAGAGTGGTTTTAAACAAAAATCAACAGTAAATTCCAGAAAAAAAAATTGCTTGTATTTAATTGATATAAATTCAAATTAATAGATATCGCACCATCTCAAACAACTGCTCCTTTTTCTCATCAAATGAAACCTGGACATTAAAATTAAAGGAATGAATAAATGCATACAAATATAAACATACCCATCTAGAAGTGTGTCCACACCTGGAAGTGAAAAGCAAAGTGCAAGCGACTTTCTACTCAGAACAATGAAAGAAAATGGGAAAAAATCTAGTTCACCTGTCCATAGTCATCGATCACAACACCCCTGGTAATCTCCCAGAGCTTTACTGAACCAGCAGTATCCTGATAAAGAGGCATAAACATCATTTATGCGAAAAAACAATTTCCCAAAACAAAGTCTTTGGAACCAAAACCGATAAATATAAGTACTCCCACATTTACCTTAGTCAAGACATGCCTTCTGTTATTTAAAATTTCATGCTGAACTATTGCTGGTGTTCCAGGAATGGTAAAGATTGGTTCTTTATAAACAGGAGTCTGAGAATGACCCAAAATGTCAGAGCATCAGTAAAGGGAGAGGGATGGAAATCCAATATTAAACTCCATACAAAGCCAACTTCAAAAGAAATATCCATAAAAGAGCATCATGATTAATCAAAAAAAAAATCTAATATTTATTCTGTTTTCTTAGGCGTGGGTGAGCAAGAAACAAATGAAACAGAACCATTAATAAATCAATGAGCAGGCACCAAATTCACTACAATTCAAGTACCTAAAGAAAAGAAATGTTACCACAGTGCAGAGTTTAAGCATTTAAGAATACTTGACACAAATTAATAACGCAGGGACAAAAAGGACTATGAGACAAAATTTCTCATAAACAAGGTGATTTGCTGTAAGCAAAAACATGTATAAACATAAAAATATACACTATACTTACTGGGGTAGACCCTTCTAAGGAAACTCTTGCCCTTGAAAAAGACAAGTTTCCAGCCAAGAAGGAACCACCTCTTTGAAAGACCTTCTGTGGATTTCGTCCTTCAGCAGGCCATCTATGAACTGAAGAATCTGTTGTTGCAACCCATATACTATCATCATGCAGTGCCAACTGCAAAATCGGGTGTTCCTTGGTGCAAAGCAAAAGACTCTCTCTTGTTGTCAAGTCTGTCAAATATAACTGATGTATGTACAAAAATAAGCAAAAGTTCAGAGTTAATGCTATAAATATTAGAACTGACAACAAGGATGTCAAGAATTGTCAAGATTACATTCCAAGAAAATTTGGAAGTATGGCTTTCATTTAATGTTAAAATGATTCAAAAACTTATTAAAGCTAGAATAACATTATCAAGTCTAAGGAATTCTAGGTAAGAAGCCTATATCACTTATTCTTCTTCCTTACTCTCTTTTTTCCAACATTGGTTTCAATCTCAAACCAACCTGGAACCCCTCCAATATTCATTATGAAATTAAACCCTTCACCCTTAATTTACTATCCACAATTACTGTTAACGGTACCAGCACAGCCCAGGATTGCTTTCCCAATCCTTTATTATTTCCATCATATCTCAATCTATACCAAATGAAAAACCCCTAATTATTCTTGTAATATCCCATCCTTCCATAGCAATCAAGCCTGAAATACTAATCAGCCAATTATCCTAAAACAGCATAAATTTCTTCCCAAATTCTACATCAAAACACTTGCAAAAATGATAAAAATGTCCATTCAAAAGGTTTGGCATGACTATATACTTACAGAAAGATCTCTACCACCACTATAAACATGACTAAATGTTGGGGTGCTAGCAAGCGCCCAAACAGAATCTGTATGCACAGCATATGAATGCACACAACGTTGCTGACCAAGGTCCCATAGCCTACAAAATAAAATTGCGAACAGTTGAAGGCAAGGTCTTAGATTCTTTATGGTTGAAAATGGCACATCATTAAACAACAGCAAAACAAATGCACAAATTATATACCTGATCATAGAATCAGAGGACCCTGATAAACAATATCTGAAAGAATACAAAATGTCGGTCAAAAACTTCACTAATAAAGCAAACACAGCACAGAGGAGCACACAATCAAATAACAGAACTCACTAGCATTCAATCAGGGGAAGAACCCATCAGACCCCAGTAAACTCCCAGATAAGTCCAAAGAAAAGTAAACCTAATTTCACTTAAATGTGAACATGTACGTCTATATAAAGCCATAACAAGGTTTAGCATCCACACTTCAACCACCCCTTTTGTTCTCAAAATATTTTTATCATAAGACCATCGGAAATATTACCAAAATTTTCATTTTTAAAATTTCCAAAATTATCCAATCAACCAATCAATTTATCCCACTGCCACAGAAGAGCTCAGCAGTTGCTAGAGGAAAATCAGATAACAAAATATATCTTAAATGCATCTTAAAGCTCCATAATTGCAAGAACTCCAACACAAAATTTAACTCAGAAATAAGGAATACAGAGCTGAATCCATTGTACCAACCTGCCAGTAGAATCTAGAAGCAGAGTCCTAATGTTATCGGTGTGCCCTCTAAGCTTCATAGTCTTTGACCCCGTTCTTGGGTCCCAAACTCGCACAACCTATACAAAAGTGGGATAGGAAATTAAGATTGCTATTGAAATTGTTAAATTCATCAAATGACCGACAAAGGTAAAGATAAGACCATCTCTTGCAAGAGGTCATACATGGAAACATGTTATTATTAGAAAAATTAAATTCAGTAAGAAGCAAAAACTACCTTCTCAGTCCCACCAGAGACCAGAAGGGTTCCACAATCATTCATAGCCAATGCATAGACTGACTCTTTATGGCCTTTGGCAGAGATGGGGACATAACCATGAGACTGAGCTGTGTGTGCAGTAATGCTGTTACTCGAGCTAATCGGTCGCAAACTTGATATTGGTATTGAATTCGCAGAACCATTGATACCATTGGAACAATCATCTTCCATTGCATCACTGGACTTTGAGAGTGGAGTAACCGCAGCGTCAATATCCCACACGAAGACTTCCCCACCAAGCCCCCCGGAGGCAACCACATTGGTCTAAAATGAAATAAAAAAGAATCAGAAAATGACTTCTAAAAGAAAAATATCATACCTTGAAGCACAACTTATGCTGCAAAATTAACTGTGAAACTTAGATAGCAGCATTGCATTGACAAGAACCTTTCATTCATGCAGTTAATAAATCCACTAAAATTTTGACATAGAAATTACATTCTTTTCAGCTGCAGCTAGACATGTAACATAGTCTGAGTGTTGACGGAGAGTCCTGGTACAAGTCCCATCAGACAAGCAATTCCATGTCTGGTTTATCTCAAGGCAAGAGCAAATAAAAGAAAAGGTTAACAATTACGGAGAAACTAGTCAAAAAGAAAACAGCCAAAGATAATGCATTAATTAATTCTTCAAACCTTCAAAGTGGTGTCAGATGAGCAGGAAACAAGTGTATTATCACCAGCAATTACAGTATCATTTACCTGCATAACGAGGACATTGCTTTATTCTCAATCACAACTTAATGCATTCATAGAGCTATCTTATGTATGTGAGATAATTGGATAGTGAATTCCACAAACTGAAGAAGATGATAAAAGAGCTCTCAACATTCAAATTGGCTATTGGTATAATTGATATGCACAAGTGAAATACGTGCTCTAGATTTTGCTTTCGGCGAGTTGGGTAGTTGGATGATTCATATTTGACAAAACATTAAGATATGGCATTCTAGTAGACCATAAACAGAAAACAAATTAAAATTTTCACACCTTCCCCACTACAAATTAGCAATAGAAAGGTATCAGCTAAAGTACAATGGTCACACCGATAACCAAAAGTAAACAATCATTGGCAAAAAAGAAGGTACCCAATCAACATGTGACTCAAATGTAGCAGAGCAAGTGGCCGCATCTTCACCCAGCACCCATCTCTTAAGTGTGCCATCACGACTTCCAGTGAAGAGATAGTTACACCCATCAGATACAGACGATTTTAGTACAGCCAAACAATTTATGCCAGCACAATGCTGCACAACAATGTACCAAAGTCAAGAAACATCAGTTACCACACAAATAATTAACTGAAAAAGTGGTTGATACAATCTAAGATAATGACTCTTTTTGAGAATATAAAGCAAAAGATTAGCAGAATATTCCACTTTGATTGTGAACATGGTCCCATGTTAATGATGGATACATGGATAATATAATAAAATAGTAACAGAGAACACAGGCCATTTTTTTCATTTTAATTTGGTATAACATAAATCCTAAGCAGAAGAAGAACCCAAGTAATGACACCAATACAGCATTACCTTGGAGAAGGAAGTTCATGGGTTCCGACCCCAAAATAGATTTCAAAGATGCCAAGTTTATCAACAAAATAAATCTACAATAAACATTTCTAACTCAATCCGATGAAAAGCACATATAGCACAGTCTGCTAACTCTACACAAGGATACAAGCAAATACACAGGCATTCCGATAATTATTCTACGGATAATTTATAAATGTTGGTGCCTCCACATACATGAATTCATATAAAAATAAACAAAAGCTTCTACAACTTATATGTTAGCTACGATGGATTGAATGATAGAGATAAGAGAAGGCATATAAATCCAAAAATGTGAAAACACCCATAATTTACAATGCCACATTGCAGTGAAAGATACAGATAAACAGATTAGACTCCTAAAACAAATCAGAATATGAAAATTCCTCGACTTTCCAAATCAAGGAAGACAACTTGTTCACTTCAAATAGCAAAAACAAAGGGGAAAATAATGAAAGGCTTAGATAAAAAGAAACCATTACATCCACTTCACCTTTGTGCCATCGGTGTCATCCAATACGTATGTCAGCCTCTTTTCTTTACGTGGGCGGTTAGAATTGGCATTGTTCCCCGCACTGCCCACTCGGTGCATTGCAGTGACCCCCTATATTACCAGTCAAATAAAATTAAAAATGCTAGAACCCCTATATTTCATTGCTCGCTAAAAAATTGAATACTTGAGCAACATAGATTAAATTAGAGTAACCAATATTCTGCAATCAAAAATCAATTAAAAAACAAAAATACTGAAATGTACCAAACTTTCTACCCTTAACAGCTAATTAATATGTTTATAAAAAGAAACTTAAAAAAAAAAAATCCCTCAACATAATTCTACAGAAACAGACTAAATCTTCGCATAACTAAACGCTCATTAAAGCACAATTTCCTCTCAAATAACATATACTCAACGCTTTGGCATTTTAACAATCGCTACAAGCGCAACTATTGCTACTAACATTTAATTCTTCTTTCATCTTAAATAGAACACATAAATGCAATGAACTCATTGAAAATTCAAACAAAAATAATAAAAGGTGACCAAAATTATCAAAAACAGATCATTAATGTTAAATATAATCAAAAATTAATATTAGATTCAATAAATTATAGGGAACAAAAATTCTACTAAATACAGAGAGAGGCAAACTCGAATTGATTGCCGAGAACACGCGTGGTCGACGATCGGAGCGAGAGAAAAAAAAACAGAATGAGCAAAGAAGTGGAGAGAATAAGGCTTTGAACTTACAGGACAGTCGTCGAAGAAGAAATCGAACGGCGATGGAAAGTAGTCGGTGAAGAGAGAGAGCTAAGATTAAACCCTAGAAAATTTTGGTGCGTCGAAATTTGATTTTCGTTTTTGTTTTGATATCTTTTTTTTTTTTTCCTTTGCTATTGAAAAGAGGGAAGAGAGCGAGAGAGAGATTTGGGGAAGAAAGGATCATGAACAAATTAAAAAAATAAAATAAAATAAACTCTTCTCAAAAAAAATGAACGAGAAAGTGAAACTGAAAAGTCAAAAGGCTAAGGGGAGCAGGGGGAGTGGGGGCAGTGGTTTATCGGTGCAGTGAAAATTTGTATACACGACGTCGTGTTGGAAAAAGCTTACTTAAAGAAAAAAAATATTATTAATTGATCTTATTACTTTTAGCAAAATTTAATTAAAGACAAGAAATTTTTTTTAAATGGTTTGTTGTTGTCAAAGAAGGCGCCAATAATTTATGATTTACATAATTATTTTTTTAAGACAAATTAGCCTTACTTTGGTTTTCAATAAAATTATTTTTTAGCCAAATCATAATTAGAAAATATAAATGATTTTGTCACCATAATGAAAAAAGCAAAAAAAAGTCAAACAATTGATAAAAGAAGAAGAAGAATTTTTACGTGCGAGAGAGGAAGGAAAAATGAAGAACCATGAAATAAATAAAAGTGAAACACTTATCAAATGCCCCTTTGACCGATTTTAAAGCATGATGTTCTTCAAGTAAATTAATAATAAAAAATATGATGGATTAAATATTTAAAAAAAAGGAGACTTTTTTGGTGATTGAGAAAAAATAAATTTTAATTTAATTTATTTACATATATAAAAAATACATACAATTATTATTAAATTTAATATTTAAATATAAAAACTTTTAAAATGCAAATTAAAAAAAAAAGAGTCAATTTTTTATGGTCAAAAGTAAATACTCCCAACAAGAACTAGGTGAGCTGTAGTGGGGCAAAATCTATTATTACAAAGCTGCAAAAAAAAAAAAAAATCCATCAATCTCATCTAGAGGATGAATTGAATCTGTGACCTAGGATTTGGGAACATGTTTTCTGTCCTATTCTACATAGTTTATAAGTATTTTTTAACCTTTTCAATAACTTTCATCTTATTTCTACTTTATTTTTCCATTGATAAGAGAAAAATATTATAATATTATTAAGTATATTAATATCATACAATACATTATGATATTAACGAAAATCGATACAAATTAATATGTCCAAATTATGATAAAATTTTTGAAATAGTCAAGGTTGTTTTTGTTTTTTTTCTTTTATATATTTTTCTTCATATGATAAAAAAATAATGTTTGGGTTTTTTCTTTTTTGTCCGGAATTGTTTTATAAATGAAAATACATCATAACAAGAAAAGTCAATAAAATCAATTGACTGTCGCTCGAGTTTTCTTTAATTAACAATTCACTCACATATATTAAAAATATTTGTACTTAAAATGTTTTTGGTTACAACAAATGTAAAAGAATAAAAACCCCATAAATTAATTAATTAAATTCATTTTTTTGACAAAAATTAATATTCATCTGTAATTAAGTGAGATGGAAAAAGTATATGTTGAATGGAGCATAATACTAATACTAATTTAAAATTATATATATTTATAATTTACATATATATATTTATAATAAGAAAGTAAAAGTCAAGCCATTAGAAAATTAAGCTACCATTATTCTAATTGAACGTGCCTAGAAGACGTGCATGGATCTTCCATCGTTTGACTTGCAATTCTTGATTTAAGAATATTGGGGTGGAATTTGTAAATCTATAACAAGGACCACTAATTATTTTTCTTCCTTTTTTTAATTGTAAAAAAAATTATGTACTAATTAAGTATAACTTTATTTCAATGGGCTAAATAGGCTTTGAATTTTAGGCTTTAAAACAATTGGATGATGGGCCAATTAACTTTGATAGTTAAAATCTGTTTAGCCCAACCCAATTTCCTAAGCCTAACCCAAGTATGTATGCATGTGTAATTATATTGATAGAGGATGAAGAATTTGAGATCAAAACTTTAATTTTTTTTATTAAATAGGACAATTTAAGGATGAATAAAAATTAAATGCATAAAATTTTATAGCCTACTTAGTAATATTAAATATGTTCCCAAGTTTGACTATGACCAAATTTTTAAAAAAATAAAGAAGAGGAACAGTAGTCATAACAAGAATGAGAAATGCTTATTCTCAAAAAGAAAAATGAAAAAAAAAGATGAAGTATTTTATTAATCTAATTGCTTAATTACCCATAAAGAAATAAAATGAATTTGTTACCATCCATTATTTTCAAAGAATCGGTCAATAATTCTATGTGTAGAATATTTCGGATAGAATTTTTCTTCAAAAATTTTTGCTCCATTTATAAATGTATTTCCGATTTTTTAATAAAATTAGATTTGTCAAAAATTTATTTAAAAATTTAAAATAGTTTTGATTAAAAATTTGATTGATAAAGATATACTATTTGTGAAAAACAAAAAGATATATTACCTAAGTTCATAAATTATTAACAAAAATTTTAAATAAATTTTTATTTTTTATTACATTCAAACATGTCTTAATATTTTTTTTGAATTAAATAGAGGATTAACAATTAATTAAATATTATTAATTAAATTATCATATATTACTTTTATATCATGTGATGCAAACATGGTGGTATGTTGAAATATCATAATCGATAGTAAGATGTCATATTAACATAGCCATATGGTATGTCATGTGAAAATAAAATTATAAGTAATATTTTAATTAATAATAATTAATTAAATTTTAATTATAAAAAATTATTTACTATAAAATAAAAAATATAATGACTTGATTAAACGAAATAGAATAATAAAAATTGATTTAAATTTTTAAAAATAATTCAAATTTTTTTAAACATTATATCTAAAAGTATACGTTTTTTTATATGAATATTAGTTAAGTAAACCAAAATAATTACATTTTTCTCAATTTAATTACATAATTCCAAAAAGATTGCATTTTCCTTTTCATCAACGAGACCATGATTACATTCAAACAGTCTGGTAAAGCCAAATGATTGAGTGAAAACACCGATAGAAGGAAACCGCCGCCATTATTGCGCCTCTACCGTTAACGGCAAGTTTTCAGTTTCTCTGTAAAAAACCGTTGAAAAAAAAAAGGTTCAATCTCCTGCATCAGAAACTACCCCAATCTTTAAACCCTTATCCAATCAAAACTCGACACGTCAGAAATCTGGACCATACGGTGGACGGTTGCATGACATCAACGTTTTACTGCTTCAGATTCTAACACCTGGGCAATAGGATCCAATCCGAGTTCTTTCCCTTTCAGTCAAAGTATTCCCAAAACCAAAAAGACAAAAGGATTTGGCGTGCAGTTGCAGATTATAATATCCATATTCAGACATCATTTGCTTTTCCCACTTTTACCCCTCCGCTCCTCACGCTTGACGCTCCTCCCTCTGGAAACAAAAAAATATCGAACTTTACACCTCATCTTTAGATCTGGACCACCAAAAATCTAGATTCTTATTTTCTTACAGTATCGTATTACCCCATGGGACATAAGGGACAAGCTCAAAACTTGCTTTCTCCTATTAATCAGGGTCCAAAGAGTTTTTCACTGTTCAATCATTGAAAAATAGCTGATACCCATTTTTCCTTCTGGGGCTTCTTCCAAAGTTTTCCAGGGTGTTGAAAAATTTTGCTCTCCACCGCTGACTTCAACCTCCTCTTTTCTGTTTGCATGAAAGTCCATGCCTTGATAATTATTACAAGCATTGTTTTTCCCTCTTTTTTGGTCCTATTTAAGATAGTAAGATACCAGCTTTAGCTGTATATTTGTTATCATGATCTTGGGTTTATCAGATTTTGTGCT